>NW_020664417.1:9990434-10099800 GCF_002925995.2 Terrapene triunguis | reverse complement strand
TATGTAAAGCACAATAGGGTCCCAATTTCTGACAGTAAGATAACCAGTAGCATGCAACCAGTGTTTATTACTAATTTTATATTTTAAAGTGATTCCTTTCAATGCCTAATTTATAAAAGACTGTAGGGGAAAGTATTTAGAGGGATGATTTTGTATGGGTTGGATTATTTTGTTATTTAAATATATGTTTAGGAACTATATTTACTGGAACCCTGAATTATTTGTTGCTGGTTTGGTGCAGGCATTTCGGGGGAGACCAGAATAGAGAACTTGGGAGGTGCAGGGGACTATAGTTCTGAGTCAGGAACTTAAGTCACACTACTGATCCTACTAAAAATGTCATGGGATCTTAATGATCACAAATGGTCATGACCTTGACTTTAACTCTTCTCTGAAAGTACCCAACATTATGCCTCTCGCCGCCCCCCCCCACCCCCGCCAAAAAATACAGTACGGTTGTTCAATTGTAATTCAGAAGGAAGGCTACTACTTACAGAATTACATGACCACATTTCGCAACCACTTGGGTTTTCCTTTAAAGTTTTTGATCCAAGAACTGAATAGGTACAACACTGCTTTGCTTGTGAGATCTGACAAAGCCACTGTGTGAGGTAGTAATGCATGACATTAAAAGAACACTTTAATGCATATTGACTAAGAGCAAAATGTCCCTCAACTTATTGGGGTCCTCTATAATAAATAAATAGCTTGAAGAACCAATTGAAGAAAAGGATGACTTGATAATGTGATAATAATACACACTGCATCAAAGTCTGTTAATTAAAGGTTTGCCATGACCAGTTAATAATGCTCATTGTAAACCTCTCCAGAAAAATAATACCCTGCTACAAGCAGAAAGTGATCATGTGGAAGAAATTGTAAAGGAATGGAAATTAGCGGACTTTGCACTACACATCACTAAAATATAATGGTGGTTCTCAGAGCCTAGGATGACAGACTAATTTTCCAAATTAGACTGGTTATTTAATTGCACACTTGAATATGCTGAACATTTTTGAAATAATGCTAAAAATGATCAGAAGTTTTACATGGAATAAAAATCATCCTAGAATTCTGTTAGCTTGAATAGAGACATGCACAACACTGAAAGAAGCTAAAAGCAGGCTACAAAACATAAATGCTTTCCTGTGTAGCATACTGAATGGTTCAAATGATTCTTTCATTAAAAACAATATTTAATAGTGCACCTTTCCTAATCCAGACAAATTTAATTTCACCTACCGAAACTAGATTGACCAGTTCTAGTATGAAGAAGAATTGTGCAAATAGTAACAAATTGGGGGAAATATCATTATCGGGGGTCTCAGATACTTAGGAAGTATAAGGACTCTGTGCTGTAAACACTGAAGAACTTGTACAACTTTCACTTGAACTCAGTGGGGACTATTTGCATAGGTAGAGTTACACACATGCATATGTTTATGCAGGACTGGAGCCTTAGATACTCTCTTATCTCAGTGTTAATGAATGCAAATATAAAAAGATGCAAATCTACTGTCTTTGCCATTGCTTCTATCAGTCTTCCAAAGATGGAGAGGTATCATCACTCTTGTAGTTAAGGAGAGTATTTGGAAATGTTAATGTGGTTTCTCACAACCATTTTATATATAAAATTAATGACTTGAATCATCTAAATTCAGTTTGATTTTTGGAAGAAGCAACAATTGCACATTGAAAGGACTGTTTTAAATTAACTTTAATAACTCAAGAAAGAGATTTGGACATCACCATGGACAGCTGAACAAAGAGCTGGAATCGTCAAAAAAGCAAACAGTTACTATACATATGGAATGGGATGAGGAATGATACTGAAAATACTAAGATGCCATTTTATGAATCAATAATGTATCCTCCCTTGGAGGCAATAACCAGATCTGAAATGGAGGTAGCAGAAATAGAAAGGGTTCAGAAATGAATGAGGAGAAGAAGGGGAGACTTTGGAAAAATATCCATATGATGAGAGATTGAAAAGCTTGAGGCAGTTCACATTACAGAGACAAACAGAGAAGACATGGTAAAAGATATATAAAATAATGAACAGTAAAGAGAATGTAGTTTTGACACTTCTCTTCACCATCTCATAACACAAGAGGATGGGGACATTCAGTGAAACTGAAAGTCAGAAAATGTTTAACTATAAAAAGAAAAGACTTATTCACACAATGCACAATTAGCTCATGAAATTTTTTCCCACAAAGTATAATTGAGACCAAGAGCTTAAGAGGATTAAAAAATGAAAGCAAATGTGTATGGACAATGAAAAGATCCAGAGTTACAATAGCAACTTAGAAAGCATCAATATTAAACCAAACAAGAAAACTGTTTTGGAAAGAACAGAAATCCTCAAACTTCAAGGCATAGGCCAATCTCTAACTAATGGGAGTGAGGAAGAAACTTTCCATATGAGCAATTTATTCTGTAACTGACTACTATAACGTACCTTGCATCTTCCTCAGAAGCTAATCGTGTTGTCCACTGTTCGAGAGATAATACTGCACCCTTTGGACTGATACAGGTATGGTTATTCCTATGTTTCAGTGAAGGGGTGGTGGCTTAAGATGGGTAGACAATCCATGCCTAGGAGTTGGAGTAGACAAATAAATGGGAATAGTTGTGGGAGAAATGGATGAATGGAGATCAACAACCAAGGCTGCTATATGCATGCATCTGACAATCTGATCAAGAAATTAGTGGGTTGATGTATTTTGCCCTTACTAAAAGCTCTTAAGCAAACTAAGCAGTCATGGGTCCTCTCATGGATCAATAATTGGTTAAATGACAGGAAACAAAGGGTAGGAATGAACAGTCAGTTTTCAAATTGGAGAGAGATAAATAGTGGGGTCCCCCACTGGGATCAGTTCTGTTCAACATATTCATAAGTGATCTGGAAAAATGAGTAAACAATGAGGTAGCAAAGTTTGCAGATGATACAAAATTACTCTTATTAGTTAAGTCCAAAGCTGACTGTGAAGGGTTACAAAGGGATCTTACAAAATTGGGTGACTGGGCAACAAAATGGCAGATGAAATTCAAAGTAATGCATATTGGAAACCATAATCCCAACTATTCATAAAAATGATGGGGTCTAAATTAGCTATTACCATTCACAAAAGGGTTCTTGGAGTAATTGTGGATAGTTCTCTGAAAATATCCACTCAACGTGATCCACAGCAACAGTCAAAAAAGCAAACAGAATGTTACGAACTATCAGGAAAGGCAGTGGCACTGACTTTCTAATGTGCCAGGGGGTGCTCAACCCCCCGGCTGTGCCCCAGGCCCCACTTCACCCCTCCCCCCAAACTCCCTCTTCCCATCCCTGCTCCACCCCCACCTCTTCCCCCAAATCCCCACTCACTCCTCCCTGCCCTCTCCCTCCAATAGCCCCCCATTATAGCCTGTAAAAAGTGATGGGGCCATGGCCCACTGGCCACCCCTGTTCCAGCACCCTTGCTTCTTGATGATTACACTCTTTAAATACTGGTGCTCCCCCTCATCCACCAGTACAACTCCCTGCTAGTCATCACTTTGTCAAACTGTTATTTTTACATTAAGCTCTTTCCCAAGTATTAAAGTGCAAGTTTTAAAGTGCAAAATATAGAGTATCATTCAGGGAGCTGCCTCCTATTACATTTGATGGGCATGATGATATGGTAGGGAGCCTCCGAAGTCTAAGAGCAGTCATGATAATAGCAAGTATAGGATGGCTGAGTAGATAGTTTGAATACATGACATCAAATTAAAGTTTAGGCTGATATACGAGGCCAAAGCCTTTTACCATCTATTGTCTTTCCCTGTTTTCATTTTGGAACTGTGAGGTGGGATGAAGGATAGAAAAAATGCTCAGGGATTGGCAATTTTGGGTAATATTTCTGGAAAGTGATTATTTTTTTTCTTTCTAGACATATTTTTAAATGGTAAAAATAGCCTTTAATTTGAGTCCAGACACAGACCAAACCAGGAGGCCAAATTGGTTACATTTTTATGGGGGTTATATAACAGTTTTGGGTACCATGATAAAAGAAGAGTCTGTATATCTGTAACTAAAAATATACCTAATATCATCATGCATTTTATAAAAAAAATTCTTCAAATAGATAAATTTACACATTACTCGCTGTAGCCTTCTTAAATGTTGTCTTTACATCTAGTAAAAACTATGTGTTTTATTAAGATACAGTAAATTGATCCTCTCTCACCTATTCTGGCTTCATTATGTTAACTGTGTGTACGACAGGTATAATTTCATATAAGAAATTGTGAGCTAGACTGAATAAAAATTGAATTTCTCCCTCCTACCACTAGCATTTATAGCATCCCCTATTTAACACTTGAAACTTGACAGGATGAGAGGCATGCTGGAATATTGCCATGACAGACTCTGTTCTTCATGCAAGAAACACCTGACTGAATAGCATACATGATATTCTGGAACAATGAAGGGTGGAGTATATGCATAGGGAAAATGCTCAGGAATGGCACTTTTGGCTATGTTTATTAGTGCTGTTTTCTTTTTTGTTGGCGATTTCTCTATGCATAACCAAAATCTGGACTCAACCATGTTACAGTTCAAAAAGATATTCAACAGACAAGCCTTTCCCGTGGTACCTGCTGACCCAGATACCTTTTTTTCCACTGAAATCATCCCATGGCACAATCTGCTGTGTCACCTATCACAGTTCAAGTTGTGAGGAACTGTCTAAGATAACAGAAATACAGACACAAGAAAACAAATTCCAGATATCTAACACCTATACACTGCACAGGAATACTACTTCAGCATTGGCCAAAAAGAGACAACACAAAGTGATGCAAACTAAAATTGATGCTAATCAACTCCACTAACAAAAACAAAACAAAATCATACAAGACATGAACTCATCAGCAACAAAGCATCCATTATAGTCTGAATCACTTAGACCTGCCTGGCTGACATTTTGAACCCTGTGCTAGCCCACTTCATCCCCCAAGGATACTCAATACCTCACAGACCCAAACAGGATAAGAAGGAAGGAAGCATCACATTCATCTTTTCTGCAAACATCAAATCCAAGACAGGTGCCTCAGGTGAGATGGCAAATTCATTATTTGCCAATAGAAAATACAGCCAAAGCCAACTATATTTTATGCTTATTTCCAGATCACAACAGACTACAGAATTTATAAAGTAGCTCACTGATACCTTCTCTGCAATGGGGGTTAAATATTGCAGAATTGTCATCACAGGAGATTTTAACACACATATTGACAAGCTACGAATATCCCATCTCCTCATTTGCCTCCCTGGGAATTTCACAAGGTATCTCTAGTCCAAACCACACAACCAGTCACACCCCAGACCTGGTCTTTGGCCTCCATGTCAAGATTGAGGAACCTGCAACCACTGCACTGTCCTGGACATTAAGGCAGTGGTCAGACACATTCCAGTGCCAAACCAATACGACAGACCAATGATCCTGAATTGACCATGAAGACTCAGACTCCAGCACATTCTAAAGCCTGCTAAAGAAACACACTCCACTCACAGGACAAGGTGCCAAGGAACTGGTCGATCATTATCATTGTACGATAATCTTGATCATCAATATGCTAGCCTCCAAATGGCTCCTTCCTCCCCATTGCCCAAACAGATCTCCTTGGTTTTCTGACACCTGGTGCTGGATGGAGAGATAGGGGCATAAACTTGAGCACATAAAACAAAGGCTGATATGGACAGCACATAAGTGAATTCCTCGAAGCCTATGCTGAGACCATACTGTAGACCAAGAAAACCTTCTTATCGGATTCCACTGAAACTGCCAAATCCCACCCGAAGGAGCTATCCAGAATGGTAAACTAATTCATCAATCCTGTACACTACAACCTGCATCAAAACCCAGCACCAAATGCAACAAAGAACTCTCATCCTACTTCACTGAAAAAATCATGCACATTTGGGAAGCCTTCCTAACATCATGGATCCAATCTGTCTATACCCACCAACCAACAGCCCATCTGCATTCCCAAAGTTCAGTACATTCACTCATCAAGTAGTTCTGGACACCCAACAGAATCTCAACCCAAGACTTGTTAATCTGACCCAGGCCCTTCCTGGCTTGTGAAAGAATCATGAACAATTAGTACCACTCCTAACTGAAATAGCTAACTCCTCATTCAGAGAAGGAATCTCCCCTTCCTCCTTTAAATATGCAATAGTCTAACCAGCACTGACAAAACCTACTCTGGATATATCCATTTTAGCCAATTACTGCCCAATGACAAACCTCCCATTCCCAAGCAAGTCCATAAAGAAGGTAGCCAAAGGTCAACTCTAAGTCTATCTAATTTAAGCTAATATTCTGGTTTAAAGCCAGGATATGGAATGGAAACTGCTTTAGTGGCACTGATGGTGATCTGCTATTAGTGGATAGAGGACAGATATCTATTCTCATTCTCCTGGACTTCTCAAAAACATTCAATGCTGTTGACCCATGAGATACTGTTATATCACCTGAGAGTGGTGGCAGGGGGTCCAGGGCAACACACTAAGATAGTTTAAGTCCTTCATGGCAGGATGCACCCAATAAGTAGTGAAGAGAACCTGTATCTTTACCACCAGAGCCCTCTTTGTGGAGTCCACAAGGATCAATCCTCTCGCTGGTTCTTTTCAAAATTCACATGCAAACCTAGGTGAAATTGTCAGACAACACTAACACAAGTGTCAGCAATATGCAGACAACATACAACTCTACCTATCCTTCACCACATACGACCACACTGAGACCACTAAGATGACCAAAATCATCTCATGGATGAAGAACAGCTGGCTGAAGCTGAACAAGACAAAAGTGATACTGGTGGGCTGGGGAAAGTATTTTGAAGAGTTTTCAAGCATGGTGTTGTCTCCTTTGGTTGAAGATATACACTCAATTGGTCAATTTGGTCTTTAATGTAAGAGTACTCTTGGGTTCCTCGCTGATGCTAAGTATTCACATAGCAGTATCCGTGCAGAATGCTTATGATCATCTCTGGTTGGCTAGGAGACGCCTGAGGGACAATGATTTGGCTTCTGTTACTCATGCCTTTGTCACCTCTTGGCTGGGCTACTGCAATAAAATATACCTGGGCACAAAGCCTTCAGCACTTAGGAGGCTCCAACAAGTACAGAACGCTGTAGCATGCCTCTCCAGCAACACAAACTACTGCAAACATATCATACCTATCCTCCACTCTCTATTCTGGCTTTCCATTGAATATCAAATCAAGTTCAAGATCTCATTCCTTATCTTCAAGGTGCTCCATAGCCTGGACCCATGGTATCTAAAAGACTGTCTAAGACCAAGACTGGTCAATAACTTTGCTGCTCGGGCACAATTGAACTCTCTTCAATAAGAGTAAAACTTATCTGGGCAGGCAACAGAAGGGGGCTCGTCTGAGACTGTGGAATGATCTCGCTCAGGAACTAAGGACTATTACACACTTCACTAGCTTCCATCCCAAGTGCAAAGCATGTTTCTTTGACTTTCCTTTCTCTCTCAAACACATATCACTATGTATATTAAAAAAAAAAAATCCTACCAAAACAAAACACTCGATTTCATACACTTCTCTCCCTGGGGAAAGGATGAGAAAACAAACAACACGTGACAGATGTTAGTCATATCACTTACTGCACTACTGGAAAGTGCACAGATACTATGGTGATGAGCATAGTATATAAGAATCTACATTAAACAGACAATGTTGATCATAAATTGTTTCTCTGGAAATACCCTTAAATCCTTCATAAATTGTTTTTAGGCAAATGTAATTACAAAAGAAAAAAACAATGCAAATCAGATTTTAAAAACAAAAAGCAGCCTGAGCTTTTACTTTAATTTTATAACTATTACATACAGTGGTTTAACTAACTTCGGCTCTTTTTCTTTCAAGTTTCCTTGCTTTTCTGGAACACAGTTTCTCTTGTTTGGCTTCAAGTCCCTTCCCTATTCTTGGTTCTCTCTTTTCAACTGTCCCACTACCTGGCACATCTCTCGTAGCTAACAAATATTTTTCACTTTTTAAAAATATCAATTTTGTAATTTGACAATTCCTTTACATGCTACAATAAAAGCCTGAAACACTATAGTACAATTTTTGGCTGTAGTGCCTTCTACAGGATACTGTGTTTAATACAGGAATATCTTCTGAATCAGAGAAATAATAATAAAAAAAACACACCACTCTAGTGTCATCTAATTCTTTCCTCTGCCAGAGGATTCTTATCTTACACAATATGATCCTGATCCTGCACCAAGTGAAGTCAATGGAGATAGAGCAGGTTGGGAATTTTTCAACAGAGCATTTTTTCCATCAGAAAATGCCAATTTGTCAAAATTGGTTTCTCACGTCCTGGACAGAATTTCATTTCAAAAATAAAGAGAATGAGTATGAGACCCAACGCTACAAAAGCCAGGTGGTTACGGCATTCACCTTGGAGATGGAAGACCCAGCTTCAAGTGCTGCGTGATTAAGAGCAAGAAATTAAAAAAAAATTAAGCTCTCTTTTCCCCCACAAAATAGAATTTCTCTTTTCCAGCCAGCCCTGAATGGAAAGGCTGCTAAGACCTGATACTGAACCACTGAAGTTAATGGAAGATTTTCCATTACTTCAACAGGCACAGGATCAGACCTGTAGTCACTCAACCAGAGGTCCAGGGCCCCCTGGGGGGCCGCAAGCAGGTTTCAGTGGAGCCGCCAAGCACGGCAGGCATTAGACTCTCTACGGCCCAGGTCAGAAAGCCAAAGCCCCACTGCAAGGGCCTGCAGCCCAGGACCCTGAGCCCCACCACCCAAGGCTGAAGCTGAAGCCTGAGCATTTAGCTTTGCAGTGCCCCGTGATGTGGGGCCGAGCAACTGCACTGCTTCCTACCCCTTAACTTCGGCCCTGGCTTTTATATGCAGAAAAATAGTAGTTGTGACACAGGTGGGCCGTGAAGATTGTATTGCATGTTGGTAAGGCCTCAGAAAGAAAAAGGTTGAGAACTCCTGAGTCTAGTGCAATGTCCAGTCAAGCAATGGGCTTGCTTAACACAAAATGCTATTCAACTAGCTCAACTGATAACAATCAGGAGGATCAGGACACACTTCCTAGAATTTATTGATTAGAGCTGTAGGTGGCATTCTAAAGAGCCATCGTTATAAAAAAGTGGATTCATGGTACAAAAAAGGTCTAAGAGCTCCAAGCCTCTAGATAGGGGATTTGTCAATGATTCTAACGTACTTATTGAAATAATCAAAACAGTAGATATTTGACAATTTATCACTTTTTGTATTGAATAATAGTCACAAATATATATTTATCCAGCCACAGGGACAAAACAGAACAGTGTGTTTGTGGAGACCAGGGCAATCTTGATGATGGAAGTAGGTAGAAGCATTTGATGGGGAGATCTGTTTTACCAACTTTTGTTGCCCTATGCCCCAAAGCAGCCCTCCCAAAAAAATCAAGAATGGAAAAACTTATTGGCTGGCTTCTAGCTGTGCTTGTGCTGATCTGATTGCCTACTTGTCTAACACAGTCTGCATCTCAGTAGAGAGCCCCCAGCAACTGCCAATCTTAAGTGCCATTCAAGGATGGTTTTTTTCAAGAAGTCTCTGCATGCTCTCTCACAGTGTGAAAGATATCTCAGTAAAGCTCAGACCTAGAGAAGATACTATACAAAGTTATTGCAAAATGCACATACACATTTTATCATGTATGAATTTAGCAGTTTGCTAATCTAATCCCAAATTACCAGGCCATAATTAGTATTCCATTTTTACTGATTCATTTTGTTTTCTTTAAAGAGTATGATATGATTCAACAATACCAGAATTGTAGTTTTGGGACTGTACATTTTTGACATAAATAACAAAGCAGGAGCTTCACCGAGGTTACATGTGACAGACATCTCTGTTCGCCATGCAGTCTCACATACTGTACCATACATGCAGTGATCTCTAGGTTGAACAAAGGGGCAAGTTTAGATAAAGTACTCTATCAACTTTTACTTTACATTTCCTTGTTTTTATCAATTTGTGTTACTCTCACAAGCAAACTGTTATTCTTTTCAATTTAAATATTTATGAATATGGTACAAGGTTTACCAAATGGCATGTTTCAAGATTATAGCTCATAAATCAGTATATTGGGACTGGACAATATACTTCTGTATAGACAAGATAAAAATAAGGTTATCATAGTACTATATGTCTAAATACACAGCAACCTTATATCCCCTGCCCCATCCCCATCCTTTTCTAAGTATATAGCAGTAAAATAATGATAGAACTCTGGAAAATGTAGCAGAATAACATTTACTCAGAAATAACTTATACCAAGATAATTACATTAATGCTAAATAGGTAAGTAGCTGATAGTATCTCCTGAAGGGTTATGCTGCCATCTATTGGCAATGCAAATGTGTGCTAACTATTTGAGTTGAGAAAAGATAATTCCTCATGGAAAAGGCTCTCTCTATAGTACAGATTATTCAAAACAAAAATATAACGTTCATCTCTGTCTGATAGTAAACATATGAAAGTACCCAATTTGGATAGAATAATGTTGACAGTATAGCATAGTAAAATAGTATTGCAACTTTTAATTCATGTAGAAAGCTGTTCACTCGTCAATGTGTACAAAATCATACCAAATCTTTTCATTTGTTGTGCATTTGATTCACTATATTTTCAGAGCATGTTATGTCAGCAGTCTTGTTCCACTGCATGCACAATATCCAACAAAAGTAGGCATCGTGGATCATTTGGATAACAACAGTAATTTGATATAACAGACAAATGAATAAAAAGGTGCATGCATTATAACACAAGGGAGGCATCTAACTGGTTTCAGCTAAAAGTTATAACTGGGCAATTAGCTGGTGACCAGGGAAACTACAAAGGTTGTGACTTTACCCTTCTTGCAGTAATTGCACAGAGAACCAGTTGAATACAAATATTAGGCAGGGAGGCTAACTTCTCAAACTAGTCCTGATATTGGCTGCCATTTCCCTCATGGCAATGGGTGGACAAAAGTGGCATAGGATGTTTTACGTTAATTACTCCTAAAAAAAGAAAGCAGTAAGCATAGTCATAAGTAATTTATTTGAAAGCTCCTGGTACCAATTTTGGTGATCCCATGTTCATTTCACTAAGAACAGGAACAACAGCTGGCAGCAGAGTAAATGGCAGAAAATTCGCAAATTGCAGAGACTATGTGCTGAAAATGTGATTATTATCCAAGTCAACTAAGTCTACAGGTGTCAACAGGTTCTTAAAAATCTTATTATGGAAGAAAAAATGAAAATCAAGTATAATTTCAAAATCAATTTTAAAAATTGCACTGTCTTATACTAAAAAACCATTTTAAAATACTTTTCCCATTTTAAATATTTGATATAGGCTGTCACACTTTTATATAATCATACAGTTTGCTAATGAAGGCTCAAACATGCCCCAACCTTTTGGAATAAATTGGAGCTGAATTAGTGGCTCAATAATATAATATGTTTTTGTTTTATTGATTTATAATTACAATTGGAAAAAACATTTGGGTCTTCATTTTTGTTCATCACCTCTTCCTGACAAGGCTGAAATGGGTAAATATTGTGTTTACTCTTATGTAGTCATTCAGCAGTAGCCCTTCCTTGCACACACACTGGGGTTAAATAAATGCATCATAAGTAGACTAGGTTAGATGATTTTTACCTATATTTAAAGTGCATGTATTTTCAAAAGAACCGTTATTCTGCATGGGAGCTGCCTGACACTGAGCTCCTTTGAAAACCTAGCCACTTCATTTAGGTGCCCAAATGATAGTTGAGCTCTTTTGAAAATGTAATTCTAGTAGAGGGTGCTGAATACTTGAAACTCTGGCTGATACATGCAACTGAAGGGACATGTGGGAAGGGGAATCTTACCAGTTAGCAAAAAACTCTACAAAACAACATTTCACCAAAACCCCACATAAACTCCCATATACTTGTATATTTCCCTCCACATTATAGCTGATTGCTTATATATACACAAAAGCATTCACTAGTGCAATCCTACTCAGCCACCTTCTGCCTAATTGGTTTTAGTGTGGTCACAGTCCAGAGACATGTGTATGGTAATAATTAGAAGAGAAAGGAAATATGTAAAAAAAAGATACAGGAGACTTAAAAGAGATTCGGTAAAATAATATATTTTCTCAACCTTGTGAGGCAAGGGCTCTTTAAAGCCATTTTTTGTCCTCTGAATGTGCACATTGCAATTCATTATTACAACGCATGATAGGGAATCTTATTTGATACACTTCATTGTATTTTATATTAAAATTCAGGAATTCTAAGTCTTTTTAATGCATAGAAATGTGAAAGAATTTGCATCTTCTACTTTAGTAATCAGCCATCTTATTGTCTGTTACCCTTAGCTGATTCTAATGTTAGAAACAATACTCTTATCAATCTAGCATGGGGACTAAACCAGCAGTCCTTACTCAGGCAAAACTCCCATTGACTTCAATGCCTAGAGACTACTGCACATGTGGTATGAAAGTTTGATATGAGATCTCTGTCATCATTCACTCAGTGTGGCACAACCTTGCTTTTATATTTGTTATAATCTCAGTATTATTTAAATAAGTTTTTGATGTATGAAAATCCTTTGTTATTGACTTCAGTGGGAGTTTTGCTTGAGTAAGAATTGCAAGTTCAGGCCCTTTGTTTTCATGATGACTTTTTAATCTGATTTAGGTCTCAGTTGAAATGATCCTAGTGTTATTCAGTCTTTTCATTGACATCACAACAACATCTGGCATAATGCAGCATGATTTCTTCAAGAAAACTTCTTTTAAAATTGGACCAAGTCCGGAGCAGAAGGTTGCTGCGGGTCAGAACTAGAGAAATATACAGTGTCTCTCTGCTGTGCCTAATTCTGAGAAGTGTTATCAGTCCTTTGTTGTCATGGACACTAAAATCCTTTAAAAAAAAGTAATTGGCAATCCTTAGATAAAAGGCACAAGGCAAATATTAGAGATGGGTCGAGGAAGTTTGACATTACATGCTGTAATCTCCAAACATGTGGAAGAGAAGAGGTCAGTGCATAAGTCCCAACATGTGGAAGATGAAATGCTGGTCACTGCAAATGTTGCCAATGTGTGCTTCATAGGGAAGTCAAGTGGTATTTTATTCTGAAATCTTAAGAGAACAGATCAAACAGGTATACTTTCAAAGCAATATATGGGATGAAGCTTGGAAAATAGTGCTCTGTCTGGCAGATTCTCATACATTGTATTTTATTTTTGTCCTTACCCAGTTTGATGCCTTTCTTCTCTTTGGTGCCCCACCACATTCCTTATTTGGAGTCTCTCTTCTCTCCACAGCCAACACTTTGGAGTTACTCTTCTCCCTGTTCTCTCTCTCTTCTCTTCCCTTCCTTTCATTTACCTATTGGTAGCAATGCTCTACTTCCATACATGACATCAAGACATACTGTGTTCCAGAGTGGTAGCCATGTTAGTCTGTATCAGCAAAAAGAATGAGGAGTACTTGTGGCACCTTAGAGACTAAAATTTATTTGGGCATAAGCTTTCGTGGGCTAAAACCCACTTCATCGGATGCATGCTGTGGAAAATACAGTAGGAAGATTTTATATATATACATATATATATATATATATATACACACACACACACAGAGACAGAGAATATGAAAAAATGTGTGTTGCCATACCAACTATAACAAGACTAATCAATTAAGGTAGGTTATCAGCAGGAGAAGAAAAAAAAAAAAAAACTTTTGTAGTGATAATCAGGATGGCCCATTTCCAACAGTTGACAAGAAAGCGTGAGTAACAGTAGGGGGGAAAATTAGCATGGGGAAATAGTTTGACTTTGTGTAATGACCCATCCACTCCCAGTCTTTATTCAAGCCTAATTTAATGGTGTCCAGTTTGCAAATTAATTCCATTTCTGCAGTTTCTCATTGGAGTCTGTCGTTGACTTTTTTTGTTGGAGTATTGTGACTTTTAGGTCTGTAATTGAGTGACCAGGGAGGTTGAAGTGTTCTCCGACTGGTTTTTGAATGTTATAATTTTTGACATCTCATTTGTGTCCATTGTGACAAAGATCCTCCTCTATCTTAGTGGGTCCTGTGCTTATTGGCGGATTTTCATGCCTCAGAGATTCACCATATGGGTTGGGGAACAGCCCAGAGACCTTCCCCTCTGGAAGAACCCACAGTCCAGGTCAATTGGGAGGTTTGGGGGGAACCCGGGCCCGCCCTCTACTCCAGGTTCCAGCCCAGGGCCCTGTGGCCTGCATCTGTCTATAGTGCCTCCTGTAACAGCTGCAGCTACAACTCCCTGGGCTACTTCCCCATGGCCTCCTCCAAACACCTTCCTTATTCTCACCACAGGACCTTCCTCCTGGTGTCTGATAACACTTGTCCTCCTCAGTCCTCCAGCAGCACACCCTCTCACTCTCAGCTCCTTGCGCCTCTTGGTCCCAGTTCCTCACACTCCCACCACAAACTGAAGTGAGCTCCTTTTTAAAACCCAGGTGCCCTGATTAGCCTGCCTTAATTGATTCTAGCAGCTTCTTCTTAATTGGCTCCAGGTGTCCTAATTAGCCTGCCTGCCTTAACTGGTTCTAGCAGGTTCCTGATTACGCTAGTGCAGCCCCTGCTCTGGTCACTCAGGGAACAGAAAACTATTCATCCAGTGACCAGTATATTTGCCCTCTACCAGACTCCTGTACCCCACTGGTCTGGGTCTCTCACACCATTTATTCTTTTGCGTAGAGACTGTCCGGTTTGGCCAATGTACATGGCAGAGGGGCATTGCTGGCACATGATGGCATATATCACATTGGTAGATGTGCAGGTGAACGAGCCCATGATGTTATGGCTGATGTGATTAGGTCCTATGATGATGTCACTTGAATAGATATGTGGACAGAGTTGGCATCTGGCTTTGTTGCAAGGATAGGTTCCTGGGTTAGTGTTTTTGTTCGGTGATGTGTGGTTGCTGGTGAGTATTTGCTTCAGGTTGGGGGGTTGTCTGTAAGCGAGGACAGGTCTGTCTCCCAAGATCTGTGAGAGTGAGGGATCATCTTTCAGGATAGGTTGTAGATCTTTGATGATGCGCAGGAGAGGTTTTAGTTGAGGGCTGAAGGTGACAGCTGGTGGTATTCTGTTATTTTCTTTGTTGGGTCTGTCTTGTAGGAGGTGACTTCTGGGTACTCGTCTGGCTCTGTCAATCTGTTTTTTCACTTCAGCAGGTGGATATTGTAGTTTTAAGAATGCTTGATAGAGATCTTGTTCTTTCTTCTTGTTCTGACATCTGCCATCACTGAGAACAGCCTAGCTCCATCCTCTTTGGAACCTCCCCTTCAGGTAGTTGAAGGCTGCTATCAAATCCCCCCTCACTCCAGGCTAAATAGCCCCAGTTCCCTCAGCCTCTCCTTTTAAGTCATGTGCCCCAGCCCCCTAATAATTTTTGTTGCCCTCCACTGGACTCTCTCCAATTTGTCCACATCTCTGCTGTAGTGGGGGGGGGAGGGGAAACTGGACACAATACTCCAGGTGTGGCCTCACCAGTGCCAAATACAGGAGAATAATCACTTTCCTTGATCTGCTGGCAATGCTCCAACTAATACAGCCCAATATGCCATTGGCCTTCTTGGCAACGAGCGCACACTGCTAACTCATATCCAGCTTCTCGTCCACTGTAATTCCCAGGTCCTTTTCTGCAGAACTGCTGCTTAGCCAGTTGGTCCCCAGCCTGTAGCAGTGCATGGGATTCTTCCTTCCTAAATGCAAGTCTCTGCACTTGTCCTTGTTGAACCTCATCAGATTTCTTTTGGCCCAATCCTCCAATTTGTCTAGGTCATTTTGGACCCTAGCCCTACCCTCCAGCACATCTACCTCTCCCCCTAGCTTAGTATCATCTGCGAACTTGCTGAAGGTGCAATTGGCTGCCTTTTTATAAGGCTGCTGGCTCGAAGCAGGTGGCCCGGCTCAAAGCCTTCCCTCCAATCAACCACTCAAGGCCCACCTGGAACAAAGCACTCCCAATTCACACTTTTCAATCAAATACCCACACGGTCAAACAGTCACACTATTCAAACAAACAAGCACACAGTCAAACAAACGGTCACAGTAGACAGACACTTGTTCATAAAAGTAGTATTTTTTTTCATAATTTTTTGTTTAGTCCTGAATATTTTTTTTAATTTTAAATTACCACTTTTGGTAATTAAATACTATAAAAGCATCAGAAATGGAATCTCACTTATAGCAAAGACCATGGATAGATGTAGGGCTGGTCATACATTTCCCATTGAACATAATAACAGCCATACTGGATGAGACCAAGGGTCCATCTAGCCCAGTCTTCATACAGTGGCCAATGCCTGGTGGAGGGAATTATCAGAACAAATAATCATCAAGTGATCCATTCCCTGTCGCTCATTCCCAGCTTCTGGCAAACAACTGAAATTGTTTTTGTTTTTTTTTATTAATTATTATTATTTTTTTACACAAAAAGTGATTTCTGATTAAAATTTAGATCTTTTGTCCAAAAATCAAAATATTTTAGCTGGAAATTGAAAATTTCTTTTTGGATATGTTTCCACTGAGCTTCATAGGATTTTTTGTTCCTTTGTATCATGTCTCAGTTCTCCTCTATGGGCCAGGCTCCCCAACTGGACTAACTCAACTGGGATGGACTGCGGTCATGTAACTTCCATGGTACAATTCAGAGAGAGGGGAAACTGTGGTGCATCAAAGGGAAATGTACTGTGAACAGGAAGCCTGGCCTACAGAGGAGAATGGGGGCATGAGGCACTCAAACTAAAATTTCCATGAGGCCCTGCAGCATTTTGCGAATAAAATATTTCAATTTCTGATATTTCCTTAAAAAGTCAAAATTTTCAATGGGGAAAAAACATTTTTCAACCAGCTCTAGGAAGAATACATTGTCATACTAAAATATTACAGAGCTAAATCTCTCTCTCTCTATTTAGAGATACTCTGTTGGGATGAGGAACACCTATTATTGAGAAAAGTGTGATGTAATATAATAAAGTATTTCTTGTAGCTCCCAATTTTCTTTTTCACCTTTGCTATAAACAGAAAGAGAACAAATGGGGAATTTACTTGTCTTTGGTTCGAGTCCTTCAACGGAATCCACATAAGTGCACTTACATCTGGAGTGGTGGTGTTCCCACAGGGCACAGTCGGGCTCCACAAAGGGGCAGGAATCTGATTCCACAGATCCCATGCAGGATTAGGGCCTTTGGTAATAATTTTGAACGTGCAGTTTAAAAAAAAAATAGGAAAGAATGACGCAGCTTGGATATTAAGCTTTCACTTCCATTAATGGCTGTCTAATTTTCAGGTGTATTATCGATACCTCCTGTTTTACAATGTGGCCCATGGTGGCACCACATGTTAGCAATGTTATTTTTTTCTGCTTTTATTGCTTATGTTTTTTACATTGTACTTGATTAGAAGTTTGTTTAAAATACAGGAGAGGACTATAAAGGCATTTTCATTTATTTATGCAAACTCCCCCCTACAACAATAATATTACTACTGTAAGATGTAGCTCTGTTAAGGGCCCTGCCAAGAGGCATTTTTTAATCACAGCTACACATTTTCATTTTTGGAGTTAAAACCTTGGGATAAAATGTTTGTTTTTCTTGTAGAGTTCTCTTCCACACTAGAAACACAGGAGTATATGTTGTAATATATTTGTCTAAAAGCATCTATTTCCCTTTGTGTATTTTTCTTCCAACACTAATATTAATGTGCTTTTTAAAAAAATATAATTGTCTATTGTATTTATGGACAGGGAAATGTAAATGACCTCAAACCTTGTGGAAGGTGACTGGAGATTGTAGCCAGCTCTTTTGTTCACATAACAGGAAGAGCATAGCTTGGGCAACAGTGGTCCCTGTTTCCCTTCATCATCCTCAACCGGAAGGCCCAACCTTTAAATCATGAGAGTGTAATTCAGTCTCCATGGCCTCTCTGTCCTTTGCCTCTGTGCAGAGACTGCTAATTATTATCATCATTGTACTAATAAGAGTACAGTTTTATAATTACTATTGTTGAGCACTGCCACTGTACAGAACCCAAATGAAGACAGCCCTTACTCTTGAGAAGTTTATAATCTAAGAGCGATCCATTAGTGCTTAATGTGATGTTGACATCTGGCCATTTCAGCTTCACTAATGCTATCAGTACATTTCATGTAGGCCAATAACACAGCCTGCAGATGGCAACAAATTTTGGCTGCTACAAACTAGTTATTTTTAAAACACTGACCCGGGGTGAAAGGCTTTGTATCTAATTTCCAATCCCTTAGGACTGTTGGGTTCCCCTCCCCCCATTTGGTTACTGCAGACATATGAAAGGTCATACATCAAGAATTACTGGACTGAACTGTCACCTTTTCAACTTATGTGATTCCCCACACATAGCTGTACTCTTGTAAGGAATTTAATGTGCTATGTGTCCTTGTGGACATCAGCTGTACAGCCTCATCTGATAACTGCTAGACATTTTTATACTGTTCTATGTAAATCAAGGGTGTTATAAATTAAAACAGATTGGCCCCTGAGTATAAATGTTAAAGTTCAGCACTGATGGAACTAATCCAAGTAATGTTAAAAAGTTGCAGGCTTTTAGGAAACAATTAAACCCATCACTCCAATTTAACACTTACTTCTACACAGAGAAGAAAATAGGAGCATGCAGCGGGACACAACTTCCTCTCCTCTACTAAAATATCACTCTCTCTCTCTGGCTTGGGGGAGCCCATCTCCCCACCTTTATTCTGGATGATGAAATAAGGTTGCACCAAACAGGGGAATGTGGAGTAGGAGCAGCAGAAGCAGCTGGCGGATGGCTGAGGATTTTCTTTTCCTTTCGGGGTTTTTTTTTGGACTCCTGTGTCTTTCCTATAAGAAGATGGCTGACACAGTTGCTCTATGAGTCCATTAGCCACTGCCTCTCCTCAGAAAATAAGGTCTGCCCCACTTGCTAGCTTTCCCTTTACCCTCCAAGGATAGAGAAAGAACATCCCTCTAGATCTTCTTCCCTTTTTTGCATCAGGTACTTCAGTGTTTCTGAGGAATTAGCCAGATCAGACCTCTAGTTTTACCTTAATATAGTTTCTCCATTCTGGTCAAATTTGACCAATGGTTTTGATAGGAATGATATTGGGGAGCCCCATGGCTGTGTCCCTATCCAGCTCCATGCACTGTATACACACATGAGCCTTTGGCTAGCTGGCTGTAGGCCTGTTTAGGGACATTAAAATATTTCATATCAATTTATTTTCATGCTCCTTCTCTTCCCCTCGCTGCATCCCATCACCATAAGATGATGGAATGCTGCATTACTACATAGTATTGAGACCCATGAAAACAGCCACCAAAATTGGTGAGCTCTAGGCATTTCATCTACTTTTACCAATGCTTTTAAGTAGCTATTGTTGTGACAAATCTTAACTTCAGATTTGATTTATGTATGGATTCAACCTATAAAAGACATTTTAATTCATTTTCTCTAGATACATACGTATAGTGCACCACTCACTGATTGTGTCATCAAACACAGGTATTTGCAACCTGCAGTATGGTCCTGATTGTGACAGCCACAAGGGTAGCAATTGGTCTGTTAGCATTCAGTTAAGCCAATCGTGTGACATTTGGTGAGATGTCTTTTTATTGTGAAGAAAAAAGAGCAATAAAAGGAGCAGCCATGTATGCAGGAGCTTTTATCATCCACATGACTAATCAATTTATCATTGAGTGCAAAATGTGCTAATGTAACACCAACAGACCCTGGTTGTTGGCAGGTGGGATCAAACCTGGGACCTAGAAAGCTTAGTGTATGAGCCGCTACTGCATGAGCTAGAAGCCATATGGCTTTTAGCAAAGGCTATAGAGCAAACTCATTAATCTCTCTTTCTAAGTGGTCTCTGTGCCTCTGGATGGGACAGAACACCATACCCAGGAAGTGTGTGGGTTACAGTAGCACACAGCTTCTGGTTATGTAACCCTATCCATGGTAAAACATGGGTAAATCAAGCACACAAATATAAAGAGATGTCAACAAGCTGATTAACAGGGTCGTCCACACTTTAGAATATCAATTCAAAAAGTACAGCCAACTATGGATGAAAGAAGCCATGAAGTTTGGAGAATCAGAAAAAGCCATAGCCTAGCAAATGAAACTTAGCTGTGTCTATAAAATAGTCCTTGTAGTGAGTTGGGCAAAACATCATTGAAACTGATGGGTGTAAGTGCCATTAACCTAGCTGTAAGAAACTGTTAGGCTGGTTTATGAAATAATTGCAGTCTTCGAACCAAACACTGGTACATATCACTGCCCAAAACAAGAATACAGGTGAGTCTCCTCAGAAATTAGAACTATGTAGGCAGGGGGTTTTCAACTGGGTATTGTTTTGTGGGGACACGTATGTTTGTGTGTGAGAGAAAGGTGTGGGAGAAACACACAAAAGCAGACAGAAGGCCAAACTAACAGTAATTGAGAGAAAGCTTTTGGGGAACAGAGTACTGGCTTTAAAGTCAGGTATAGTACAGTGAGCAAATAAACTGTCTCCTGATGTTTGATTCCTACTGCATTCAGGGAAACACAACTTTATATATGACCTTTGTTAAAAAATGCATAAAAGAAAATACCTGGCTCTATCATCTATTTCTCCTCCTACCAAAAACAACCCACAGGGCCTCAAAATTTGGTTTACTGCTTGAGTCAAAGGAGTAACATTATATTTTAAATCTCAGATAGCTATAACACCAATGTTATCATACATTTTACATTATTTTGCACACTACTACATCTGATTTTCTATATTCACATTTGATACCCAAGAATATGAGCAAGTACAAGATGATGGATTAAACACCAAACCAGTGTATTTATCATATCCTTGTAGAAACCAAACAAAATATCTGTATAGTATATGAACTTACAGTTATTATCCATTTTATTTCATTCCACCAGAAGTATGAGATCTGCCACCATCCTTGTAGTAGAAAATGAGTTCTGAAAGAATTTAAATTGACAAGAAAACCCATCCCTAACACACTTGCAAAGCTGCCGGAGCTCAAACAGGCCTTGTATCATATGTAATCATAAGCAAGCCTTAAAAATAACTTACTTTTATCTTTAAATAATAGTTCTACATTTATAAACTGGATCACTTGGTAAACTCAGCCCACTTAAACAAAGTCTGTTTTGATATAGACAAATGCATGATCATATAGCTAGGAACAAAGAATGGGAGCCATACCTAGAGAATGGGGGACTGTATCCTGGGCCTGGTCCACACTAACCCCCCACTTCGAACTAAGGTACGCAAATTCAGCTACGTTAATAACGTAGCTGAATTCGAAGTACCTTAGTCCGAACTTACCGCGGGTAAGACAAGACGCGATAAATCGATCCCAGAAGATCGATTGCCTGCCGCCGAACCAGGAAGTAAGTGTAGACCTACCCCTGGAAAACAATGACTGAAAAGGATTTAAAGGCTTGTAGCTAGGTCTGGGCATTACCTCTCACCACATCCAGCACCCTCTTCTGTCATTTGCTCACACTGCACCCCCTATCTCCCTCCATGACTCACTGCAGAGTGAGGATGGGGTGCATTTGGGGGAGGGGGCAGAACGGGGCGAGAAGAGGTAGGATGGGGGTGGAGGTGGGGTCTTGGGGAAGAGATGGAGTGAAGGAGGGGCCTGGGGTGGAATGGGGGTTGAGCACTCCCAGGGAAATGAGGAAGCCGGCGCCTGTGCCTTCCAGGGTAAAAAAGTCCCACCAGACATGCTGTCCAGGTGCTGCCTCAGACTTTCTTTTGTTCCAAGTCACCAGATCCTGTGTCACTTCCCTGTGGCTGGTAGTGGAGCATGGGACCACCAACTACTCTGGGTTCCAGCCCAGGGACCGTATGACTTTTAATCCAGGTCTGCTCAGCCTCTTACCCTTTTGCTGTTTCCCCATGCTCCTTCCTACCCCACCTATCTCCTTGACTATCTCTGGTTTACCTCCAAAGATTCATCTGTTCCCTGTGACTACTTCACCCTTTTTGGCCTCTTGCTGGACTCCCCGGTCTAGGACAGGATCCCAGGGCTTACTGTCATCCTGGATCTTCTCCTTGTCCCTGGCCAACTCCATTTCTCTCTAGGAAGTGACTACCAACCTCTTCCCTGCAAACTCTTCCTGCTCTCACTAATTATCTTATAATCCTAGCCCAGCTCCTCCCCCAGCTGGGCTTCATCTGCCATTAGGCCTTATCAGTCCCTGGTTATAAAGCATATAAAGTTAATTGGCCCCTTCTGGCCCACAGGAACCTGCTCAGGGCTTCTGTGGGGGTAGACACCCCACTGCAGCATCATAATAGAAAAGCAATTCAAGAAACTCCCAGTGCACTGCTGTGTCATGTGTTGTACAAAAGGTTAGACAAGATTAAATGTTTTTTTCAGGCTTTAAATATGTTCATAGAGTGTGTTTCTTCCTAAAAGGCCCCCAAATATGTCAGCAAATCTTTCTGAGCAACTAAAAACATACAGTCTAAAGTGATAATACAGAGCCAATGCTACCACTGCCCTTCCAGAACCAGAACTGAGTTTACATCAAGAATACAATCACATTTGGATTACTTACATTATATATATATATATATAATGTAAGTAATCTAAAATATACATACATACACACACATATATATACACACCTCAAATTTCAAAGGATGATGTAAGTATGCGTTTCAGTGAAAGATTCAGCACTGTTGCCTTCCATAGGATAGATTTAAAATAATTAAGAACAAATCAGTCTTTCTTAATCAGAGAATTTTTAAAAGGATTTCAGACCCTGAGTGAGACTGAATTGAGTGTCATGCTGATTAGATGAAGTACTAGAGAAATCCATCTCAGCTGAATTATTGGAAATGGAACTTTGTTTTCCTATCGTAATTTGCTTCGTATTCTGCTGATTTGGGGCCTGATTCAGCCACCCTGACTTGTGCTAAATAGTATATTTCTGCACAAGTTTTTTGAGTTATTTCAGTGGGATTATTCATTAACATACTATTTAATGTAAGGGTGGTAGAATGAGGCCCTGGCACAGTTAAAAGAAATACTCTAGAAACACACTTTTGCCACATTTTAGAATCAGTGCTACAGATGTGAAACATGTTTTCCAATGGACATTAATGAAGCTGAAAACCAGAATGTGAATCACAAGAGATACAACGTGGCAGTCTTGTTTAATATTAAAGGGAACTGATATTAGCAAATAGAGTCATAGATAACTACTGAGGTATTTTTCCGTCCAGGCCAGCTAGTGAAACTTAAACCAGGTCAGCAATGACTGAGGGTCATATTTTCAAATACTCTTGTGTGTACATGTATGTCTAGATTCAAAGTTTTATAAGCCCACACAGGCAAACTGAAAGTTAGACTAGAACTACGTACTGCCAATACATTTTAAAAAGGGGCTTCCATCTATCTTTTAGCTTTCAACTTAGCTTCATCTGAGACAGTGATATAAGGGTAAAAACCCTTACTATCTAATTACCAATGTTATAATGAAGATGAGATTTTTTCAATGACATTTTTGGGCAAAAAAGTAACAACAAAACATTTGCAAATGTGTGTCAATTTCAATTAATTGTTTTGGTAAAAAAAAACCCCAAAACTACTTTGAAAAAATTGAAACATTTTCTTTCAACATTTTGGAAATATTTTGATTTTTCAATTAAAAATGATTTTTGCTTTAATATTTTTAAAATAAAATTAAACATTTCAAAAGTGTGAAAAAGTAAATAAAATCAAAACAAGACACTTTGTTCAACCTGATTTTTCTTTTTTTTTTAACTTTTCTATTAAAAAAAAAAAAAAATGTTTTTGACTACACTTGATTTTTTTTTTAATTTTCAGACTAGCCAATGAACCAATAAGTCCATTATGCACCCAGCTCTATTTATAACAGGCAGATTTTTTTTCTATTCAATTACTTCACTCAGTGAATTGCCATGTGCTAGAAATGACTGGAGAGAACTGTGATCTTTTGAATCTGCATGGTTAAGAGATTTTAATATGCAGGCCTCCTCTCCCCTTTAACTGTTTACTTTTTTGGACCAGTGGCTAAAAAAGCAGCTAGTGGGGCCACCTCCATCTGTACTTTCTGGATTGCCCCTGCCTGACCTAGGACTATCACATATATGAGCCTTGGTGACCCCCCATACATTTCTGAAAATAAGTATTGCAAGTCTGCCCCCGAGGCTATGCCCATAATCCACCCAATTTGTGCAAATCCATTCATCAGCATGCACCCATCCTGCGCATGAGTTGCCCAGACATTCCATATGAACATCCCATGTTTTCATATCTCCTGCTTATCTACAGAGTTAAGTGTTCGTATGAAGATTTGAACCTTAGCAAACTTTTGAAAGTGTTGCCCTAAACATCTTTTACTGTTACCCTCTCATAGCTATTTGGTAGTCTCTGTACACTGAGCAGGTGCTTTCAAAACAATGTGTACCGGACAAACGCCCACATTATAGAAACTACCATCCCAATTGGAACACTTGTTAGAAGTACCAGCAAGAGACTGAAATAAAAAAGGGAATAGGCAAGGGTAATAATAAAAGGTATATATTGAAAGGGTATAGGAAAAGGTTTGTTGCTGGGGGGGGGGGGGGCTGGAACATTTTCTATAAAAATTTTATAGTGCTGAAAGCTATTGAACCAAACTGTAAACCCAGTATATGATGGAAACCACTTCAAGCCAGGTGGTGCAGCAGAAATCCTAGCACCAACAATTCCAGCACCTATGCCCAGGGGTAATAATCTGCTCCTTGACCTTACCAGTAACAGACAGCTAGCCCTTCCCATGCCAGTTTAGCTGCAAAAGCTAGTACACTATGGGGGATGTAGCCTAAGGTCCACCTATTCTCCATCCCTCTCTGTCCACTCCACACCCAACTGCTTGCAGGGTGGAAGTACAGAACAGCAGCCCCTGCCTACTTCCCCCCACACAGGAAAAAATCAGGGATGCTATGTGGAAGATTTAGTGTGGTTTTACTCTCCTTTTTACTCCTGTATGGCCACTTAGGCCAAGCCACAATGTATCCCTATGTGGTCACAAAATGATTAAAACAGTAGTTCCCCAATTCAAATTGTTTGTTTTTTGGCATTACTATAATATAAATAATAATGAAAACCACATAAGATGGAACTGGAAAGGAAACTGCAAGTTGGTTCTTGCACTGCCTCCTGTCTATTCTATATCTATTGTATAGATAAAGAGAGGACTTCAATCTCTTCTCCTGTCAATCTGGTACCTTTCATAAGCATTAAAATTCACTTTAAACTTTGAAAGAGCTTGGATTGCTGACCCCTCCATACGGATAAAAATAAATAAATGTCAGTCACTAGTTTATTCACACAAGTATAGCAAACTTTAAAAAAACCTGCATTGAACAAATCTATTCTCCAAGCAAATCAGAATTCAAATGGTACAGAAAGCAAATGTCACTCTGCTACACTAACATCCATCAGACAGAATGATTACATCTACATCAATCATTTGGTATAATAGCTGTAAAGTCATTATAACAGAACATTGTCAAAAGATCTTGAATCAGTCTCCTATTTAGCATTCTGTCGTATAATATCTACAAGATTATTTTAGAGGCAGCATCTCTTGCTTTGAAAATAAAAGACATCTCCCTTCAGCATTTACCTAGCAGCAGGAGACCGTTATTATAGGGAAGTGGCATTATTTCTTTGAGATATAGTTTTACGTAAGGGAGCCATTACAGTTTTTCTGCCTTTAAACTAGAATTATTTAAAATTAAACAATTACATTCTATTTAAAATTTTGAAACTCTCTCATTGCATCAGAATGTGCCATTCCAGTTTACAGATCACACTAGAGTTCAGACGAGTCACACTGTATTGCATCATGGATAGAAGACAGCAGAATATGAAGAGTCCTGGAAAAAGATAGTTCACCCACCCTGCAAAGTTGTGTTTATTTTTGAGGGAAGATCATGTGCAAGAGAGATCCCAAGACCCATATAGGGTCTCCCCCTTGGGATTCAGGTCTGGGCATGGATGGTGTCATGGAGATGGGTGACAGATCCTAATGTTGAGGGTGCTTTCCTAAATTGGAAAAGGAAGGCAATGAGGAAAAAAAAGGAAGGAGGGAGGAAGAAAGAGAAGGTATTCCCTTTACTCCTAAGAGGCTTACGGGATAGGGAGAATTTCAGCATCCCATTACCTCAATCATTTTATTTCAGTTTTCTCCCTCTCGCTCTCTTTGCTGCTTTCCACAATTTTTTGCTCAGACCTAGAGCTGGGCAAAATTTTAGACCAAAACTTTTTTTTCAGCCTATATAACTGGGGTTTAAACAACAGTATTGTTGCTTTTTTTGACTGAAGCCCTGACTCCAGATTTCAGTGGGACTTATGCAGGCATTTAACTTTAAGCACATGTTTATGTGTTTTGCTGAACTGGGGCTTGAATGACTAACAACAGTTTTAAAAAAGCCAATGGGGCTAGCATGAATGTTCAAACAAATAATAATTTATGATAAAACTGGGCAAACTTTCAAGATTTGCCAACATTTTTGTAAACACTGAATGCTCAGGAACAATATGACCCCATAGAGAGTGAACCAAACTCAACCCGGATATTTGAAAAAGTACACATGAATTATGTTTATCTATGTGAATTATCCATGTACATTTAATCCTAATTGTCTCAGAAGTCATTGCCTCTTCACCTTGAACTCATGCTGCAGCAAGTACTATCACATAGGTAAGACAATCTCAAAAATAAAAAGCCCTTAAACTCTAACTTTCATCTCCTTTCTAAAATGTTAGTTTAAAAAAATCCCCAAACTCCCTGTTACTCTTAAGAAATCTGTGGCCATCACAGAGAAAAACAATTTTAACATTTTTATAATAATATATTCATTAGTCAGTATTTAAACCTTTACAAACACTTTTGAACATATTTAACGCTACATCAGCAGTTGAACAGTTTTCTCTACAAAGTGTAAGAATACCATGACAATGTTATCTACTTACAGAGGTAAAACTGTTTGTCAAGGTTTGAATGGTGAACACTGTATATTGATTTCACGTTTTGGTGAACATCAAGGTTTATAGTTCTTTGAGGCAAAGATTGACTTTGGCTTTACCTCAGTCAATATTACTTCTCCATTAACTATATATTGATGCTTGCCTCTAGAAAAGTCAATGTCCTGTTAAGGTACATTACTAGAATAACATTTTAGGGATTTCTAAAGAAACCAAAGTCAGAGAATTACACATAGTAGGGCCAAAAGAAACTACATGGACCATTCTATTAAACTTCTGGCATTAGCAGAATTAACGCTACATCATTCCCAGTAACAACTTGCCCAATCTCTTCATTAATCATTGCAGGGATGGTTCCTCAAACAACTCCTTTGGTAGTGTGTTCTACTGCCTAAATGCTTACTGTTAATGATTTATCCCATATCCAACTACTGCTCTTTGCCCTAACAACTGTATATAGTTCCTTCCTTGAAATACATTGTTATTTCAAAGGTACTTTAGATTACAATCTTGCCTTCTCTTTGTTTTCTCTCTTTATCTCTAGGTCCTTCAGCCTTGCCTCCTTTTGTTAGACCAAGATTTCCAAAATGAACCATGGGAGTTAGGCACCAAAATCTCATCAACTTTCAAATGCCAAAGAATATTCCAGGTATGGTTGTAGTAGCACTACTTTTTGGTATCTAAGATTACCACAGTTTTTCCCTACAGTTAGAAAAGGTGATATAGATTCATAGACTTCAAGGTCAGAAGGGACCATTATGATCATCTAGTCTGACCTCCTGCACAACGCAGGCCACAGAATCTCACCCACCCACTCCTGTAACAAACCCCTAACCTATGCCTGAGTTTTTGAAGTCCTCAAATCGTGTTTTAAAGACCTCAAGGTGCAGAGAATCCTCCAGCAATTGACCCGTGCCCCACGCTGCAGAAGAAGGCGAAAAACCTCCAGGGCCTCTGCCAATCTGCCCTGGAGGAAAATTCTTTCCCGACCCCAAATATGGAGATCAGTTAAACCCTGAGCATGTGGGCAGGACTCACCAGCCAGCACCCAGGAAAGAATTCTCTGTAGTAACTCAGATCCCAGCCCATCTAATATCCCATCACAGACCATTGGGCATATTTACCTGCTAATAATCAAAGATCAATTAATGGCCAAAATTAGGCTATCCCATCATATCGTCCCCTCCATAAACTTATCAAGTTTAGTCTTGAAGCCAGATATGTCTTTTGCCCCCACTACTCCCCTTGGAAAGCTGTTCCAGAACTTCACTCCTCTAATGGTTAGAAACCTTCATCTAATTTCAAGTCTAAACTTCCTAATGTCCAGTTTATATCCATTTGTTCTTGTGTCCACATTGGTACTAAGTTTAAATAATTCCTCTCCCTCCTTGATATTTATCCCTCTGATATATTTATAGAGAGCAATCATATGTCCCCTCAGCCTTCTTTTGGTTAGGCTAAACAAGCCAAGCTCTTTGAGTCACCTTTTATAAGACAGGTTTTCCATTCCTCGGAACATCCTAGTAGCCCTTCTCTGTACCTGTTCCAGTTTGAATTCATCCTTCTTAAACATGGAAGACCAGAACTGCACACAATATTCCAGATGAGGTCTCACCAGTGCCTTGTATAAGGGTACTAACACCTCCTTATCTTTACTGGAAATACCTCGCCTGATGCATCCCAAGACCGCATTAGCTTTTTTAACGGCCATATCACATTGGCGGCTCATAGTCATCCTGTGATCAACCAATACTCCGAGGTCCTTCTCCTCCTCTGTTACTTCCAATTGATGTGTCCCCAATTTATAACCAAAATTCTTATTAATCCCTAAATGCATGACCTTGTACTTTTCACTATTAAATTTCATCTTATTATTATTACTCCAGTTTACAAGGTCATCCAGATCTTCCTGTATGATATCCCAGTCCTTCTCTGTATTGGCAATACCTCCCAGCTTTGTGTCATCCGCAAACTTTATTAGCACATTCCCACTTTTTGTGCCAAGGTCAGTAATAAAAAGATTAAATAAGATTGGTCCCAAAACCAATCCCTGAGGAACTCCACTAGTAACCTCCTCCCAGCCTGACAGTTCACCTTTCAGTATGACCCATTGTAGTCTCCCCTTTAACCAGTTCCTTATCCACCTTTCAATTTTCATATTGATCCCCATCTTTTCCAATTTAGCTAATAATTCCCCATGTGGAACCGTATCAAATGCCTTACTGAAATCGAGGTAAATTAGATCCACTGTGTTTCCTTTGTCTAAAAAATCTGTTGCCTTCTCAAAGAAGGAGATCAGGCTGGTTTGGCACGATCTACCTTTTGTAAAACCATGTTGTATTTTGTCCCAATTACCATTGACCTCAATGTCCTTAACTACTTTCTCCTTCAAATTTTTTTCCAAGACCTTGCATACTACAGATGTCAAACTAACAGGCCTGTAGTTACTCGGATCACTTTTTTTCCCTTTCTTAAAAATAGGGACTATGTTAGCAATTCTCCAGTTGTACAGTACAACCCCCGAGTTTACTTATTCATTAAAAAATCTTGCAATTTCATGTGCCAGTTCCTTTAATATTCTAGGATGAAGATTATCTGGGGCCCCTGATTTAGTCCCATTAAGCTGTTCGAGTTTGGCTTCTACCTCGGATGTGGTAATATCTACCTCCATATCCTTATTCCCATTTGTCATCCTACCATTATCCCTAAGCTCCTCATTAGCCTCATTAAAGACTGAGGCAAAGTATTTGTTTAGATTTTGGGCCATGCCTAGATTATCCTTAACCTCCACTCCATCCTCAGTGTTTAGCGGTCCCACTTCTTCTTTCTTTGTTTTCTTCTTATTTATATGGCTATAGAACCTTTTACTATTGTATGATAAAGACCAACAGACATTGAACTTTTAATAGCTTCTGATGTAAACTATCTGCTACCAATCCTAAGTCTCTCAAACTTGTTGCATTGCAGATAGTTGTGTCATTAACCTTGAGCTTCTATTTTTTGCTGAAAGGAGATATTACACATCTTTGCATCATGAACTGCTTCAAAAAGGTGATGCTTGCCAACATTCATAATTATTCTAATTCTGAGTGGGCAAAGCAAAACCAGAACTTTGATCTATCTCTAACCTTATGTTCTTGTTAGTGGGATGAGACTAATGTGTACGTGAAGATCATACAGATTCATTACTTAAAGGTGGCTTAATAATATGTTAATTAGCAGGCCAAATCCTGAGATCTTTGCCTGAGGCAAAACTTTCATTTGAAGTAGTTATTTAACACGGCATCAAAAGTTTTCTTTTAAAAAAAAATTCTTGTATATATTCCTTCTTATCTAAAATATTGCTGATCATACTTTTTGTCATGTTCTTGTGTATTAAATATGGACACACCAGAGGTGTTTGTTATAAGATCCTTTCATGCCTTTCATTCTGACTAGGACAGAGATGGAATTTAAGCCCACTGTAAATTACCCCTTAGAATGTTTCAAGTAAAAAATTATGATTATGTGAGCCAGATCTTAGAAGTTTTAGTTCTTGTCATGCCCCTTTCAGTCTTAGCAGGAGGGGGGTCTTCCCTTCAGAGGAATGGCCACTCCTCTGGTTGCAGAAAAAATATACCTTTAGCATCAGGAACCTTCTCCATCCCTCTTCCTCTGCCCAGAGTGCACATGGGACCCGGATGGAGGTGTTGCATGTACAAAGTGGAGCAAGGCTCCATCTACTGTAGCCATTAATTGGCTCCAGTGAACTCCAACCCCCATCTTTGTGTCTTTAAACATTCTTAGGCACACAGCAGCCTGTTGAAAGCTGCCCTTCCCACCCTGCTCTATTGGCAGTGTACTTATCAAAGGTGACTTTCTAGGCTTGCTGTGGATCTAACCCACTGAAAGATTTTTTTCCATCTAGATAAGATTGGCAGAGCATCTGGTAATTTTTTCCCTTCATAAGCATCCTGGGAGCCTGATAGGTGGGGATAATAAGGAGAAAATACAGTACCCTTTAAAATAATGAGGAGAGGGGAATAAATGTCAAATGTTGTCACATGTGTCTGCTGTCTAGTGAAGGCAAGAGGCTTCAAGGAGCCAACTGTTGGGTGTAAATCTGAATACAAGACCTGGGAGGGTCTGGCTGGACTCTGTTAGCTGTGAGGCAAAAGGAAATCATGAGTCTTTGCAGACTAAGCTACCCCTCATCTGTATCCTCACATGGGGAGATGGAAGTCAGATGTGGTCTGAATTATGAATCAAGTGGAAAGGTTTGGGGGGGCTAGGGGGCAGGCTCCTTTACCCATTTAATATTTAAGGTAACAAAGTTTCAGGCTGCTCATTCATATGTCTACATAGCCATTCTCTCACAAGTCCTGATCAGATTACATCTAGTTTTTCAGTGACTCTCTCTACAACAATAAGCATCAATTGCTATCTTTTGCTTCAATTCCTCATGCTCCTGCTTTTCATATTAGTAATTTCTCCCTCAAATTTGCTATCACAGGTAGATGCCAAGCATTATGCTGTCAACATATTTTTCCCCTTCTGACATTTAATTTAATTTAACTTATTATCTGTGTCACATTAATGATGTTGCTCATATGTAGAGCACTCAACTCTGAAGGGACTCGATCTTTTGTACTTACTAACTCACTGGTATGAATTGAAACAAATGAAGTCTTCTTATATCTTCCACACTGTTTTTCTCTCATTATGCTCTGATTCACTGAACATTTCCCTTAATCATTTTGAATGAAATTTTGACTTCAGTGGAGTCAATGGGATATTTTGGTATTCAATGGGGCCAGGTTTTCACCCTTTATTCTTTGAAAAAAGTCTTCACACACTGTTTATAGTATCTCCCCTTTTTCTAATGACTGCAGTGTAGTTGATTTGGCGTTAATATTTCTATGGTGCCACACAACAACTTTATAAGTCTTAAAACGTGTATCAGTAAAGAACAATCACTAGATATTTTTAACAATTTACACTGGATACACACTGAAAAGAGAATAATGGAGAAAATAGAAAAAAAAATCACTCTCTTTAAGGCTGAATTCTGAATACACTAGTGAACCTAGTGCTTACTAACCATTAATTGTGCCACAAAATTATTACAATGATTAGCAATCATAATTTCTGAACACCACCAGAATGTTGTCAGAGTTATATATCTCAGTACTAATTTTTTAGCTAAAAGTAGCTCCTGGGTTAAAATGAGCAGTGTCTTGTACCCTATAAAAAACTAGGTCAGCAGCAGGAAGGCTACAACATGGCATGAAATCCTGGCAAAAGTAAATGACTTCAACATAGGCATTTTATCCTCACAACAGTCTTGTGAGGTAGTACTGTTATCCCCATTTTACAGATTAGGAACTGAGGCACAGAGAGCACCTATGTCTGTGTTGGCTAATTAGTTATCATGGCTTTACAAGGAAAAAGTGCATGATCATGTCACCAAAAATCTTCCCAGGCTCAAACTTATCTAGCTTTTAAAAGATGTTGATCACTATATCTGTGTATTAATTTATGGGGGACAAATTATTATCTTAGTTACACTTTCCACTCTTGAAACTAAGTCAAACATGCAACTGTTGCATATATGCTTACAATATTGGAGTATCCTATTTTGATTTAAGAAAATATTAGAAATTAAATATTTTTTCTGTTCAGTGAAGCTAAGGGAGAAGTTTCTTCATTTTGCTGGAGATCTCAGCCTCATGAGAAATAAGTGCCACTAGGCTTTAGCTACTCTATTATACTTTCATTTGCCATGAAGACATAAGCCCTGGGAAACAGTAGTTAAAGGTCATTATCATAAACAAGTTATGTTATGTTTATTGAAGTTTTGCTCTTTCAGAAAGGTAATAATGGGAAGAGAAATATATTTATAAATAAGAATCATACACTTGATGAATTACCCTTCAAACTCGATTTTATTAACTTTCTTAAGCAACTCTTAGAGTGAAAGTGCCCATTTTCCAGCACCATACTTATATTAGAATGAAAGATATGGAAGTGGGCCAATCACTGAGAAATAAACACTTTTCTGGAACAAGGTGTGCGGTTGGGATTTTGTTTTGTTTTTAAGATGGATATTAAGAGAGCAGAGAACCAGAATATTCACATTCACATCTGGGACAGATTTTTAGGAAATCAAATGGAGTGGATGTTGTCAACCAGACAGCTTTCTGAGGGTCTAGCGAGTGAAGTTGGCTCAGATTGATAGTGAACTAAAGTAGTTATCAGTTGATGGCACTGGAATGGCCTATTTGAAATTACTTGGTGGCCTCAGAATCCAGTTTTGAGCAGGCAAATGTCTTTAAACAGCTACTGCTGCCATTGACAGTATTATATTTAGCACCCCTGCAATTTCAGGAAAGATGCCAAGACTAACTGGGAAATGGGAATACAAATGTATAGCTACAAATGGTCTTTCCAGATTAGGGGTGATGCATAATGGTGAAGCTATGTAAAGGAGCTCAAACTTGGACTGTCTGCACTTCATGTGGTTCTGTGAATAAAGAATGTCAATTTCCCTGTCAATCCACAAGAGATAAACCTTTCACAGTCAACCTTTTACTTAATCTTTCACCTTTCAACCTTTTACAAATGCTAAATTCACTTTTTAAGTACCTTAGGAATGAAAATTATCCTCTATTCAAATAAGCAGAAACTGCCAATTAAATCCATAAAGTATGGACTTTTTTTCCCTATGTGCCCTTTTTATGCAAAACAACATTGTAGGTTGCATGCAATACCAACATGTTGATCATTTTAATTATTTCCGTGTATTTCTCCACAGTATATTAAATTAATACAGTCTGAACAAATGGATATTCAGTCATTTGTAAATTGCATTTTGCTGTATTCAAGGTTTGTTGGTATTCAAAAACAAACAAAAATGCAATATAAATGGGTAGATGAGGTTTCTCTCCACAAAAAGATGCTGTGATTTATTTTCATAAAGCTGAAAAGTTCATGGAGAAACAGAGTTAAATATAAGTTAGAAAAAAATAAATCCAGTTTATTCTACATTTGTATGCAAATATTTTCCGCAAGAGGGTTTTGTTTTGTTTTTTTTTTTTTGGAGAGAGAGAGAGAGAGAGAGAGAGAGAAGACGTTCCAAACCAGGAAACTTTTATAGTGGGTCTTTATTTTTAATTTAATTTTATCTACCTTTGGTACTTATATGGCCCCTGTAGTATCTGAGCAACATTCAGTCTTTAATGAGTATATCTTCACAACATGTTAGTGACATGGGAAATACTGTTATCCCCACTTTATACATAGTGAACTGAGGCACAAAGAGATTAATGGCTAGATCCATGAAAGAGACAGACTCAGTGTTGCAGCACCTAATTTTAGGTGCCCTGCTCCTCAGTGGAATGGACAGCTCCATTTTAGATTCACAGGCTCCCTATTTAATGCATGGGGAGAATTAGTCACACAAGAATGGGATTTACAGAGGCTTACAAGCAGAGTAGGAAATGCTGCGGAGAAGGATGTGGCCTAAGACCTGTCCTTCACAGGGAGTTGGGCCCCAGAGTCCCAGCCAGAGGGAGGCACCTATCTCCACTTGAGATTCAAAGCAGTGAACACTTTCCTGGAATTAGGTGCCTAAGCTATGTCAGGCCTTTCTTGGGGGAAAAAATGGTTAGGAGCAGGGATTTAAACCCAAGTCCTCCAACTGCCAGCTGAGTGCCCTAATCATGGAATATTCTGAGATGGAGGACTCTCAGTTTCTCCTTTTGAAGCTCTTCCCCTTCGTATAATTACTTAAATATTCATTGGAGGCGTGACTGGAAGCTGGGTCTCCAAAGGTGAGTGCATTAAAATCTCATTCATACTCATTCTCACTCTGTCTGTCTGGTCCAATGAATATACAAAGTTGAAACTGGTCTATAATTCCCAGAGTCATTTTCTTTTCCCTTTTTAAAGATACGTACTACATTTGCCCTTCTCCCGTACTCCTGTCCTCCATGAATTCTCAAAGATAATTGCTAATTGTTCCAATATTGCTTCAGCTAGTACTCTAAGATAATTAATATTAAATGTGTTAAATATCTGGTCACTATTAACCTTTAGAGTGAAGACTGAAGCAAAATAGGTATTAAACACCTCAGCCTTCTTGATGTCATAAGTTATTAGCTCTCTTTCCTCACAAAGTAGAAGACATATGGGTTCCTTCATCTTTCTCTTGCTCCTAATGTATTTACAGAACCACTTCTTATTGTATATTGTACTGTTCAATTAGTGTTTCATCATGCAGGCCAACCCATTGAACTCTGCTATAGGAGCTACATTATCCCAACAATTAGGACCCCATAACCAACTCCACCATTGTGTCTTCTACTCCAGAAAGCCAAGCCTGGCTAAGTGGAACAATGACATTTGCAACACAGTGGTGTTTGCAATTAAGGATTTTTTTCAGGAACAGACTCAATTCCTAGTTCAGCTCTTTTTGGACCACAAAAACCTGGAGTACCTATGTACACCCAGAAACATAAACCATGCCAGATCTGTTTGTCCCTTTTTGGTGGGCCAATTTTATTTTATTGTGACATATCTCCCAGGTGCAAGGAACAGGAAGGCAAGATGACCTGTCCCTCAAAGATGAGTTTGCCAGGTGTCTTATCCAAAAATCCTTTCTTTGTCTGATGGTTCCTGGAGAATCCAATTTGAACTATTATATGCGAATCTCTCCAGGAGCTAGCTTCAAAAGGCTCATAACTGGAGGAATTAAATGAGCATACTCAAAGTGACATACAATTTCACAATAAAACAAACTGCATTTTTCATACAACGGCCCCCAAAATATTTAACTTAATTCAATAATGCCTTTCTTAAATCCATAAGCTTTGTCCAGGATACTGCAGGATATGTCACACACAGCACCCCCAAAACTGCCCGGCTCTTTCTGAACACATCTTCTGGATCCACAGACTACTGACTGGAATTGTGTTGGACCGATTGGGTAGAACTCCTCCACACATCATCCACAAACCAATGGCAGATGGATCAGGCAAACCAGATTCTCACACAGTACCTCTGGTGCTTCTTGAATTACCACCGGAATGACTGGTATCCCTGCTCCCATATGCCAAATTTGTTTATAACATGATTCATGCCTATTCAGCGGAGCCCATTCTATGCCAATTATGATTCTACCCTCGCTTACACCAGTGCTACCTATGAGCCCAGCAGTCCCTACAGCACCTGGTCACCCACCTGCAACATGTACAAGAGCTCATAGAACACCTAAAAGTGACTAAAAAGCTCTATAAGCAGGATTAGGATAAGACCATTAAGCCACGTTATCAGGGACAAGGTCTGAATGTCTATTTGAAACCTCCAGTTTCTCCAGCCTTTCTTGCAACATGTTAACAATGATCCATTAAAAATATTCTTTCCCAATTTTATTTTTCTCCTTTAATAAATGTCAGTGTCTCATTAATCTTAATAAAATACACAGCTAAACACATTTAAGACAATTTGATATGTTAAAGTGCTACCCCTGAGAACTCTGCAGATGAATACAGCTGCAAGAGCAATGCTACTACTGTCTTTGTAGACTCTGTATTGCTTTCATTCATAGTTCATTAATTTTTAGAAGTTGCTATCACTGATTACAGTAGTACCAAACGATAGCTATTAGCTACTTTGATTCCAAAATAAAGGAATTTCAACAAGATACTATGTGTTCTACAAAGTGAAACTATTGAAAAATATTAGAACTATCATCTTTAACATTTATCTAATAATTTCCCCAAATATTACACATATGCTAAAGAACCATAACAATAAATGCTATTTGCTTACTGAGTTGCTGAAAAGTACCAGTATGAGATGATGTTTTTCCCATATAGTGGCCTTGAAAATGAAAACAGTTAAAGGTGTCTATTGTGCTGTACATCCCAGTTAAATCATCCATCCATTCCCCAGTTATTGCTACTAGTTTTATGATGCTGTGGTGGCAACTAGGGATTGTTCATGTTGTTTTAACACAATATGCCACACTTCGTCTTTGTGATATTCAGAAACTTCTATGTATCATATTAATGTCTGGGTATTATTCAATTTGCTTTCCTCCCCATGTGTCCACAATAGTCCTTATCAGCCCTCTTGATGTCCAAAACAGTGTTTGGAGAGTAAGACCACAGCCTTTTCCATGCTCTTGTTCCCACCCAGTTGCCTTCTCATTTCTCTGTCTCACCTGGGATGCCAAAGTACTGTAATTTATACTGTCTACAATTGTACCAGCTAGGAACTCTCTCATAAAAGTTTCCAGATCTAATTTCAGTTACAAAACTATAACATTTATTTGATACTCTACAGAAAAAGAAAGATAAAATATAAGCCTGCTTATTTTTAAGGTAACCATCACTCTGAAAAGCATTATTTGACAGGCACTAAACTTAGTTACAGAATACTGAAATATCTGGAACCTCACAGAAGTCCTTTTCTCACTCATATCTTTCTAGGTACTTAGAGTCTATACAGAGGGGAACCTTCTTAGTGCCAGTCCCTTTTCATGTCAGCTTCTGTTTCTCAATGCCTTCCAGAGTACAGGGATAAGCCCTCAATGTCAATTATAAAGACTCTTTTTTTCATATGGAAGTGCTCTGCTTTTCTTCCATGAGAGAAGCCTGCTCATTAAGAACAAGAAAAAAAATGTCTCTTGCTGAATATCAGTTCGAGCTAGTTAACATTTTTCTCTGACCAAAACATGCATTAAATATAGGCAATATTGTCTAGAGTTATTTCCCCCATTCAACTCTAACACTAGATTCCCTTCTTTCCTTTGTATCTCATTAATCCATCATCCACTCTAAATGATTCCAAAACAATCACCTTAACATTCCTTAACTGATTTCACCAACTCTAAGAGTAAAACATTTTACAGATTACTTAGGGTGTCAAGTAGAAATTACGTAACACATATCATGCAGTTCATAACTATCCAAATTAGACCTGCTTGTCACAGGCTGATAGATTCAACCTTTATGCCAACATCATTTGTCCAGACCTGTTCTGCTTTGAAATTCATTCATAAATGTAATATGCAGTTTAACTAAAAATAAAATAAAATAAAATAAATAAATTATAGGAGATACCCCATCTCCTTGAACTGGAAGGGACCTTGAAAGGTCATTGAGTCCAGCCCCCCGCCTTCACTAGCAGGACCAAGTACTGATTTTGCCCCAGATCCCTAAGTGGTCCCCTCAAGGATTGAACTCACAACCCTGGGTTTAGTAGGCCAATGCTCAAACCACTGAGCTATCCCTCCTCCCAAACAAATCCAGGGTACTACCAAACTCATCATTCAGGTCTCGATTCCAAGGCTGATGGCCAGAGCCGTAACTAGCTATTTTTGCGCCCGAGGCAAGAATATAAAATTGCGCCCCCCCCCCCGCCCCAATCAGTCCCCTCCCCCCGAAACACACACCCCCCGTGCCGCCCCCCCCCCCGGCAACAACCCCCCCCCCCCCCCCCAGTGCCACCTGCCACGTGGAAACAAACCCATCTTCCACTATCCTTGCCTTCCCAAACTGCTGACTAGATAAAGCCATCAGCTCACAAGGCTGCCTAGGCTCATCCAAACTTTCCTTACCAGGCACATTGCCACTCCCAACAGATTAAACTGCTGCTCTTCTCACTACACTGAGCTACTTCCAGCAAATCACAGTTACCCTTTTCAGGTTCACTTTTACAAGCTGTACTAGCCAACAATCCATCACCCACCCAAAATCTACCCTTTCCTTCCTCAGTTAGGGCTTTCACCTGACCATCCACTTTAATCTGCTCCTGAGAAACATTTTCCTGACCAATGAGATCTTTCTGCTCTTGATCTAACTTCAGATTTACTTCTGAGACATTAGACAGACATTCAGAAACTTCATTTACAGACAAACAGCTCTTCTCCTCAGACAAACCTTTGGAGAAACCCTCTCCAGGCAAATCATTGCCCACAATAGACACAGGTTTAAGATCATTCCTGTCCTGTGACTGGCTATCTGGACTGAACAAAGCTTTAACATTTTCCCCAATCAAAAGATCCTTAGGCAATAACTTCCTTACACCAGCTATAACTTCATGCTGAGTACCATTCCATTCAAGGTGCATTCTGGCTAAAGGCACACTTACAGTAAACTCATAGAGGACTACAACATTCACACTCTGATTTGGTAAGTAATCTTCCTTTTTGTATATCTGATGGTCCTTAATAGGCCATCAAACAGGCTAGGCAGAGCTGACACCAGCTTTTCTGGGATGTCACCCAGAAGCATAGCATAAGTTTGAAATACAGACAGTATAGAGCCAACCTTCATAACTTCAACTACAAAAATGACACACAAAGAGAGCATAATCATAACCAACAAACCATAACCTTGTTTTAGATACCTCATTTGACCCCCTTTATACAAGATTTGGTGCCACTACAGGACTTTGGTTGCACCCATGTTCTATACTGTCCCAGATTATGTCAATAACGTCATAGCCGAAAAGGAAGGTTTGGGGGAGGGGGAAGAAACAGCAGGCATAGGGTGACCAGATCACAGCAGTAAAATAGGACCCGCCCCCTCCCCGCTCGGCCCCACCATCACACCCCTCTTCACCCCCTAGCCCCCCACTGGCTTGCTGTGTCCCTCCTAGTGAGTCCCCCACCCACCACTCGCCTCCTTTCACCTTCTCCCTCCCCTGCCAGAAACCCCCCATGCCCGCCCCTAGAACCCCTGCTGGCTCACTGCTCGCCTCTTTGCCCACCCACCGCTCGCCCGCGACTCACCGCTCGGCCCCTCGCCCCCCCCCCCAAGTATAAAGCCTCATTCAAAGACCCAGGGGTCACTATATTACTGCACACAGCGGTCAGTCAATGCAGTTGTAGATAAATCTCTGCATTATGCATTTTTGTATAACTTTTATATGACTTTGTATTGAACCTTCGTAATATGTTATAGCAGGCCCCTAAAGTAGTATAATTAAGGTAAAAGAAAAATGTCTTTTTGCTAGAAGTAGAATAAGATCTTCCCCCCACTTTGTAATCAATTGCCCTGTTGAATGAATGAGGTGTGAATGAGGAAGGCTTGGAAGGCAGCACCTCCAGAAAGCTGCAACCCTTGGAAAGGGGATGGGAGCCAGACCAAGGTCAATCAAACTTGTCAAGTGGGCTGACTAGAGGGCCTCGGGGGTTAGAAGCAAGCACCTTCCTTTGGGAACACCCTCTTTGCAGTATTGAGACAACCCCCAGCCCAGAGAAAAGCAGCAAAAAGGACCAACGAACACAGTCCCAGATTTTGAATCTGGGAGATTTGCCCCACTCCAGCCACCAACTCGCCGCTCGTCACCCCCCACCAAGTATAAAGCCTCATTCAAAGACCCAGGGGGTCACTATATTAATGCACACAGCAGTCAGTCAATGCAGTACCAAAAATTAAAATACTGAAAATGGATGCCCCCCTCCATCCACCGACTTGCCTCCTCACCCCCCCTCCAAATATCAAGGGCAGCAGGTTTGTAGAAATTTTGGTGGTGCCCAGAACACTCAGAGCCTGCCCCCCCCAACTCTGCCCCCCACCTGCCTAAGGCTCTGCGAGGGAGTTTGGGTCGGGGGAGGAGGTCTGGGGTGCAGGCCCTGGGTTGGGGCAGGGGATTGGGGTGTAGGACGGTTGAGAGGTTGGGCTCTGGGATGGAGTCTGGGGTGCAGGCTCTGGGACAGAGTTTGGGGGCTGGAGAGGGGGTGTGGGATCTGGGAGTGGTGGGTGCTGGGGGGGAGGGAACTGCCATCACATGTGGCTTCCTTCCTCCTCTGCTGCCCCTTGCCATAGCCTCACTGGGGGTGGTGGATGGGGCTGCCCCTTGCCCAGTTTGCAGGAGTGATGGCTGGGTGTGTGTGTGCGCAAATCACAGTGTCAAACAGTCACCGAAGCCCCAGCAGCTGCTCAGGTGAGGAGTGAGGTCCACTGCCAATGATCCTGTCTCCCACCGGAAGCCCCCTCAGCGTCTCCTCCAGGTGAGTGCAGGGGGAGGGGAAGGCTACGTCTCAGAAGCATGTGTGTGCCTCTGTCCTACCTCACCCCTTCCTGACTTGCAGCAGCCAGCTGCTCGCTCGCCCTTAGGCTCAGCTCTTGAAGATTCAAAACGTTCTAAATCTACGTAAAGTATAAATCAACTATTTAATTTGTGTCAGGAATCAGAGCCTACAGCACAAGGCAGTCTCTGTGCAACCTAACAAACACAGGTGGTCTATAGCAAGCTGGCTGCTGGCTTCACTGCCATATTGGTAGGAAGTCTGGAGACCAGCTCTTAAGCCCAGCAGCAGTAGAAGTTCAGCAGCTGCTCAAAGTATTCACCCATGGCTGTGGTAGCCCTTGCCTTGTTCCCAGCCTTGCTAAACTCCAGGTAACCCAGGTCTGACCCTCAGCTCCAGTTCCTAAGTTCTGACTCTGATTCTGACCCTCAGCCCTCATTCCTGACCTCTGACTCTGGCTCTAACCACTAGACCCGATTCCAGCTCTAATCATTAGCCCTGACCACCCACATTCCAGTCTTTGACAGTTTATACATTAAATGACTGGACACTATTATATTATTTTTGATCAAAGACGATAAGACATTTGATTCTTTTACCACAAGAAAGGAGAAAAATATTGTGATGTAAGAAAATAATTTTCCTGTTTTGAAACAAGTAGAATTATATAGAATGATGTGTCAAAAATTTTTGTACACATTTTTCATCCAGTATTTTCCATTCACCCCTTTCGGTTTGCCTGAAAAAATGGTATTCAAATGTGTGAATTCATAATAGGTATCTATTTTTTAAAAGTACATTTCTGACATGTCAGATTGTGTTATGCTTTTTACATATACTTACTTTGTATCATGTCATCAGCCAACAAGATGTGACCTAATCTAACACTTCAGAAATACAATTTCATTTGACCAAAAAAGAAATACTTGCAAGGGAATGCCTTTTTTTGCCTCCACAGCAAGAAATTTAAACTAGGTTTTATATATATATAAAGTGTTAAATGAGAACATGTAATAGTTCAACAAAACAGGGCATTGCAGAATATTATATTCCACTCTTGCAAAATGTCACACTACATTCTGTAATCTACTCTGATAAAAAGCTAACAGGGAGATAAAATTTTCACTTTGTTTCAGAAGCAATGAAAACAAATTACACAAGCAATTTGTATAATAATTGTGATTTAGGTGGAATTCCAATGTATACACTGAATACACCTTTACCTGCTGTTTTTATTTTATTTATTATTCTCTTTATTTGTATGTAAAATACAATATTTCAGGTTAGAAATCAAACAATAACAAGCTCTATTCATATATATTTGGCTAACATTTATCATGAATATTTTAGATCATCAGCACTTGTGCATTAATATATCTTCATCCGTATTGGTCATTGCTACCTCTTAATGTACAGCATAAATGCACCTGCTTCGAATAACTGCTAGAGAAGCTTACAATAACTTACAGCTACAACCTTAATGTAATGCTTTATTTGCCATCTGTCATGCAGATAATTAATAGATAAGGTTGCCAACTTTCTAATCGCACAAAACCGAACACCCCTGGCCCGCCCTCTATTACCAAGCGGTCCAGCTATATTCACCTCTTGGACCAGATCCTGTCCTCTACTTAGGATTAAATCAAGAATTGCCTCTCCTCTGGTGGGTTCTAGGACTAGCTGCTCCAAGAAGCAGTCATTTAAGGTGTCAAGAAACTTTCTCTCTGAATCCCGTCCTGAGGTGACATGTACCAAGTCAATATGGGGATAGTTGAAGTTTCCCATTATTATTGAGTTTTTCATTTTAATAGCCTCTCTAATCAACCTGAGCATTTCACCGTCACTATCATCATACTGGTCAGGTGGTTGGTAATATATGACTACTCCTATATTCTTATTATTAGAGCATGGAATTACTATCCATAGAGATTCTATGGTATAGGTTGATTCAGTTAACATTTTTACTTCATTTGATTCTATACTTTCTTTCACGTATAGTGCCACTCCCCCACCAGCATGAACTGTTGTGTCCTTCCGATATATTTTGTACCCTGGTATTACTGTGTCCCATTGATTATCTTCATTCCACCAAGTTTCTGTGATGCCTATTATATCAATATCCTCATTTAATATGAGGCCCTCTAATTCACCCATCTTATTATTTAGACTTCTAGCATTGGTACATAAGCACTTTAAAAACTTGTCACTTTTTAGGTGTCTGCCATTACATGATGTAATTGAATGGAACTTTTTTTTAATTGACCATTTCTCATCAGTTCCTACCTGTATTTTATCATCTTCCATCCTCTCATCCTTACTAGGACATAAAGAATCTCCATTAATAGATCCTCCCCTAAGGGATGTCTCTGTCCAAACCATGTGGTCCTCCGCACTTGTCAGCTTTCCCCCAGCCCTTAGTTTAAAAACTGCTCTATGACCTTTTTAATTTTAAGTGCCAGCAATCTGGTTCCATTTTGGTTTAGGTGGAGCCCATCCTTCCTGCACATGGAAATGGAAGCATTTCAGAGAATGCTACCATAGAGATCCTGGAAGTAATTTGATTGACAAATTTACAATAACTTTTTGTTATACTTAATGGAAATGTTTCTCCTATCCTTGCACTGCTTTGTTTGATCATGAATTGGAATTTATTAAACTTAGGTGAAAGGAGATGAGCATCAATTCCAATTATCTGCAAGTTAGTGTATTTTAACTTTTATCATGGCTGTGCACATTTCCCCCCTTTTTCCAGTTTGCTAAATTGCATCTACATAAAACATATGAACAAATATAGTTAAGTGCAGAGAAAGATCCCCCATTAGTTTAACTTTGGTCTATTTCTTAACTTTATTGTGTTTATTAAACTTTATTGTTTAACTTGACTGTTGATAAAAAAAACCTCTATTTTCTTCCCCTGTAGTTTAACTTTAATTGTGTTTACTGACTGTGACAGATATGTGCTATGTTAACTCAATATACTTTCCCTGGCATTTTAATTGTTGACTTTTACTAAAGTATATTTTTACATTTTCTTGCAACTTCAATATTCCTAATGTCCACTTGCACAAAGCATTTCAGAAGGTAATCACATTAGGCTGATCCTTGGCTACTGGCTCTACAAAATTAAATTTTCAAGATTAATGGGTTTTATTTATTACTCACAATGCTTTGTGGTCACATTTTTGTCAATTTAAAGTCTGTGGTGTCTTTATTGAAAGAAAGATACCAGTGGTTTGTTGTTTGATTTTACTCACATGTCTGCAAAGACATACTTCTCTCTATATAAAGTACTTTAAGCATAAGGCCCTGGCAATGCATCCTATGGAAAACCAAGTTTGCTCCTTTCCCAAATTCACTGTCACACTGGTCTCTCTCTGACAAATTGTAAACCCTATATGTTTTAGCATGTGTATCCCAATAACTGGGTAAAAATGCCATCTCCAGAATAACTCATGCATGTATCAGAAAACGTAAAAAAAAAAATGTTTCAAGATCAAATCCACCCACCACTGAGTAATTTCAATTGGAGAAAATGCAAAACAAAGCCTTACAAACAGAAAGTTGTTACAGATAATTAATTGAATATGTATATATTGGTTAAATTGTGATCTACAATATCAGCTCCAGAAGGCTGAAAGTTGTAGCTACACTCCTTACAAATAAAATCTGCCATTCCCCAACTGAGGTGCCTTTGGATCTTTTCTTTAGTTCAATATATTCTTTGCTGCTGAATGGTGTAGTCTCTTTATGTAATAGATACTCTAACCTGGCCTGGATCATTCTGATGCTATTGTAACCCATGAACATGAGTAAACATTTATATCCTCTGTCCCCATTACATACCTAATCCTCTGCCACAGTGAGGTTCTCTGGGGTTGGGGAGAAAAAGCTACTGCCCTTGCCTGCCAGCAGAAGACTAGGTCCATGAAAGGGAACTGGGTCTCCTCATTTTTGTGACCTACAGTACAGAAGGATAGTTTGTGGATGGGGCATTGCGTTAGGATATCTGGGTTTGATTCCCAGTCCTGCCACAGGCTTCTTGTGACACTTTGGGTAAATCACAATCTCTCAGTGAGGATAATACTCATACTGCCTTTCTCTCACCATTTCTCTGTTTTGTATCCTTAGATTGTTTGAGTAATTCAATGCAGAGACTGCCTTTTACCATCTATCTGTGTACCATACCTAGCACAATGGAGCCCCGATGTCAGCTATAGTTTATTGGTGGTACTGTAATACACATAATAATGGCATCTTTCAAAAACAAAATAAGCAAATGCCACTTGTATGTCTGATTAGACATGCAACTGATGTTTCCACAAAGATAAGAGAAGGGTGTTTTCAAAAGTTATCTATGCAATCTGCATAATTGTCTGACAACAATTTAAACAGCTGGGATCCATACAATATAAGGGCAGAAGCTCTACTGCTTGGACTTTAGAGCAATAGAATCTGTGCTAAGGATTTGTCAGCTGGAAGTAACTTCAACTCCACAGACTTCCACTAAAGTCAAAATATTGGACCAGTGCATACAAATATTAAATAAGTTGATTTAGGAGAACGTGTGTTAAATGGGAAGGTACAATAGACTGCTTAGAGGGATTGTTTCTATTGCTAGATATAATAGATTGCTGGAGATCAATGAAGAATAATGGACATGAAAAGAAAAGAAAAGGAACGTGCTGTGAGAGCGCTTACTGCTCCTCTCTTTGACCTACACTCTTTTTCCTCCCAGTATTTATGATACTAAGTAGTTAAGGAGAGCCAATCATTGTGATTAACTGACATCTTAACTCTTATTGCATGGGTAATGCCTGGAAGATGAAGCCTCTGGGAGTTGTAATACACATCATAAAACATTGTAAAGCCAAATCATCACTTTTTGTTATCTTTACACTGAATATCAATAAACCTGGCACTAGGATTGAACTTACTTGGTTACCTACAAAATTTGGATCTTGACTGTGAAAATCTCTCTGAAATTTGTGCTCTCCTGTTTTTATTGAAATTATAGTTTTCAGAAAAAAATGTAATAAAGGCAATAAAACAAATAATTCTGAAAATAAGAGCTATTAAGTAACAGACAACAGTATACATATCATGTTGATTACAGCTTCTTGAACATATAAATAGCATTGCTTCACAGGAAAATATTCTGTTTTCCTTCACTAAGAATAAAGCATACATTAAAATTGGAAGGTCAGAGAGAATTAGAAGCCATAGTATTTAGAGACTCGTTACTCAAATTAGGTAAGGCTGGTTTACATAGTATTTTTTCTGAGCGTAAGTCTTCTTAAATCTGTATTCAGTATTTATTGGATTTTCCTAGTGATCTGCATTTAATTAAGGCTGCATCCTTCCCATGTGTCATAACTGCTTTCAGCTCAGTGGTTAAACAAAAGCATATTCAGTAGCTTTCTCATTCAAGAGTCCCTATTAGCTGTTAACATGTGGATTTTAAGTATTGATAATGAGAGTAGCACAGAGAGGTTAGTTATATCATTAATCCTGTCAAATACTTTGCACCAAAAGTCATGAGTTATTGGACAATGAAATAGCATGCAGACTGAAATGCCAGATTCAGCTTTACATGGAGAAGCAAATATAAGATTCTACACTGGGATATAGGTGTGAGAACAGAGAGACAGGAGTGTGCAATTTTTTGCACTGATTTTGAAAGTGGTATTTTACTACAACATTCTGTGTACCAAATTTTGTATAAAATTAAATGCAACTGATGTTAATGATATTAACTTTCAAAAATCAAACATCCAAAAGCCAGAAAATCCCAATGTATCACAATGTTAACTTGCCAGTGTTTCACATCTTCTATTTTATAGCATACTGTACATTCATCTACATAAACAGTAATATAGTAAAGCAAGAATGAGCAAATCTCCTGGAGTGTGAGGTTTTGCAAACTACTATAAGAGTTTCAGATGTGCAAGGAATGAAGGATCAGGAATATACATAGTCTATTTAAGCAAAACTCAGCAAGGGCAGACTTGGTCTTTATTTCTCTGTGTGTATCTTTATTAAAGATATTGCTTCGTTATCCCTAATTATGAATCAAATTGACCTTTTACTAACATGGCTGTTCTTAAACAGATATCACATAAAATAACTTATTATTTATTTAATAAGACTATTAGAAAAGAAGTGTTTAGGATCAGATAATTATTGTCTAGTAGAGGGTATTTTAGTAGTTAGCTGATTTTTTTTTAAACTACAAAATGTTGTTTTGCTTCTCTTTTCTGATTCCTTCCACTAATCTATATCATCTTCTAAATAAGTAGCCCTGAGCATATTTTCTTTGTTCACTGCTTTCTGATTCAGTGTTCAATACTGATACCTGGTGTTATTGCCCTCACATACTCCATCATATTATTAGAAATAAGTATGATTGGTTTTTAAGAAGATAAATAAGTAAAGAAATACAATAGAAAGGCTAGCTGATGAAATGGGCATATCTAAAATTTCTTGCTGAGGTGTTTGTCCACTAATAGAAAACAGAAATCTCCATTCCAGGCTTCTGTGGTGAGGATAATTTATAATCCATTCCGTTTTGACAAGATATACATACACAGACACTACATTTTAATAATAAGACTAGCACCCTCTGCATTTCTAATATATAGTAGGGTACAATATTCTACCAAAAAGCTTTGCTGAGCAAGAACTGGATAAAGAACTTTGTGAACAGACCCATAGTGCAGAAGGCTGTCATTTGAACTTTCAGTTTGTAAGCAGGGTGTTTGTGAACAATGAGCATAAAGGTCATATTTTATTTCAACTTACCACATTGCTTTTTAATCTCTACCTTCATTACGGATCTGTTTTCCATATATCTCTATGTTCTAGTTCAGTTGTGTTTAACTCTATCACTTTTAACACTTCCTAATTTTTTTCCACTAGATATCTTTCTGGTACTATGAATGTAGCCGTCCAAAATCTTGACCGATGAAAGGAGACGTGACAAAGTCAGTCCATCAGTGGTGTTTAGCAATAATATGGGGAAAGAGCCCGATGCGCGAGCAGCAACCCTGCCCACAATGGCTACAGGTCCACTCAGCAGATGGAAGTTGAAGCATACTCTTGCTTCCTGGCTCACCTGCGGGCCTCAGCCTGGGCTCTCTGGTGGCTCTGATCCATGTTGTTATTTAACATTTAGAAAGGCCACAGCCAGACTGCATCCCTTGTGCTAATCACTGTACAAACACACAATTAAGGATCTGGCATTTTGGACTAAGCAGGAGAGAGCCCCCAACCCCAGGTAGACAGACTCGGGCTAGTGGGACTCATGCTAGTGCCCTAAAATTAGCTGTAAAGAGAGGATTTTGAAGTTGTGGCTCGGGCTCTGGAGCCTAGGGGGTGGGGGAATGTGCAGTTTGTGTGTGGGAACAGACACAACGAGCTATCTTGTGCAAAGGCCAGGCAGAATGCAGTCCCACACAGTAGATCACAGAGGGATTTGGAAGAAGAGAGGAGGCATTATCAGGACTCTGCCCCTCCTTCGCACCAACAGAAGAGCACTCATGTATGCTTGGAGAAAGTTGCAGTGCTCTCCCTGCGTGACAGGGATCCCCCTTGAGTTGGGGTGACTCACCACCACCACTTATTTTGAGCAGCGCCCTAATTTAGTTCTAACAAGTACATTTACTTAAACTATATGGCTTGGTTCATTGACATATTATAGTACAATCACCCAGTCATAACTGATCTTTACAGTACCCTCCCCCATCCATGGTATTACTGCACATTATTCATCACTCCTGCAGTCCTTACCATTAAAACTCCTACTGACTTCACTGGACATATGTACAGAATGACTATAGGATTGAGCCTAAATAAGTCATGTCTCCTTAATAAACATTTAAACCCACAATTACCTACCTATGGTGTCTGAGAAACTACAGTCATTTTGTGTTCTAAGGACAGAGAATTGCTGCAATATCTCTAAAATCACTTTGGGTAAATATAGACGCTTTAATGTTGGCCACTGTACATGAGAACTTTTTTCCCATATGAATGTACTGAACCAGAAGAAATACATATTCATCCTTTTTGTCCATCAGATAGCCACTTTTTATGTCTGAACATATGCTACTACTGTTAAGTAGCACAACTTACTTCAGTTTGGCATTTTATCTGGATACATTTCCTCTCAGAATAATGTTTTTTCCAAAAACATTGAAAGATGCCTACTTCATTACAATTTTTTCTTTAAAATAAAAGTTTTAGGAATATGAAATCTGTTCGATAACACCAGAGCACCATAAATAGTGACGTTCCAAGGGTTTATGTTGCCTCTTTCAGAACAGGACCAGGTGAAAAGACCTGTATTACCATTTTTTGGATTTCACTACACTTTGAAAACCCTGGTGATTGTCTAATACTTTGTTCAACTTAAAGCACTCAGGAGAACTGCATTCAGCATAACATAATGCCAGTATTTTATATATTAAATGTAGGTGTACAGAGGGAGAAACAAAATGAATTGAGGACAGGCTTGCTTATAATAAGATCATTTCACTTGTAGTGCAGATCAGTACCACACTGTCTGTATATAAAGCAAAACCTGACAAGTTTCCCCTTTTGACTGTTCCGTGATACAGTCAAAATTGTAATAGAAAACCATGTGAAAGGTTTGCCTGGTGGACAAATAACTACATGAAATACATAAAAACTGTGCATCACAGCGACCCAGATCATGACCCCTAGATTCACACATGAAGGAGAAACAATGACATGCAGATCTGCCTACTACCACACAGAAGGGCCACCTCTCCAGTGCCTTTCCGCCTCCTCTGCTAGGCCCTCAATCTCTCTTTGGAGGGAGTGTGTTGAATCTGGTAGGCCAGGGTGGAGTGAATGATGAAAATTCCTGGTCAGTATCTCTCAAGACCAAACCTTCTCAAATAGAATTTTTTACCATGGCCATTAAGTAAAACATTGGATTTTTATTTGTAGTAAATATAAATTAGCGTTCTGAGCAAGTGCGTGATATCCTCTCTCTGAAAGAGATTAACTGCTGCTAAACCCCCCTGAATACAGGGCTTTAAATAAAATAGTCCTCAATTTGAGTGTGTTTAATGCTTTCTGAAAAGTCCTAAAAAACATAGGACTGTGGCTTATGTGGCAGCAAAGAGTGAAGGTGAGGCACAAGAAAAGGGAGTGCCATAGTAGTTACAGTTGTCCAGTGTTGCCAACTCTTGTGATTATATCACAATTCTCAAAATATTTGGTGTTTTTGTGAAAGCCTCAGCTTCTAAAGTCAAGTGAGACGCTCAAGCTTTCATTTAAAAAAAACAAAACAGACTAAGCTTGTAGCAGAAAGGGGGAGGCATAGCTCAGTGGTTTGAGCATTGGCCTACTAAACCTAGGCTTGTGAGTTCAATCCTTGGGGGCATTTAGGGATCTGGGGCAAAAAAAAAATCTGTCAGGGATGGTACTTGGTCCTGCTGTAAAGACAGGGGACTGGACTCCATGGCCTTTCAAGGTCCCTTCCAGCTCTATGAGATAGGTATATCTCCATATTAAATTAAAGGAAATTTCTTGGGGAGAAAAGCTGATAAATATGACCTGAGTGTACACTCAAAAGGTTCCAAAACCAGGCAGGAAAGACAAAGAATCCAAAATCTAGTAACACCATTTTTTTTTAGGCTGGACTTGTGATTTCTGAATGCCTAGGGTTGGCAATACTGCATCCTATAACAGGTGAATGAGCATGTTAAGCTCAGAAAAGTCATTTGTTACAGGCCTATATATTCTTGTGCCCAGGAAAAGTTTGAATTAGTTGAATCTTTCTTTTTTAAACCTACGCTTTTCCGGAAACACTCACCTCTAATTTTAACAACAAAAGAAATATTTCCTCTTATGAAACAACTGTATGTGTGACACTGTTGTATAGCTGCAGTATAGATGTATCATATGTTGACTGAAAGTCATTTAATTTGAAGTGTCACATATAACCTGCCCTCCAACCCTTTGCTTTGCACTCCTTCAACAAACTCCTCACTTTTCTGTCCTAATTTCAAACTTCATTTTCTGAATCTGTATATTAAGTCTCTTTTAGATCAATGTACATATTGTAACTGACAGAAAAATAACTGAAGCACAAAGGTGGACCCTGCAGAGACTGGAGTGATTTGGGACTCTATTCTGCAATTTTTTTTTCTTTTTGCAGCAACACATGCACATTTTCTCATCCCTGCTGTGACAAAGACTCGTTCTACATGGTAAAATTAGGACTCATGCTGTGAAGGACAGTTAGGAAGGCAGGCTGTGGAAGATACAGGAGAATCAACTAGGATGTTTTCTAGGAAACTAGCCACTATCAGAACTGCTAATTTCATTTTGAACTAAGTGGTACAGTGTAGTCACATTACATGACTGCAGCTTCAAACCCAAAGAACAATTGTCAAAACCCCCATGTTCTGTCCAGTACTTTAGACCTAAATTATGTGGCAGAGACCACAAAGTGATGTAGTACTGTCCTCCCACAGATCCTCTCCCTGTCATTTCCCCCCAATCTGGTATTTCTTGTATAATTTATTTTAATGTTAAAGGCAATTTATTTTATACACCAAATATTGCTGTAGATTTTTGTATTGACCATGACCATTGAACATTGCATAAGATGTCAGAGGAAAGCTGGAGGTTGTGACGACTGGGTAAGAGACAGCTGAGGCTTTCAGCACTTTGGAAAATGTGGGAGGTGATTTTGATTTCTAGTATTTAGGAAGCAGTTGAGGCTTTTGGTTCTGGGAAGGAATGCATCTCAATTTTCCCCTCTTCCCTTTGGGCAGGAGCTGAGGACACTTTAATTTTGGAAGGGTTCAATTTTTCATTTCCCCATTCCTCAAATGCTTGACAGTACCTAGCTACCCTTCTCTTCCCATCTCAGTGTCTGCCTGAACATTGATAAATGAGAACAATTGCTCAAAGCTTCTGCTTAAATGCTAAGCAGGGTTAATACTGACATTTAAATTCTCATTAGGCACTAAAGCAGAGGTGGTTGGAAAATTTTCAGCTAAATAGATTTGCATCACAATACGCTGTTTTGTCAAAGCCAAAATCTTTCATGGAGATGCAGCGATTTTTGACTAAGTTTTCACCAGGAAGGTTTCTGAGGTCCAGGCAGACCATCCAGTCACTTACAGAGAGAGACCATCCCCTCTCTCCCCCCCAGCCCCTCCTCCCAAATTGAAGACCTGACCAATGCTAGTGTCTGAAACAATCAATGTGCATTGGGGGGAGGGGGAGAAGAGGGAGGCAAGGAAATGTAACTGTTTCATGTACTAGCTATGCTGCAAGTGGATGTATCAGGCTGCAGTTCTTTCAGGCTCAGGTTGCTGCTCAAGTGCCTGTACCTTTGCTTAAAAGGGGACAAGCAGAGGCAGCAGTGGCAGCGCAGGGCAGTCCCAATGGAGCCCAAGGGCTGGAAGGGGACCCAAGGCAGACAGTATTGCACCAGGGGGAAAGGGGAGCTCACAAGTACGGGGCTTGGTAATGCCCAGGGTGGTGTGTTTAATAACCCAAGGCATAACCCAGGGCAGCCTCACGGACTGAGGAAGGGAAATGATTGAAAGGAAGCATCCACGCATGCAGGTGGGCAGGCTCAGGCTGTGTGCATTAATGGGACAGTCAGCAGAGCTGTGCAGCAAATGGTCAGTGAAGTGGTTTCTGAGGTTTTCTCCACAGCATTACAGCGCTTCCAAAGGGCACAAGGTCACCCATGACCAGGATGTTCTCTTCCACCAAACACAAGGGATGGCAGTAATGCTAATCCCAGGGGTGAGTGTGATCTGAACCACACAGAGGTTGGGGGCATGGGTGGCAGAGATGGTATCTGGTCTTCTAGCCTGGCAAGGGGTGGCAGTGGCAGCTGGCAGGTGCAGGGACGGTGCTCAACCAGTGACTTCATCTGAGGGGGACAGGAGTCAGCCTATCTGGGCCCAGGAGTGGGAGGTCCAGAAGTCACACCTTCAGTGGGGCCACTGATGGTATTACACAGCTGCTGCATGCTAATTTGCATTTACTACAGCAGCTTCAGGCAGCTAGGTGTTCGGGGTCTGCACGGGCTGACACCCCCGACAAGGGTAGGGAAGCCCGTGTTGGAAATGAAGCTCCTGGGCACAGGGGGACTCATCAGCCATCAGGGCATGTAATCTCCTGGGACAGAGTAGAGACTCCCAGGGGTCTCTGGGGGAGCAGGGCTCTGCGGAACTCCCTCCATGCAGTCCTGAGTGTGGTTATGCCGGGGTAGCTGACCCGATGGGAGTTCACCTACTCAGTACAACTAAAGATAAAATCCTGAGAGGCGAATACGTTGATATATTATCCCTAGTGGTGTGACATGGGCAAGGCAAGCAAAATAGCAAACTGCCCAAGAGGACAAGCGTGCCTAGAACATGGGAAAATTGGGAGGCTGCCCTCATCTATGCAGGTGTTATAGTACAGGCTTACCCACAGAGGAGCCCTGCCTTGGTTAAGTATACAGATATAATTAGGCAGGCACACAATATGTTTGGGGGCATGTCCTGCTTTAATTATAATTAGCAGTTTTATATAAGGGCAGCAACACAAACTGAGATAAGGTGGCATTACACACTGTGGTTGCAGTGGATGACACCACAACATACCACAACAAGCTTGGGAGGTGCTGTAACGAAGCAAAGACTCACCAGCATGGCACCTCCTGCTGATCGTCCTGGGAATTAGCTCAATTCCAGCTTGGAGCACCCTCTGCTGGCCAATGGCTCACCTGCCTCAGGACCCGGGGTCCCTCCAGGACCCCAGTGCCCTTTACCTCAGGGTTCTGCCCCAGCAGTACCCCCACACTCTGGGTCTCCCCTCCCAGGGAACCCCCAACCCTCTAAACCCACCTTGCCTCAGTGGCTACTGCCAGTCATCTAGCCCCCACTCACTGGGGCAAACTGTAGTCTATACTGGCCACTCATCATTGGCAAGGGGGTAGGACATGCTGTCTTTGCCTATCCCCAGGCTGCCCCTCTGCAGCCCCAGCACCTTTCGTAGGCCTTTGCCAAGGCCTGCAGCCTGGGGCTATACCAGGCTGGAGTTCCTCAGTTTCTTTGCCCTTCCCCAGCACTGCTCCACCTCAGGTACCTTGCTCCCAGGCAGCTCGCCCTTCCCACTCCAGGGCTAGAGTGAGAGTTCCCCAGCTCCTGGCCCACAGCCCTCTTATCAGGGCCAGCTGGGCCTTGATTGAGCTGGTCACACCTGTGGTCAGCTATTCACTCGGCTGATTTCACTCTTTTCCCAGCCACAGCCCTCTCCAGGGCTGCTTTTAACCCTTGTTTACTGGAGTGGGCCAGCTGCCCCACTACAGGGCCAGCTGCCCCACTACAGGGCCCCAGGCACGTAATAGTATTTGCTGGGCATTTAATGATGGTGGTTGTTTTCGCAATCCCTGTGGATACAGGCATGTTTGCAAGATAAGTACTGCTAGCTATTATATTTGGACAAGGCTATGCCCATAGGCTGTTCAGTATCCTATGCAGCTTTTCAGAAATTCAGTACAATGTTGCACTGGGCAGTGGTGCGGTCAGAGGGACTAAACCAAGTAGTGCACTATTTGGATAATTTTTTGGTTCGCAGATGGACACATTTCAGGCCCTGGCTAAATAGTTGGGGGAACCCCTAGCGGAGGAGAAAACATAAGGCGCTTCCACTACATTGACTTACCTGGGCATTCAGCTGGACACCAGGGAGAGCGTATTTCAGCTCCCTCAAGATAAACTTCAGGAGCTATCAGGGTTGCTCCAGAGAGCTGTGGGGGCTTAAAAAAAAAAAACCTCAGGCTTCAAGAACTGCAGTCTATTCTGGGGCACCTGAACTTTGCTTCCAGGGTTGTTGCCCCATTTTATTCCTGGCAGGCAACAGCAACAGCCGGCATAGCCAGGCCACACCATTACATACCAGTCACTAGACATATGAAGGAACACTTGAGGGTGTGGAAAAATGTTCTGAGTCGATTTAATGGGGTATCATTGTGGAGGGACCAATGGTTATTACAAAGGGGGTTAAAAATCCACTCACATGCGGCATGGGGTGCAGGTTTTGGGGTGTTTTATCAAGGCAAATGGCCCACCACCTGGACAGAAAATGGGGTTGGGCGTGACATGACCTTCTTGGAATTTTTTTCCCATTTTAGTTGCGGTGGTCATTTGTGGATCGGAGCTGGCTAATATAAGGGTGCGCTTCTGGTGCGACAACATGGCAGTGGTACAGGTTATCAATTGCCAAACTTCCAGATCGCACAGGGTTATGAAGTTGGTAAGGGCGTTTGTTCTACAGTGCTTAACCTGCAAAATCTGTTTTTCTTCCAAGCATGTGCCGGACATAGCAGATGCCTTGTCTCGTTTCCAGTTTGACAGATTTCGTTAGCTTGCAACAGGGACTAGCAGTGAACCCGAGCACATGCCACGGGCTCTCTGGAACCTCAGAATGTGATGTGGTCAGTGGAATGGAGATTATTGGCTGCAGCTTACAAGTTGTTTATTTCGTTTTCTTTTGAGGAGTCTTGTCAATTCAAGGATCCAGAGAATGGGTTGCCTATGCGGTCCTTTGTGGAGGGCGGTTGTTGCAGTACTGGGTCAAGGACAATGCAGCTGCTGGTGCCCCTTAATGATCACACATGGGACAATGGGTCCTTTATCCCCAGTAGGGCTGCTAGGCAAAAGGCCATTTAGAGATGTCTGGAAACCTGGCTGGGTGTGGGGAGGAGGCAGCCAAGCTAATGGCTGACGACTCCTTGTGGCGGATGTTCAGTGCAGGAACTCCATAAATTAAGGCACAAAAAAACGGAAAAGTGTGTTGGAATAAGAATTAAGGAGAGGTGCTTGGTAATTGAGCAAGCTAGGGGCAGTTGGGGACTCCTATGATTGGTACAGCAGGGAGCCAACCCCCCCCCCCATCATTATAGTCCACCTTAACCCTTCCTATGAGAGGTGGGGGGTTGGTAAGGTCCCAGCAAGGGAATTGCTGGAGGGACCTGGATAAATAGGGGGGAGCTGTGGAAGCCCCCATACCCGCCCCCAAAAAATGTCTGGAATTGTTAAGGTCCCGGCAGTGAATCTGCTGGAGGGACATAAATTTTGTACCTGCACTGTACACATTTTATCCGCCGGGTTAGTCTCAGACATCTGTCTAATAATAAAATTGCGACCTGATTAAACCCATATCTAATGTCTCCTGTCATTCTTTTGGCATAGCCAGATAACCACATATTGCAATTCCTTTGAGTTTATAAAAAGAGGTGTTTGAAAGAGAGAAACTGGGTTAGGAAAGGCAATGAGCTTAAGGAATCAAAAACAGATTCAGTCTTCCTTTTGGAATGTATTGTGGATTTTCATTTTTGTTGGTTCTCAGAGCACTTGCCCACAACATTACACATTACTGGATTATTCAGTACATATTTGCATTAAGGCACTAAGATCCATGCACGAAATTGAAAACATCTGTGTATGGAATTAATATTACTGTGCATGCAAATCAGGCAATTGTATGCATGTATTTACATATACATTTTTGTTCATAGACCTCTGGCTTACCTTAAAGAAAATTTGGAGTATAAACATCTGCAGTTATCTTCAAAATATGCAGTTAAATTAAAATAAAATGCAATATGCTCACATTTCAAGGGAAAAAAAAAAAAAACCTGTCTCGTCCTTCCCTCACCTTTTCCCTTTGTTAAATGACTTCATGAGTCATATATGTAAGAGCTATGCACACTGTTTTGGACATTTTGCATAATTGATATTAGCAAGGTAAGGGGAGTGCACTGAACTAAGGTATTAGCTTAATTACCCACAGCTATTCTTTAATGACAATTTTTGTCATAAACCAAAAGTAACAACATTTTGTAAAGTCAACAACAGAAACCTGGTAATTATGCAAATCTTGCAGTTCAAAGTCATTGGATTTGATCTCCATAGACTAGACTAAGGGCTGAGTTCTACCACCCTGACTCACATTGAGTGATAATTTACTGGTCACATAGTCCCATTAAATTCAATGGGACTATGCACTGAGGAAGAAAGCACTCAGCATGAATAAGAGTGGTAACTCTTTATGAATAATTTGCTCTATTCCCTGTGATTTGACTGCAAAATATTAGAATGAGCAATCAAGTTATACCAGTTATTTAATATGTAATAATTAGTGTTACTTGACAGGTCATTTTAATATTTTGCAGCCAAGCCACAGTGCCCAACCTGGTTGTATAATTATCTATCTCTATCTATATGTAACTTTTAAAAACAGTTTAATAGACAAGTTTAAATCTTATACTACTCCAGGCAGCCTTTACATGCCTCACTGGCTGTTACATGACCACTAACCTAAGCTAACACTGGCCCTGGCAGCATTCCAGGTGAAACAGTTACAAAAGGAAGACAATTCACTCCAATGTATTTAAGGCACAGATGGGTTTTTCCAATATCAGCTAGAAATATCTTCTTGTTCTGACCATTTATTTTGTTGTTATTGTTTCTGAATACCTTGTAAAATGGTCCATTTGGTAGCTCTTTCTCTGAGTACAGTGCAGTTAAGCCGCTCATTCTGAAGCACATAAACTCTCTGGGGAGACAAAAGACAGTGCAAACATTTGAGTCCTTAAGTAGAAATTCTGGTATTATTAAATTACCATCTCAGAAACACTGTGGCCCACCAGCAAAATGACAGGAGTACAGGAAGAAAGAAACTGCATTTCAACCACACTCAGGAGTTAAAGCACAACAAGTATGGCTGGCCAAAATGTCATCTTCCCCTTTCCATTTTATTATTTGTATTACAATAGTGCCCATAAGCTCAAATTAAAAACCAGTGCTCTATTGTTCTAGGCCCTGTATATAAGCAACAGTCCATGCCTCAGTGTGCTTATAGTCTAAATAAGTAAAACTGATGTGATGATGGAAGAACAGAAGTACGATTATGTTCATTTTACAGCTGGAAAATGAGGCACAGAGATATACAATTTGCTAAAGATCGCACAGGGATTCTGTGAAAGAATCAAGTACAGAACTCAGATCTGCATCCCAATCCATTGGGTTAATTACAAGACTAGCCTTCCTATCAATTAATCAATTAACTTGCCTCAAAGGTACTATATTAATCCCCTCGGAAGCATCAACATCTAAACTTAATTAATATATATAGGGTGAGATTTTCAAAAGCATTTAACACATGACTGCAATAGGAGATTTAACACCGACTTCAATAAGAAGAGAGTTAGGTCAACAATGAGCACTTTTGAAAGTCCCCCCCCACCCAGATCTCAACTTTTACGTCAGCTTTGGTTCACACAATTAAAGTGTTTGCATTAACTGCAAGGTATTGGTTTCACTTCCCTAATAAAAAGCCAAAGCTGAAAGGCCATTTATCACACACACACACACACACACACACACACACACAGGACCCCACCGCCACCCTTATAGGTTATAATATATTTAACAAAAGTCATATTAGTGTGTTTGGTAAAGTACAGATATCATTATCATTCTCCTTGTATATAAATGATATCAAAGATAATAATCAGTCAAAAGTTAGGAAACCCACATTAATATATAACTATTATGTACTGTAAACTACTAAGACACATTTGAAAATGAAGTGCCATATTCTAAATGTTGTTTATCGCCAGGAGAGGAGGAATCATGCTGTGTATTTATGCCAGAAAGGCGAATGAAGGCTGCACAGATTATAAATCTTTAGTTCCAAACATGAAGTACTCAAAGCCATAGTCCCCAACCACATCAAACACAAGAACAGTTCACGAAGGGCCACGCTAACCCTGGCTGGACCCAGTAGGAATTCATTAATCTGCAGAGCATGTCTTCAGATAGAGTGAAACGAAGAGAAATCAGTAAAGAAAACAAGCCATTTATAATACACTATGAAAAATCACTAAAACAATAGCTTTTGGAAACCTTGCATTGCAGAAAACCTTCTGGGCCTGAATCCAATACAAACCTGTCAGAAAATATTGATGAAAAATGTACATTTACTATTGTAAATAAAACATGAATATGGAACCTGCTCCTAAATTCAATTTTTCCAGAAGGAAAGTAAGGCTTTCTTCACACTATGTTATTTAGTCAAAATGATTTAATTAAGACACTGTTGTTGGCAAACAAAATTACCTTTGAGCTAAACCACTGAAATAATTATTGACAAATAACTTGGACATCAAAAGACCATTACTATACTTATGTGCTTTGCTCTTATAGATGTTTTCAATAAATTACTGTATGATAGTGTTATGAAAACCACTTCTCAGAATAGAAATGTGATCAAAGCAAATGTCAAATGGCATAAGTCCAGCCTTTTATATGCAGTACAATGTATTCTTTCAACTTTGTCCTGAAGGACTCTTTGATGCACCACTGCATGTTCCCCTCCAGGACTGAAGGTGAAAGGTTAGAATCAGCACTTAGTGCATGGACATAACTCTACATGCTAAAAATGATGAAAGATACATCTATTTTTCATTTACACACGATCATCTTTTTTAACCTACTGCAATAACAGCGAGCACATAATGGAATAGATTCTGAAGCCTTTCCAAAGATGCTACCAAATCAAAGTTATAGACACTAGCAGCACTTCAGTACTATGGTGATGGGTCTTGCAGGAAATTTTCAGATTAGACACATCAGTCAGCTCCTCAGCTGGTGTAAAGTGAAATCAATTGAGCTACACCATTTTACACCAGTTGAGGATCTGGCACAACACTGAGTAAAGTAAGATAACTACGTAACATTGGGGGGAAAAAAGCATGTGAGCATTAGTCAAATGTGCGCGCGCACACACACACAGTGGACTGATCTCCATTTCTAATTCTAAAATTCAGCCCACTGTCCAGTAATATAGTGGAGTGGTACTGAAGAAATAATCCCTAAGTAAATTATTTACAGTGCTACTTAAAATACTTTACTTTATTTGAAGTGCTACATTTCTTGCTAGCCATTCTTTGAAATAGTTCATGGAATCATTCATACTCTCAAAATACATGATCAATGTAGGTATTCACTATGCATTCATGCAGTTAAAATTGCTAGACCCATTTCAGTCTAAATAGCAGTGGAGAGAGAGATGATTTTTGACAAATATTCATGGCGCGATTAAAGTAATCTTTGATAGACAAGAAATATTTATCTGGATAGGATTTCAGTGATCATGTTATGACTTTTAGAAAGAATTGTATTAGTCCATGCTACACTAAGTTTTAAGGTAAACGTGTATGACTAAAGTCTGATACTGAAGACAAGAAAATGCACTTAAAAAAAAAACTACCGATCCATAACATGATCCTGTTATAAATGTGCCTGTTATAAATGACTGGAAAAAGACACAAAATCAGATTCCAGGGTCTTCAGGGACTACGCAAAAATAAAGTAAGACCACTGCCTATCATGCTGACCAATATTGTCTCATTGTTTCCTTGTGCTCCCCCAGAGGTCTGTCTGAATCCATCTGTTCTGTCTTGTCTTACACTTAAACTGTAAACTCTTTGGGGCAGAAATTGTCTTTTTGTTCTGTTTCCACATCACGTAGCACACTAGGGTCCTGGTCCATAATTAGGATTCCTAGGCACTGCATAAATACAAATGATAATACAAAAAAAGATAGCCAGTTCCAAGCCGGAATAAGATAGTATAGTTCCATTGAAGTCTACTGATTTACACCAGCGTACAGTCTGGCCCAAGTTTGTGGCATGACCGAATTAAGCTGAAAAGAGGAGAATTCTCCATCCCAAACCACTTTAGAAATGTACATGGACATCACATGACTGAGTCAATAGTAATCAGATTTACCATGAGCAGCACTGGGAAGCAAGACAAGTCATTTGAATGGATAAATATATGATTATGGCTGCACCGTATGGAATCCACACTATAAATGAGAAAACACAGTTTCCTTGTGTAGACAGTCTGGACTCACCCCTGCGGCGCCTCCTGCTGGTCGTCTCAGGAATTAGCTCTTCCAGCATCCTGGAGCGCCCCCTGCAGGCTGGTGATCCACCTGTCCTCTGGCCCCGTGTCCCTCCCAGACCCCGGTGCCCTTGTATCTGGGGTGCTGCCCCCTGGCAGTACCCCCCTCAGTACTAGGGTCTCCCCTCCCTGGGGAACCCCCACCCACTATCCCTACCTCACAATAAGGCCATTGCCAGTCACCAACTAGCCCCCGCTCCCTGGGGCAGACTGCAGTATAGGCCACTCATCACAGGTAAGGTTGAGTTTGGATCTGCTGCCTTGGACTAGCCCTGGGCTGCCCTCTGCAACCCCCAGTACCCCTTGGCCTTCCGCTAGGCCGCAGCCTGGGGCTATCCAGGCTGGAGCTACCCAGCTTCTCAGCCTTTCCCCAGCCCTGCTCCACCCAGGTACTCTGTGTCTAGCTCCCTGCAGCCAGGCCCTTCTCTCTCTGAAGGCAGAGAGAGACTGCTGAGCGCTTGGCTCCCAGCCTTCTTATACAGTCCAGCTGGGGCCTGATTGGGGCGTGGCCCAGCTGTGGCTACTTCCCCAATCAGCCCAGTAGCTTTTCCCTTTGCCCCAGCCCTCTGCCAGGGCTCTTTTAAACCTCTCAGGCAGGAGCGGGGTAACCACCCCGCTACACCTTGTTAGCATATATCCATTGATTTAGACATGGAAACAATGAGATGTAGATATAGAAAAATTGCCTGAATGCAGAGGGCACAACTTCATTCAATTTGACCAGTAAATTAATTTGGGATAAAACATACCCACAACAAAATACCCAACAGGAAAGTTCCAGTGCAGATTTCAGCTGATCCAATGCCCAAGGAAGTATCATGTAAGAAAGTGGTTTTTGAGGTTGGGAAGAGAAGTCTATCCATTGCATGTACAGGGGTTTAACATCTTTCCTCATGTGAGGTAGGAGAACCTCAAGCTTCACAAGAGACTAAATCTTACTCCCGCAATTTCCCATATGAATGCCTAAAAATTTCCTAGGTTAAGCTAAGGCCCACCAAATAGAGCCATGTTGATCTGCAATCCACATTGGAAACCAGCCACAGAGGGTGATCATGTGATTAAGTCAATACTAATCAGATTCCCAAGACCAGCGATGGAAGCAGGACAAGCCATTGGAATGGGTACTTGTCTGATGATGGAATCCATACTATAAGAAATATACATCTTTGAAGTTTCTTTTTCAATACATATTCATTTCTTATGATTAACTGTTTTAAAATAAGAGGATGCACTTTGTGAAACTGTTAATGGGAAGCTCCACAAGGAGAAAAATTAACTTCTTCAGCAATTAAATATCCAGAGTTTAGAAAGGTGCATAGTAGGATAATTTTTAAAGTCTATGAAACGATTGTTTCTCTCACTAGGAGATAAATGAGAAACAAGTTAGAATTAAGATATTAAAAAATTATATCATAAGGAAATTTTAGAAGCTGTATTGGAAACATTAGAAACACAAACACATTTCTTTTTAGGCAAGTGCAAGTAATATTTTGTCCAGGAGGATTTTTGTTCAGTTTAAAAATCTTTTAATGCCCATTTCCCTTGCCACCCTACAGTAAAATAAAAATGAAGTTAAAAAGCTGTAAAATAAAATACTACTGGGGCCCTGGAAACAAGCACTGTATTTTATAGGCTTTTTAAAGGTTAAAGAGCTTTTTTAACTTCCACTGGGGCAGCTTTTAGAGTCATTTTTGTTCCTCTTGATACTTCATATAAAGGTCAAGCCAAAGTGCTTCTTCATCAAGTCACAACCATAGCAAATCTGAATCACTGTTATAAAAGGTCTATTTCTTTGGGTAACTGTTAGTTAGGCTCCTCTGTCTACTGGTTCATCTCCCTTTCCAGAAGAATAGAGAGTTAACAGCATCAGTACCTATATAATCTTTCTGTTCACTATTGCACCAAATCACCTTCTTGAAGTTAAGACAGTAAAGTGCAGCGTGTTCATTTGCCATGGCAAAACAAAATACTCCATTTGTGTGAGTCACCATTTTGTTTGGTTTAATTTAGTGAATGCCAGGCATTTAGGTAACTAGTTGTGTATTTTTTTTTTTTTTAGTTTCCCTTTTGTTATAGTAATTTGGCTATTAAATAGCATTTTTTTTTGTATTATTGGCTTCTGTTATTTCATTAAAAGTAAAACCCCCAATGCAAGAATCACATAGTAGCTCTGCACCACAGCAACAGTTTTTCTGTTAATAGGCTTAAAAATATCTATGCCTGTTTTGAGGCCTGCAGCTGTCAAGAGAAAGAAATTACCAAGCTGGAGGATGAGGCAGAACTATGGTAGAGGAGGAGTGCCAATCAGCTACATTTCTCTGTGCCTGGAAACTGAGTTGACAGGCCATTTGTCCCCCCTTCTAAACTCACGGAGGAGCAAGGGAGAAACAAGAAACCCCCCATCAATTCTCCTTTCCTGGAAGAGTGAAGAGTCTGTCCCCTCCCTCACTCTGTCCTTCTTGAATGAAGGATAGTGATGATATCCCCTCAATCCTGGATCTCACCCTCCTTCAATAAGACTGAGATCATCCCTGAGCTGCCTTCTAGTGGCTTTTCTCTAAACCCATCTAACATCTTTAGGGTGAATCTGGCTAGCTCATTTCTCCAAACGCGGAGGAGGTCATTTTCCTATCAGCCTAACGCATTTGAGGTGTCTATACCTTAGGGCCAGTTCTAGGGGCAAGCAAGGAGGGTATTTATTTTGGGTGCCAACTCCCACCCCATCTAATATCCCATCACAGACCATTGGGCATATTTACCTGCTAATAGTCAAAGATCAATTAATGGCCAAAATTAGGCTATCCCATCATATCGTCCTCTCCATAAATTTATCAAGCTTAGTCTTGAAGCCAGATATGTCTTTTGCCCCCACTACTCCCCTTGGAAGGCTGTTCCAGAACTTCACTCCTCTAATGGTGTCAAGGCTGTATCCCCACTTTGAACTTTAGGGTACAAATGTAGGGGCCTGCATGAAAACCTCTAGGCTTAACTACCAGCTTAGCTTTGGTCCCGCTGCCACCATCTCAAGAATCCCCTCCCTGGGAAGCCTTGAGAACCCTTTCACCAATTCCCTGGTGAACACAGATCCAAACCCCCTTGGATCTTAAAACAAGGAGAAATTAACCGTCCCCCCTCCTTCCTCCCACCAACTCCTGGTGAATACAGATCCAAACCCCCTTGGATCTTAACACAAGGAGAAATCAATCTGGTTCTTAAAAAAGAAGGCTTTTAATTAAAGAAAAAGGTAAAAATCATCTCTGTAAAATCAGTATGGAAAATACTTTACAGGGAAATCAAACTTAAAGAGCTCAGAGGACCCCCCTCTGTCTTAGGTTCAAAGTACACCAAAACAAAGATAAACACTCTAGTAAAAGGTACATTTACAAGCTGAGAAAACAAAGTAAATCTAAGACGCCTTGCCTGTCTTTTTACTTACAAGTTTGAAATAGGAGAGACTTGTTTAGAAAGATGGGGAGAACCTGGATTGATGTCTGGTCCCTCTCAGTCCCAAGAGCGAACAACCCCTTAAACAAAGGACACACACAAAAGCCTTCCCCTCCCCAAGATTTGAAAGTATCTTGTCCCCTTATTGGTCCTTGGGGTCAGGTGTCAGCCAGGTTACCCGAGCTTCTTAACCCTTTACAGGTAAAAGGATTTGGAGTCTCTGTACACAGAGAGCTGTTACCTTTCCCTTTATAGTTATGACAAATGGTTAGAAACCTTCATCTAATTTCAAGTCTAAACTTCCTAATGTCCAGTTTATATCCATTTGTTCTTGTGTCCACATTGGTACTAAGCTTAAATAATTCCTCTCCCTCCCTGATATTTATCCCTCTGATATATTTATAAAGAGCAATCATATCTCCCCTCAGCCTTCTTTTGGTTAGGCTAAACAAGCCAAGCTCTTTGAGTCTCCTTTCATAAGACAGGTTTTCCATTCCTCGGATCATCCTAGTAGCCCTTCTCTGTACCTGTTCCAGTTTGAATTCATCCTTCTTAAACATGGGAGACCAGAACTGCACACAATATTCCAGATGAGGTCTCACCAGTGCCTTGTATGAGGGTACTAACACCTCCTTATCTTTACTGGAAATACCTCACCTGATGCGTCCCAAGACCGCATTAGCTTTTTTAACGGCCATATCACATTGGCGGCTCATACTCATCCTGTGATCAACCAATACTCCGAGGTCCTTCTCCTCCTCTGTTACTTCCAACTGATGTGTCCCCAATTTATAATCAAAATTCTTGTTATTAATCTCTAAATGCATGACCTTGCACTTTTCACTATTAAATTTCATCCTATTACTATTACTGCAGTTTACAAGTCATCTAGATCTTCCTGTATGATATCCCAGTCCTTCTCTGTATTAGCAATACCTCCCAGCTTTGTGTCATCCGCAAACTTTATTAGCACACTTCCACTTTTTGTGCCAAGGTCAGTAATAAAAAGATTAAATAAGATTGGTCCCAAAACCGATCCCTGAGGAACTCCACTAGTAACCTCCTCCCAGCCTGACAGTTCACCTTTCAGTATGACCCGTTGTAGTCTCCCCTTTAACCAGTTCCTTATCCACCTTTCAATTTTCATATTGATCCCCATCTTTTCCAATTTAGCTAATAATTCCCCATGTGGAACCGTATCAAATGCCTTACTGAAATCGAGGTAAATTAGATCCACTGTGTTTCCTTTGTCTAAAAAATCTGTTGCCTTCTCAAAGAAGGAGATCAGGTTGGTTTGGGATGATCTACCTTTTGTAAAACCATGTTGTATTTTGTCCCAATTACCATAGACCTCAATGTCCTGAACTACTTTCTCCTTCAAAATTTTTTCCAAGACCTTGCATACTACAGATGTCAAACTAACAGGCCTATAGTTACTCGGATCACTTTTTTTTCCTTTCTTAAAAATAGGGACTATGTTAGCAATTCTCCAGTTGTACGGTATAACCCCTGACTTTACTGATTCATTAAAATTCTTGCTAATGGGCTTGCAATTTCATGTGCCAGTTCCTTTAATATTCTTGGATGAAGATTATCTGGGGCCCCCAATTTAGTCCCATTAAGCTGTTTGAGTTTGGCTTCTACCTCGGATGTGGTAATATCTACCTCCATATTCTTATTCCCATTTGTCATCCTACCATTATCCCTAAGCTTCTCATTAGCCTCATTAAAGACTGAAGCAAAGTATTTGTTTAGATATTGGGCCATGCCTAGATTATCCTTAACCTCCACTCCATCCTCAGTGTTTAGCGATCCCACTTCTTCTTTCTTTGTTTTCTTCTTATTTATATGGCTATAGAACCTTTTACTATTGGTTTTAATTCCCTTTGCAAGGTCCAACTCTACGTGGCTTTTGGCCTTTCTCACTTTATCCCTACATGTTCTGACCTCAATAAGGTAGCTTTTCTTGCTAATCCCTCCCATCTTCCACTCCTTGTAGGCTTTCTGCTTTTTCTTAATCACCTTTCTGAGATGCTTGCTCATCCAGCTTGGTCTACAACTCCTACCTATGATTTTTTTTCCCTTTCTTGGGATGCAGGCTTCTGATAGTTTCTGCAACTTTGACTTGAAGTAATTCCAGGCCTCCTCTGCCTTTAGATCCACAAGTTCTTCAGTTCAATCCACTTCCCTAACTAATTTCCTTAATTCTTTAAAGTTAGGGTTTTTGATTTGAAAAGGGCTAGTTCCAGATCTATTTTTGTTTATCCTTCCATCTAGTTTATCCTTCCATCTGAATTAGCTCATGATCACTCGAACCAAGGTTGTCCCCTACAACCATTTCTTCTATGAGGTCCTCACTACTCACCAAAACCAAATCTAAAATGGCATCCCCTCTTGTTGGTTCTTCAACTACTTGGTGAAGGAATCCATCAGCTATCGCATCCAGGAAAATTTTAGCCCTATTATTATTACTAGCACTTGTACTCCAGTCTATATCTGAGAAGTTAAAGTCTCCCATGATCACACAATTCCCATTAGTGTTTACTTCATTAAAAAGATTAAAGAGGTCTCTATCCATATCCAAATCGGATCCCGGCGGTCTATAGCACACCCCAAGCACCATCTCGGGGAGGCTCTAGTAGCTTTCTTCCCCAATGTGATTTTTGCCCAGACAGACTCGGTCTTATCCATTCCATCACTTCTTGTTTCTTTACAGTTTACCTCATCACTGATATACAATGCTACTCCACCACCTTTGCCTTTATTTCTGTCTTTCCTAAACAGCACATAGCCTTCAATACCTACTTACAGTGTGTCAAACTGACTTGTATATTAACTACTTATTGATATGTTCCCTCCCTTAACCTCATCAACTTTTCTATCTGTGTTTAGACTCTGAGCTTCTTGGAGCAGGTACCATCCCTTCCTGAGTGTTCAGACAGCTCCTACAACAAATACATACAAACTGTTCTGGAGAGAGGCCCAGAATAAATCCCAGCTCCCAACACCCCTTAAGGGACTTTCTTTTTGCTCAGTGGTTGCACAACCCTTAGCACAATGGTGTCCTGGTCTATGACCTGGGCTCTTAGGCAGTATGATAATACAAATAATAAATAACAATATTAAATAATATTAAAGGCTCAAGTTAGTCTATTTTTTCATATCTCCTTTAAAACAGCTATAATCCTTCAAATGGATGTTTCAACAGTGACACAAGGCCAGAAACAGCCCCAAACCAAAAGTGAATTGCATTGATGCAGAGAGCAAAGTAACAATACTTAATGGCAGTACTTCCAGCAAATCATTACAATGGACACATTACAGTACTAATATAGCAGTATACTGCAACATTTGCTAAAACAGAGAACTCCTCACTCAAACTTAAAAGAGTGGTCAGATATCAATACAATTTTAAATCTACAGATGACAACATGCCTACTGTATACTGCATGACAAAATAATATTTGCTTTTTTACTTTGTGAATTTTCTAAGAGAATTTCAATGATTAGTGGAGAAAAAAGAATTATCAAAAGACTTGGAGCTCTTATGCAACCAAACCTAATCTCTCACTGTTTCTAATAAACATTCAAATCAGTTCTCAGATCTCAAAGATAATACAGAAATCTATATAGAATTTGTAAACAAAAAATATAATATTTAATCATTGTAGGACAAGTTTATGGAAACAAACAAAATCTGTATATTCTTCACACAACAAAGGGATAAATTGTGACCAATTTTGTAAGTACTACTAAATCAGTAATATACTTTCAACTTCTTAATTGTTCAGAGAGTCATATGGAAGAGGATGATAGGATTCTTGATTATTATCAAGGAATTCAAATACCATGCACATCAGAGCCAGATTTTGAACCAAACCCAAACTTCCTCAAAGTTCAGGGATGTTTGGATTTGATGTTCCAGCTTTTGTCCAAGCCATGAATGGCTTTGAGATCCTCAAATGCAAAATGCTATCTTATTAAACTTTCCCAAAGATTTAGGGGCTTGCACTTGGCATGCTTGACTTATTGTGAAATATTAACATTTGCATAAATCCTATTTGCTGAAATCAGAAGACTCTAAGAAACAAATGTCTATAACATTCATTTAATCCAAATTTCTGCACCCACTCACACAGGCCTAAAAACAACGGAGGAATAAAAACATTCCACAAATTAATTTACCTGTATTTTACTACAGTATAAGGGAGAAATTTCTTCCTGATCTAATCTGATGATGACATAATACACCTCTACCTCGATATAACGCTGTCCTCGGGAGCCAAAAAAATCTTACCATATTATAGGTGAAACTGCGTTATATCGAACTTGCTTTGATCCACCGGAGTGCGCAGTCCCGCCCCCCTGGAGCACTGCTTTACTGCGTTATATCTGAATTCGTGTTATATCGGGTCGCGTTATATCGGGTTAGAGGTGTACATTGAAGCATGATGACTGATAGCCATTCTAATCTAAGTACCTAATGATATTTCACATGCTATTCTTATTCATATAATTGTATCTGTTTGTAAAATTTATTAAGCTGTTTGCCTTAGTAGTATCACCTGGAAGTGAGTTCCATAGGTTAATGTATTGCACAAAACATCTTTCCATTGATTCTCAGATAGATGGTGTATAATTTAAATTGAGTGCTCAATAACAATTCACCCTCCCTTCCTCTTTCTCTCTTCCCCCCACAAAAATAAACCATATGCAAATACCCAACTATAGCCAAAGAGAATAATAACCTGTTGTCTTTTTTATCTTAAAACCATCAAACATCTCTATCAAGAAAGGGAGCAATGTGTTCTTGCTGCTGCAAATTCAATCTGAACTGTACTACAGCACTTGTAAACCTCTGCACACATTTCTTCGGATGGTTAAAAAAAAGAAAGAATTGTGGAAGAAAAGTGAGTAAAACATTGGTAATTCATTTAGCTGGTGATGCAGGCTGTTCTTCGATCAAATTTTGTTTCCCAAAGGAAGGTATCCGTTTTAAATTACCTAGCAAGCAGTCCAAAGAAAGGAAACAAATAATCAAAACCTTCCCAGGAGGGGAAAGAATAAGGCAAGAGCTCCAGACATCCTATTTAATAAATAAACACCTTCATTTCTGTAAGTTAATTTCACCACAGGAAATAAGTTTAGTTTTAATTATATTGCCTTATGTCATGTTTTATAAAAGGTACATGAGGCTCATTGACTCTCTCTTATTAAAGCTTTTACATGCTGCAGAAATGTTGCATGTAGATTAAGTCTCAGTAGATCACTATCAAAGTGTACAATTATGTAAGGTGCAATATTTTTATTGTTATTGCACACCTGTGCCAAATAGAAAGATTAAAAACAACATGTTGCATTTAATTTTTCCAAGAAACAAATCAGACATCAGCAAAATATACACAATACATTATGCAACAGCAAGGTAGACAAAATGATTTGATTTCTTTGCTGGCTTAAATGTGGAATATGATGGTGCACAATAATTAGGGAAACAACCCAGCCAGCAGCTTAAGAGTTCATCTAGGACTCTCAAAAATATGTCTTTAAAAATTCATTTTCCAAAAGAGAAAATTCAGAGTCTGAATATAAACTGAGCTTTCAAAGTTTAGTCACATCCACTGGATATGTATTTTAAGAGCTATGTGAATGCTGGCATGGACTTCCTTAAGCCTCTGGTGAAATTTTCTATAATAAACCTCCCAGTTAGTGAATATAGCTATGGAATGGAAACTCTGGGCACTCTATGTTGAGTGTCTTAGGACAGGAGCTAAGAAAATAAACTTTAATATCACTGCTTTTCTTTACAGTGGGCAAACTAGTGTTATGATACCATCAATTATTTTGCTGCCTGACACAGCTAATCTCATCCACATCTTGTTTTGTCAGTCTTTGGAACCTAACAGTCGAGGGCCAAAAATGTACTTGCAGCTAGTGATGGGAGAACATCAAATATTTCGAAACACTGAGAAGTATTTGCTAACCTCTTTCTGGAGAGACCGCGTAGTTTGTGCTGCAACCTGCTGAAGAGAAAGGCCAGAGTCATATGACCACCCAGAGGTTAGTGCAGGTTTCTCCATACTCCCACTCCACAGGGCTGCTGTGGAGAAGATAGCCCCTGGGCAGTAATTTCTGTGGCTTTTATGGAAGGAAAGAGGGAGAAAGTGGAAAGTAAATGGGAATCTGATTTACATACTATCCCACTCTTTCCTCGGTCAGCTCTATGGAATCAGACAACGGAGAGAGGATGTACTCCCCTGGCCATGGACCTAACGGTTCTCAGGATCGTATGGACAGTGGAGAAAGGAGCTAACCTCCTGACAATTTTAAGCATTTATAGTGTATATTTTTCACACTCCTCTCTCTGCCCCATCCAGGTATCATTAACATCCTCAGAAATAGATTTTAAAATGTTTGCCAAAATCCCTAGCAGCCATTCTCCAACAATCTGCTCCCAGTTGTTCATCCATATCTAATTTCCACATATAATTTCCACAATTGAAAATACACGAATTAAACAAATAAATAAAATCTCTCTTTGCCAAACATCCTAACACCCACTCCTGTAGATTTTCAGCCCTGCTCCAATTCAAAAAGTCAGCGCTGTGATTCAATTTTTATAGGAAAACATTAAAAAATTATTTTTTGTCCCTCTTGCTCACCTCTAAATAATCAACAAGTTACTATGTAGCCCCAAGCAACAACAGGATCCAACAGTGAGGCAATATTTTAAAGAGAGTTTGACAGATGCTTATAAAATGTGGATTGATCAACCTGTAATCACATCGTATTTCAGAAATTTAAAGGAAGTCCTGCTTTATTAGTACCAGAGAGGAAAATAAAGAGTAAGACACACAAGATAAGCCTTCTGCTACTGTGCTGTCCAACCAGAAATTTCAATGTACTTTGTTGTGGTAGTGAGTGCTATGGCTCTTTTGTATCTTTCAAATTTTAGACATACTTCAAAATCCTATGTTCTTCTGATCTCCTCCACAAATGCTCAAATCCCAACCAGTCCTTCTTTTTTGTTCCATGCTGAAATTAAGGGGGCAGCAATCAGCCTGCACAGAGTCACTTACAGGAACAGGGACAATGCCAGTAAAAAGGGTGATCAAAGTCATTTTCTTTCTTATTTTGTGAATTCTGAGCACTATGATCCAGGTGACTGGACAGATGAGATAGTGGGCCAGATCCTATATTCCTTGTGCACTCAAAATTCTCTGTCAATGAGAGTTTAGGTGTTTCAAAGAATGCAGGATTAGAGCAACTGCAGGTAGCTCTTGGCAGTTTTGCCTAAGTAAGTGTTTCAGGACCAGACCCCAAGTGACACTGACCATTTCTTAAAAGTAGATATTTTTCCCATCTGCTGCCTTTATACAGTGATTGTTCTTCTGCTGATTCACTTAATTCAGTTACCTGGAGCCTGTAATTCTTCTCATATTGACTATATGAATTCTCTCACCATTGACTATCCCTTCAACTAAAACCCAGCATGAGTATTTGAATAACACATTCTTGCTTGCATTCAATATTAAACATTTAGAAAATACTCCCCTGAAGCTCGCTACAGGGGTTATATTACTTTATCAATACAGATTTCCAGGATGGAGGATGTACTGTTACTAGAGAACAATATAATAAATGGAAGTGAGTCATTGTAGTCACTATCTGCAGTTTACTGTGAAATAACTTTAAGGTTGCAACATTTTGAATACTTCCTTTCCTTCCCTTTTAGCATCTGCCCCAAATGCTTCCAATACACTCTGAAATGTAGTAGATTAATATTTAGTTAGCAGTTATGCAGCCAAAATACACTGACAGAGGTAATATGTAGTCAGGGACAAGAGACTGAATGTGAACAAATGTAATAAATCGTTTTGTTTTTAAGGGCTAGATTGTGTCCCTAGGAAAAGCCCATAGTAAGAAGTGACATTTGTTATACCACCCTAGGAGCAGTGCAGTTAGGGAATTGTGGCTCAGAGAGAGAATTCTCGGTCTTCCTCCCTCCCCCGCCCCTATCTTGGGGGATAATAATTTACTAGTGGCCACTGCTAGCAGCAAATACTACTCCCTGTGCAGTGGCTCAGCTATGCTGGCTGCACGACATGTTGCATGGGGTGGGTGGGGTCCAAGGCTCCATTCATCCCTATCCCCATCCCCTTCCTTTTCCTACCCACCTACCTAGGGGGTGTGCAGTCCCCAATAGTCCTGCACACCAGATCCAAGGTTTGGGCAGCCTGGGCAGACAAGTGGGAGGAGTCTTACTAGGATTTATTCTCCATGGGCACACAGTTCAGTTGAAAAATCTATCCTTAATTCTCGTCTTCACTAGGCAATATGTCAATGTCATAACTTGTGTAACTTCACAAGCCACAACGTGACAGATGGTAAAATCAGTTGGGTCAGCAAGGAGTATCCTGAGGTGGGTTATCTGGGCTACTTCCTTGCCCTCCACACTGTGGCAGGATTAATTCAATTATTCCTAAATTGTATCTAATAGACACTGTCCAGTCTAGGCTTGAAGGTGATTACACAAACTCCCCTGGCTGCTTAGTCCATTGATATCTGTTCTGATAACTAGAACCTTTTTTCATAGCATTTAATCTACATTTCTTCTGTTATGCAGAAAGAATGAGTGCTTTCGGTTAACTTGACTCCTTTTTTTAAACAGAGAATAACTTTTCATATTACTGTACTGGCCATGATTTTAGAAGTGGTTATTGTGAAAAAGAAAACTACTGCAATTGTAATCTGTGGTATACTAATAAAGAACAATGGAATAAAGGCAATTTGAGAATCCAGGAGCAGTTTCCTAGATGGCAAGTCTTAATTATAACCTGCCTATATCTTAATTCAGGAATAAATATCACTGGAAAGGCCATCAAGTCAGATATTTTCTTACATATTTGCGAATTGAGAAAATAATTTTTTTAAAGTGACATTATACAACAGTTACATGCCTCAAGGGTAGGAGCTAATAGCGATGTTAATGTTAACATTGTTTTCAAAATAACTAAGTTGCCATCATCTATTTTATGTTAAAAAAAAAAATAAGGCTGTTCCCCAGGCATCTGGTTTGTTGATTTTCCATGTATGAAATGACCAAGAAAATACAAGATTTACAATGTCATGACCAGTCAACTGTTCCAAGAGAAAATAGACCTGGTAAAAAGATAAAATATTGCTATAGTGCAGAATTAAAAATCTAAATTAATACAGCCCGTTTTATTTTAAATAGCAAAAGTATACAAGTGATGCAGACTTCCCCCTCAGCCCCTTCTGATAAGCTTGCTAGGTAACACACTAGCAAACAAACAAAATAAAGACATTAGGGGGCCCAGTGGCATAATGTCATTACACAACTCTCCCAATGGGAAATTTCAGCCTCAGAAACAAAATCAGGAGCAGTGGGCAGTGGAAAGTCTCCTGGTCACAGATTGCATTATTGTGCTCTGGCTAATGGCAGAGTGGAAGATACTGAAAACTCATTCTTAGTATCCCCATAGATTGTAATTTTAGGCTCCAAAGTGATTCATTTAAATTCAACTGGATGGATAGTACTGTATATGCAATCCAAATTGCTAGGAGGGGTAGGATGGAGCAGCTTGTTTGAAATAGTTACTAAGGATAAGTTCAGGCAATGTTTGCACATTGTTTTAATATCCAATAAAACAAATTGATATCCATAGTGATATGATTGAGCTTTCTCTATGGTATGGTGCTCAAAACCCATCTTATTCTCATTTAGCAATGTATGTTGCAAAAAGACACTGTGCCATGCTTCATTGGTTTAATCACTGCTTCATTGTACAATTGTTTAGCAATCTGTATATGTCTTTTTGCTCTTATTAGAGACAACATGGTCTAGTGAATGGAGCTTAGGATAAATTCCCTTGAGTGGTAATCCTAGTTCTGCCACTGAATTGTTAGGTAGTTTTGATATATCACATACACTTTCAGTTTCCACAACCAAAAGGTGAGGATATGTGTTTACCAACCTCAACAAAACCTTCTGATGATCAAATAGAAAGTGTACAACACCCCCATATTATTCTTGTGTAACAGGCAATTCTGCCTAAACCAATCTCTGCACACATTGGGGCTGATTCTGTTCTTATATCCACCACTGCAAATGAGGCATAAATCTAATGAAGTCCACAGAGTCACTCTGTAAAACTGATACAAGACAAGGTCCGATCCATTTTCTACCCACCAACTCTAGCTCCTTCTTTGCCACACAATGTAACATAATACTAAATTTTCAGTTTCATCTTATATCATTCTGTTCCATGTTAGCCTAAAGCAATACAAATTCAATAATTTTAAAATACAGCTCCTTCATGATACCTGATTAGCCTTTTATCATATGCAATGTATAAAATATAATAATAGCAACAGAGTGAAAAGTTTTGCTGACAGAGTGAATTTTTCACATTATATTAGCATTTAGCATTTCCATTCTCAATAATAGCTGTAATAGTCAAGAGAATATCCACATTTCTTCTCTTTTAAATGCCATAACTACTATATTAGTAGTAGTAGAATTTATGTGTTTTTCATTTCAGATAAGAAAAAAAAGAGGCACTTCCTATAGAAAGTGAAATATTTAAAGTGTTTACAATGATTTGCAACCAAAGCTGTTCAAAAAGCTTTGCAGGTAATGTAAAACCAATGACTTAGCTCTTCCCAATTTTTACAAAAAGATTAAATGAAGTCACCCAAAGAGTGGTTCAGTAGTTAGGGCACTGGACTGAGAGATTGGAGATCTGGGGTATATCCCTGGTTTTGCCACTGACTTGCTGTCTGACCTTGAGCAAATCATTGTGCCTCTCCTTTCCCCTCTCACCTTTTGTCTATGTAGACTGTCAGCTCTGTAGAGTAGGGACTGAGTAATATACTAAGTACTAAGTATTTGTAAAGTGCCTAGAAAATAAAACCCTGTTCTCATTATAGACATTATGAAAATATAAAATAATATCTTGTGTTATTTTTTTCTGTATTCACCATAAAAATATGATTTTGGCCAAGGAAACTGATTATCGTTGACTTCAGAAAAAAATATTGCTATCAAAGCAGAGAAACCAAGTTTGCAATTTAAAGGGTAAATTACATCAGGTGAGTCATGTTTTCATGGGCTAAATCTTAACCCAGTACTTGAACTCTGAAGTCAGAGATTAGAGAGGGAAGTATTGTATGAATCCAAAATATGCACATGTGCCACAGGGATAATATAGATGTTTATTCTTGTAAGGGACCTCCCTACACTACAGAAACAATTGTTTTCTCAAACTTTCCCCCCAAGAAATAGTTTAACTGATATAATTGAGTCAGTAGTGAAGATTGGGCATAACTTTGTTAAAATGGTTTTGTCAATCTGACTTTGAAATGACTGCTTTTCTCATGAATGGTGAAGCAACAATTTGAGTTATGCCCAGCTAAAATGTTTGCCAATACACATTTTAAACCATGCCCTGTCTTCATGGTTTCTGTACATGCCTTATATTTATTTTAGTGCAGCTATAACTGTTTTGTTGGTGCTATCTGTGGTATCCTTTTGCCCATAACATGAAATGGACTTCATATCCTGAGCCCAATTGTTTGTTAACTGATCCAGATTCCCATTTCTAATGATTCACAAGATCCTGGACCTCACTACACCACCATGTATTTTCTCTTTGTCACATTTGAAGGACTTTTCACTATTGTGAAAAATTCTGATCCTTTCCTAGGCAGGGCTGGCATTAGGCCTATGCAACCTATTTAGAGACACAGGACCCCATGCTATTATTTATTATATAAAGTGTTTCTCTCTTCCCACCATTATCACCAGCAATTCCAAATCTCTCTGTCTCCAACCAAATAATTATTAGAAGAATTATAACTAAAAGCACTGATTGTGGAGGTGTGTAATGATAAAAGTAGGAGAAGCAGTTGCATCACATAGACTTTACTATAGTGTTTACTAGCCATTTGTAAAAGCAGCAGTTTTACAGACACCTCATTGACCAGTGTTTGCTGTAGTACTAAGCAAACTGATTTCCAGGGTCTTCATTGCTAAGAGGTACTTAAATAACATCTTAAGGCATCTCTGCACTGCACTTGGGAGCAAGCCTCCCAGCTCAACTGCACAACCTTGTGCTAGCAGGACTCAGGGTTGCACACTAAAAACAGTAGAGTGGGTGTTGCACATGAGAGCCTGAGCTACCACCTGAGCTAGACCATCTATACAGCTATTTTTAGCATACTAGCTGGAGTTGAGCTAGTGTGAGTCTGCCTATCCCAGCTGGGAGAATCCCTCCCAATGCACTGTAGACATATCCTTAGGTGTCAGCATCCAAGTTGTTATCAATTATTCCTCAGCTATTATTCCCAAATGCTGTATACAACCTATTCGTTAAATTCTGAGAGAAAGAGGAAGGGGCCTTTTTAAAAATGTATGTTTGCTTCCTATGCAGTCAGCTGATGCTCCCGGTGGAAATCTACTAAATGTCTCTCTCTCAAGGGAGAAATAGTAGTCTAATATACTGAGAAATAGTAGTCTAATAACAATAGCTCTAGCCTAGGACTCAGGAGACCTGAGTTCTATTCCTATTTCTACTACTTGTGTACCACATGAGAATGGGTCACTTAGTTTCCCCACCTGTGGAATGGGGATAATTATATATATATATATATAGTAGTGGAAAATTAGAATTTCCATCCTGCAGAAAATTCTGATATTTTTAAATTTGTGTTTGACCTAAATCTGAATTTAAACTACTGAATATGTTCATGGAACAAAAAGTGCCAAAAAATGTATTCAGAAGTCTTGAAAAGTCTCAAGATTTTCAACCAAGATAAAACTTTTTGACATTCCCAAACAAATGTTTTCTTTCAGTCTGGTTCAGCACTGAACTGTGTTCCTCTGAGCTGTGATGGTGCTTCATGGGCCTGTTTGGGCTGGGCTCCCAGGATGGCTATAACTCTCATGATGCACTGTGTACATGGGACTTCCATAATGCAGCACAGGCAGCAAGGCAGCTCAGGCAGAGGCAGGTCAATGAAAAATTCACTTGAGACAAAAAAATTTGGCTCGGTTTGGTTTGGTTTGGAAAACTCAAATGTTTCAATCTGGATCTAACCCGACCCACAATGAAATATTTCATTTCAATTTCCCCATTAGAAAAATTAAAACATTCATCAAAATAAAAAATAGAAATTAGAAAAAAAATCTCAATTCTACAGAAACTGCATTTTGCATCGAAATAAAATATTAACAGTAAATGTGACCAACTAATATTTTCTTTCTTTGTATAGCTCTATAAGAACTGCTTTATAAGAGCTAGCTATTATAATAATGTCCCTAATGTCAAAATTCTGCTGAGGTCAATCTTGCAAATGCAGTATGCGTAGGTTTCCATGACACAACATGGGAAAAGAGTAAGATACATAGACACTGAGAAACAGTTCACAAAGATACTTGTATGTTGGGGGGGGGGGTTCCCTTGCAAATTATATTATGGATATGGCAAAAACTAAGAATCATTTTATTAATCATTTGAGAAAGTGAAACACATTCAGCTAAATTGTAACTAAATCACGACTGATAATTACTTCTAGGGATTACAGACCTTTTAAAACAGCACGGTCACCCCCAAACCATCAGAAGTCATAAAGAGATTCAAATGTAATGGCAGGGTTCAGCATTAAGGTGAATCTGTTTTTGCATTTGTTGCAAATGTAAAGCTAATAAATGAATGCTGTGATTTTGGGAGCAGTGAGAGATATCATGTTAAGTGACAGATTAACATGTGAAGTAAATGAAACTGTCATACAACAATGACTGCTAACTGAGCCAAATTTAGATTTAAATCAACCCTGGAAATATCTCTTGCAAAAGCCTTAACACCTAAGAACTCATAACCTTCTCAGAGGGCAAGAGATCATGTATTACAGTAAACCAATCAGCTGTGCCCCTCTGCTGAAGTACAAGAAATGAAGAGCTAAAAGTAAAAAGAACTTAAGAGAAAGGGCAAGACTTTATATCTAGGAGCATGGGTCATATCATTTAAAGACAGTGGCAGCACTATTCCTGATGAGTGTACAAAAACAAGCCCAAGGTGATCCATTACTGTCAGAAGAATCAGAACTTAGTGGCACACCACACCTGTGTGTTAAATCTTCTATGGGTAATCATTTCATTTTTCCTCCAAAAGAAAATCAATCTATTGATCTATCTCAGGTGTCTCTTTGGCTTACCAGGATGCTAAGATAATGTGTGGTGTCCAACTGTATGAAAAATTCTAAACAAAATATGAAATGTTTGAAAACTGGATTTCAATTTTGATTTTGAATATTTAAATGTGACTCAGCATACCTTCCCTCCCCCCCAAAAAATCACACATTTCACTTGAAAATAAGATGAGTTGAATGGAACTGAACATTTTGAAAATTTCATTTGTGCAAAAATCAATTTGCATAAAACATATGAGAAACTTTGAAAATTAAATGTGTTTTTGATGTGAATGTGATAGTTTGAGGAACTTTTTTTAATAAACTTGCATGCAATGATGAGTAACTGAAGTTTTGCAAAATATGTCATGAAATTTGAGTAGCTCGGGTTCTTGCTGCCAATGCAGATCTTAGAAACTATTTACATTTATATTGTGATAGCTTCTCTAACTGCAATATGTACCAAAATATAAATTATTATCTGGGCCTCAGTCCTGCACTGTGATGCACAATTGTGGACTACTGCACTTCCACGGGCCCTCCTGGAGACAATGATCCTCTGTGCAGACACTGCTGTCCACCGGCACAAACCACAGTGTAGGATCAGAGACTAGGTTTAATGAAAAATTGGAGTCACATCCTGCCAATGCTTATCTACATGCTTAGTTTTACTCCTGAGAATAGTCCTTTGAAGTTAAGCAAATCCAGGATCCAATCCTAATTTGTAACAAGTCACTGACTCAAAGTGATCTGGATTACTTAGTAAACTGGACTCAAGCAAAAAATGTGTGTTAAAGAAGCAGGTGCTTGGGGCGGCCAATACCAAGGGGCGGCACTCCGGTCACTATTGGGGCGGCACGTCCGCGTTTTCAGCGGCAATTCAGCAGCAGGTCCCTCAGTCCCTCTCAGAGTGAAGGACCTGCCACCGAATTGCCGCGGAAGAGTGGAGCGGTGTGATCGCGCTGCCGCGTCTTTTTTTTTTTTTTTTTGCCGCTTGGGGCGGCAGAAAACCTGGAGCCGGCCCTCGTTTTAATACAGCTAAATGCAAATGTATGCATCTAAGAACAAAGAATGTAGATCATGATAGGGGACTCTATCCTAGGAAGCAGAGTCTCTGAAAAAAATCTCAAGGTTGTGGGGGATAATCAGCTGAACATGATCTCCAAATGTGATGCTGTGGCCAAAAAAGCTAATGCGATCCTGGGATGTATAAAAAGAGGAATCTCAAGTAGGAGTAGAGAGCTATTTTAACTCTATATTTGGCACTGGTGTGACTGCTACTGGATTATGTTGTTCAATTCTTGTCCCCACAGTCAAGATAGATGTTGATAATCTGGCAATGGTTCAGAAAAGACACATGAAAATTATGAAGGCTTAGAAAACCTGCCTTATAGTTTTAGACTCAAAAAGCTAAATTTATTTAGCTTAACAAAGTGAAGGTTAAGGGCGGGGACAGGATTACAACTGTAAGTATGTACATGGGGAAAAATATTTAATAATGGACATTCAATCTGACAGAGAAAGATATAACACAATCCAGTGACTGGAAGTTGAAGATAGACAAAGTCAGACTGGAAATAAGGCATAACTTTTTTAAAAGTGAGAGTAATTAACCACTGGAACAATTTAACAAAGGGTTGTGATGGATTCTCCATCACTGACAATTTTTAAATCAAGATTGGATGTTTTTCTAAATGATCTGCTTTAGGGATTTTGGGGGAGGAAGCTCTATGGCCTGAGTTATACAGGTGGCCAGAGTGGTTGATTACAGTGATCCCTTCTGGCCTTGGAATCTGAGAGTCCCAGGGAAGTTTCTGCTGTGCATCACAAATGCTTATAGAACTCTTCCATAAAGTATTTCATTCAAACATCTATTCTATGCAGCATAGATGTTGCCCAGCTTATGAAAGAAATAATGTTCAGGTACATCACTTTTCTGTGGAGAGCCATTCAACACTTTATATATTTTGGGGATACAGAACTGAAGCTGTAGAGGAAAAAATGGATTCCTTTCACTCAACACTCTGTTACTCATAAAATTGGACTGGGAGGCTTAAGACTTGTTCACAATAAAATCAGACAACTTAAGGCCCGGATCTTGCTTTGGGGTGTTTTAGAGTTGATTGCTGTGCCCAGACAGAATCCAATTGATTTCACTATAACTCTGCATGGGTGGAGACATCCATACTGTCAGATCCTAATGCCTTAATGTTTGAGTCTTTTACTGTATTTGATAAACTATCGTATGTGTGATGTTTGGTATTGTTAAAACATAAATAAAACCACTTTTAAAAATAAATCAGCTAGATTCCTGAGTGGAGAGGTCATTAAAACGTCTGCTCCATTTTGTATCAACAGCAAGATAAATGGAAATGTCAGTTTTTAACTCTTTCACTCCCTCATTTACTACATCTACAATCAGAGAGGGTTAAGTCAAATGCAGTTTGCACTCACATGGAGTCTTACTAACTCATATACTGCTGAGACTATGGATTTTTCAATCCCAAAGAGACCTTGACAAAAAACAAACTCTGAGCTATTTACATTTACAGCCTACAAATAAAGCACCCATGAATTTGTACTGTTGTGTTCTGTTCCCCGCTAGATTTTTTAGATTTGTATTTTAAGGGATTTGATTTGCACCTAATTAGAAAAGTTTAGAAAGATATTGCAATATTTGACATAAAACAGGAGGTAAAAATGGAATACAATTAACGATAAGCATATGTGGAGCAATCTAATAAAAATATAATTAGACCGGACAGGTCCTCATTCCTTTTGTGCTACTCCAAAAGTGAAAAGGGGATTGTAAAGCTGCTTTATGAGAGCAATTGAGTATTTTCCCAGTTTGTGGGAATCCTCAAGCAGAGTAAACCTGGCCAGCTTCACATCACCTCTAACCTAAGGGTATGGCAAGAACAGGAGGGAAAGTGGCAGGAGCATGTTACATTCTGGCAATGCATAATTGCTTTAATGGTCCCTGGGCCATTATAAGTCAATGCAACTTACAGCAGCTCTAAACGACCAGGTGCCAAATTATCCTGCAGCCCAGGTACTGGGGTAGTGGTAGAAAGTCCTCTCTCTCCTCCATGACACACAAGAGGATCAAGCCTATGAGTGTATCTCTTATTCTAAAAACAAAATAGGAATGTGAGATTTCCCCTGAGAGTAGGAAGAGCAGGGCAGAAGGAGGGAGGGCAGGACTGGAAACATGATATTCCCTAGAAATTATTTTGGGGAAGTCCTTTGGCTTGTTTTATACAGGAGGTCAGATTGGATTATTACAATGGTCTGTTCTTGTCTTGGAACTTATGAAACTATAAGAATACTATTTCCACTGTTGTTGGTTGAGATGTCAACTGGAACATTACTTTAACCAATGATTTCTCCATTTGCTTTCCAGTTTTACAGTGTATTAAATAATAGCAAAATTATTTCATTCAATTTTCCATACATTGAAAAATCAAAAGCAGTATTTCTTTGGACCCTGAAAGTCATGCATAAGTGATCATGATTAACTTAAAATGATCCCTTCATTGATCACAGCCTGCTGTTTTTGATTAAATTAATGAAACTAATAATTCCACTGAATGTGAGTTACACAACACAAACTAACAGAGGCAGAAGCTTAAATTCATGCAAATGTTGTTTGTTTTTCATGTGTAATATTTTCTATACATTCATTTTCCCGATTCAGCATTTATGATAACCACTTACAATGACAAACAGTGAGATAAGTTTGTGATAGAGGTAAATTTGGGTCAAAAATGAGTAATACCATTTAAAATCAGTTGCAATTAAGAGGTTTGACAGAAGTATTATTTAATAATCCATAGTCAATACAAATATCCTAAAATTCCATTCTATGCAGGAGGAGAAAACATTACATTTTCATTCTGAGGTCTTAAAAGGATAAGTTTAAACAAAGCAGGTTGTACATACTTCTCACTTGTAAAATTCTTGTTCTTGTGATTTCACTATTGAATTATTTCATTTGCTTAAGATGAATTATCATCCAGTAAATAAGGTAATTTTAACAAAGTGTTTTAAAGAGAAAAATCTTTCCACTGGATTGCAGTTTCTCTGTTCTGTATAAATTCCTTCCTGTCCTCTGTAAATATCATCTTGTAATTAAATATGGCTGTAAGAAATGGCATTAGAGTTATTGACAATCTGTTTTAGTTTGTGTCTCTCTACAGGGCCTCTTGTTATGTGAGCAGATTGTCTCGATGAATAAGGGGCTAAGGGCACTGAGCAGACTGTGTGAACAGATAATCACTCTTAATTTAAAAAAAAAAAAAAGATATGCTGAGCACAGCTTGTGAATGGTGGACATGGTCTAGGGTAAGCAGGCAGGCCATGTGACTCATCATTTGATATCACTGAGAAGTGGTAGCCACTGTCTTCCTGACTTCTCTCATATATCCTATAGGGTACATTTAATTGAATTATAGGATCTCTCACAATCATACTGCCTGAAATGCATAACAGAAAGAGAATGTTTCATTCAGTTGCACAGCCAGGATCCTCCAGGAATCATATAATTATATTACACTACAATATTTCACAAAAAGAAAGTTAAATTTTTCTGTGGAGTTGATATAATTTTTTAATGTATAGAAATACCATTAATTTAGCCTACCTCCACCCCATGACTCAAACACTTAACAAAAACTGAAGTGGAAGGTTTCAGCGTGCTTTCCACATAGTGATTGGTTTTCTGATACACGTGAGTTATCCTATACATTGAAATAAAGGTATTATAATGTCCAGCTAACGTGGAACTCAGATTTGATGAACATCTTTATTTCTTTGGAAGGAACAACATAGCTCCCACAAGTGTACTTTTGAGAAGTAGTAATTAAAAAGGAATCTGTATTGTATTTAAAAATGTTGCATTGCATACTGTGCCTTTAGGCAGTTTGGTTTAAGATGTAAAAGACAAGGCTCCTAAACATGATGCATACCCTGCTGCAATAAATAAGGCAACTATCATAACTCTCAGTTCCCTATTTTTTTTTTTTAAGACAGACTAGCCATTCTTTATAGGCAGTAAGGAAGAGTTAAAATTACCATAAGCAAACAGATTTTCTCATAAAGAAACCTAAATTAAACCATCAGTATTCCAGTACATCTACTCTACATATGCATAAGATTCTCCTGGAAAGGAGTACTATTCCACTGGAGGTTTATAATGTTTGTCCTGTGCAGAAAGACAGCTAAGGCTGTGTATCTTGCACATAGCACAGCGGCTAAAAGGCTTCACATTTGTCAGTTGACCTCTTTCCTCAGTTTACACTTCTGGAGATTCACTTTTCTGGTCAGCAGAGAATTAACAAGTGTTTCAAGTGGCGATATCTGCTACCTTTGTCACTAAAGCAATTTAGCAAAGCTGCAGTGATCTGTAGTAGGCCTACTGTCTTTCCAATGCTTATTTCTCCATACAACAAACTTTGTTTGTCACAAACAGCCCCACCTGACCTCAGCTGCAGGAGAAGGAACATAATGCTGTGAAAGCCCCTACCATTTCTATATTTACCAATTCCAGGAACTCTAGGCACAGATGCCTCAAAGACAAGAAGGAGAAGCTCCTTCAGATTCCAGGATGTGAGTTAGAGACCAATATATATTTAAAAAAAGATCAGAGCAGAAGACCAACCTGGCTATAAAATTCTCAATATTATGCCAGAGCAGCAAGTACTCTTTATGGCCCCAAATCAGAATAGCATGCCTATTCAGGCACGTGCAATGGGATTGTGCACCTATGGAAAACTTCACTGGTTTCCCAGCCTTCAGATTTACAGAACTCTGAAATTCTTCATGAGACTCTCCTACAAGGCTGCAATAAAGAAGGATGCATTCTTAATCCAATGAGCAGCATTCTAATTTATTACCTGTTCCACCACACTCCCTCCTAGTGTGTATATTACACTCAGGTGATGGACTGGCCAGAACCTTTTAATTGATCTTACCACACTAGGAATTTAGAACATGGTTTCACTTAATTCAATTTCTGTTTGACTTCCCTGTAATTCTAAAGAATCTGGATAGAGTGATCCAATATGCAGGGAGAGTGGAGGGCCAATGCTGTAGTCAGGGATCTCTGATGATCATTTGTTTCCTGTCAAGGAGTCTTTGCCAAATACACAATTTCAATAAAAGATAGGCAAGCTTCTGCTTTCTGGATGGAAAAGTATAATAAATAAATCACACAACAGAGGTTGTAGGGACTTTATATAGAGAACAAAGTCAACAACATTGGGAATTAAAAGCACCTTTCAAGAGTGAAGCATCTATACCTGGATTACTTGGCCAGAAATGTGACAGATGGTAAATCTACTGCCCCTATTACGACCAATAGTTCTGCAATCACATCCATTTTCCCTGGGTTCAGTGCAAGCAAGGAGTTTTGCATGCTAGTCAGGGTTTCCTCCCGAGCCAAACTAATAGGACTCCTAATGGAACATTAATATTTAGTTAAATCATTTAGCTACAATTAACAACTTTTCTTTCAGCATCAAGAATTTGGCTGCTAAATAGGTGTCTATCCTATTCTATAGAGGTTCTTATATTGCCTTCATCACTGTAGTATCTGAGCATTAGAGTGGAAACAAAAACCCAATTCTCCAAAGGGAAAATGTTTCATTCAAAACATTTCAACTAGTCCAACTGAGCACCTTTCATTAACGCTCTAAGCAACATGACCAACATCTGTCATGTATGGGTTACTTTCTCTCTTATCTTTGCTACAGGGGGATAACTGTGTATCGTGTTTTCTTTTGGCAGTTTTTTTTTTTTAAATAATATGTACATGCTGCTATGTGTTTATATTAGAGAAGTGTGTCTTACACTTGGAGCAGAAGGTGATGAGGTTTGTGATGTTCCTTAAATCCTATGAGTTTGTCCCATAGTCTAGGAATGGCCTCAGAGAAAGCATTGTCTCCTGCACAGGTTTATCTCTTAGTCCTATATATGTTATCCCAATCAATATATCTGAACTGGCTTTCCCAAATCCCAGTGAAGCTTGGATGGTAAATCAAAATTTATGTGTGTCTGAAATCCTCCCTTCATGGATTTGCCTTTACTGTACACTTTTATCCGCTGGGCAGTCCCAGATATCTAATAATAAAGTTGCAGCCCGATTAAATCCATATCAAATGTCTCCTATCCTTCTTTAGGTATAGCTGGACAATATTACTGTGCAGATAAGATGGGGGAAGCCACTTCCACACACTAAAGCCATGAGTGAAATCTTTGTCCCATTGAAGTCAGTGGGAGTTTTGCCATAGGCTTCAATGGGACCAGAATTCCACCTTATATGCTCATAAGGACTTCAGCACATTAAAAAAAAAAGGTATACTAAAACTAATAGTAACAGTCTCCGGGGAATATATCCATACATATAAAATGTCATTGGTTAAACAATACAGCCTTTGAAAATACGTAATCTCTCCCTATGGCTTTGGATCATATACTTACACTAGTATAGATTTTGTTTCTATTTCTTTCCTAGCCGGTCACTGTTTATATAATATACATATGTTATATGTCATGTGTTTGGCATTAGTGCATTACTCACAAGTGGCATGTTTTCCCAAAGTAATATGAATAAAATTTTATAGCATTTCTCACTATCATATATTTTGTTTATACCACCTATTTTGTTAGTTTTTAGTCTAATCTGCTCTTCCCCTTTGAAATACATTAAGTACTAAGGAAACGGTTGTATGAGCAAAGCTTAGTGGAATCCACCAGTGTCAGATAAAATCAGGTGATGGAGCGGTTTGAAATGCATTGTTCAGTTCATCTGTTGGTTATAACCAAATATGTGGTATAAATATTGAAATGTCATAAAGCGCGTACAGTACCAGTATTAATAAACTAAGTTCAGTAAGATGAGTGTGCCAAGCCATATGTAAACAGTACATTGTCTATGTTACAGAACTAATTTAAAAGTGGGAAGACTTAATTTTAATTGCTAAAGAGGCTCAAAAGATTCACCTTTTATTACATATACTCATATCACTTGTAACCCCAGTAATTCCTGCTCATTTTCACCCTAGGGCCAATGCAGGCTTAGCAGCATTAATATATATTACAGAAATGTTTCTAAAGTCTTAGAATTCTTTTCTGGGTTTGGCCCAAGCCTAAATAATCAATGTCAGGATGTTTGTAAGTTTTCATTTGCTAATATATACACCGCTACCTCGATATAACATGAATTTGGATATAACGCGGTGAAACAGTGCTCCAGGGGGGCCAGACCGTGCACTCCGGTGGATCAAAGCAAGTTCAATATAACGTGGTTTCACCTATAACGCAGTAAGATTTTTTGGCTCCTGAGGACAGCGTTATATCGAGGTAGAGGTGTATATAAAACAAAAGCCAGATAAATTGATCGGTTTGATGTAGTGCAGCTTTTATTTAAATCTTACAGTAATAAGTTATCTTTATTCAGGATAAGGGCACTTTACGCTATTACAGACTTTATGGAATTCTATAAATGTGTATAAGCCACCCCTCTTTCTTTCAGAACTGCAGAGACCCATGTTGAATTTGACCACTCAGTCTTCATGCTGCTTCTTTAAAGTGCCAGGAGTGGCTCCAACAATAGCTTTTCACATCTGTGATTTCAGCTGATTTTATTCTTTAAGATCTAATTAAAAGGTTAGTAAGAAATGTAACTGAGAAAGATGCACCCTGAAACTCTCAATGCTTATGTTGGTTTTGCAGATGATGGAAGTCCTTCATGTGCAGAAATCAGAGTTGACCGCTCACATGCCCGTAAAAACAAGGCGAAAGATCCTTTGATGTCACATCATTGTGCATCACACAACATATTCCCAAAACTGCTGCACTAACGGCCTACCCCCTTTAGACAATTAATGACTGACATTATCCTACTGATAGGTATCACTTTAAACATTTTTTTCTCTCTCCCTAGACCCATCTGGGTTATATTTCTATACTGTTCTATTATTTGTTTCACCCTGGAAATACTTTGCATAAGATTACTAATTATTATTTGTACTGAACAAAAATAAATTATCCCATTGACTTCAAAGGGCTTTGAAGCAGGACGATTGGGCTTAAGTAGGATTTAATTTATACCTAGGCCTTGTACTGACCCTCTGAACATGGGTGAATTTCACCTATGCTGAATAAACCATGATACAAATTAAATAGGCCAAGGGTAAAGAAAAGACATTAATTTATTTTCAGTTTGAAAATATAAATGACGCATGAATTTGGAGGTTACATTAATCATTCAAATCCATTTTTACTTAAAACATTTCTTAGGTTAACAGTTAAAAAAAATCAAAGAAATATTTTCTATATAGGCAAGTTATTTTTGAAGTGGTAGAGAACATTAAATATAACACTCTGATTAAAGAAATTACATTCATTGTCACATAAGTGACCTACTTAATGTAAGTTTTAAGAGTAGGCAAATCAATAAAAATAGAAGGGCATAAGTCAGAAAACAATTATCCACCTTAGCTGAGGGAGTTTTACAGACTTAATTAAAAAAAGTACAGAATGCATTACTGTCAATTAGAGCACACCCTCTGCAATTCATTAAAGCCCTATCCCCTGTGAAGAAGTGACAAACACTCTGTTATGCCCTAGAGAAATGAGGAAGCACACAAAGGGGCAATGTCAGACAAAACAGGGATTGACCTGTTCATCGCACAAAATTATGTTATTCAAAAATGGAGGAATCTGGATGAAAGGGACGGAACTGTAAGAAAAGCCTGACCAGGGAGAGCTCTGGTTTGTTTACCGAATAGTGAGGATGGGGATTTGCTATGTTAATTAAGCTATTATTCAATGACAAAAAAAAGCAATTACTAAAGAAACCCCACTGACACTTGCCCTGAAAAGATACATGCCTTGCTGGAAAAAATAATGAAATAAACAGCAAAACCAAGGATTTGTTTAAAACTGTTGCTTAATACAGAATTAAAAGCAGAATCAGAAAGAAGAATGTGACAAAGGGTTTATTAAAAAGAAAAAGGCAGCAAATTTATTAAATAAATCTCTACAAACTATGATTCACTAAGTCAGGTCTGTTAATCCATCTGCTTCAGTCATGCCACTTTCCTCTCATCATCTCCTTATCTTTTTCTTACTAGATGGGAGTACCTACTGCAGCTACCATATCTATGGCAACAAGAGACAATGTTTTATATACTGGGGAAGCAAATGCTGCCCCCTCTCTTTGGCCAGAGTGGAACCAGTGTGTTCTGCCACATGCTGAGTGAGAAGAGACAAGAGTGTAAGAGGTTGGACCTGTTCTTTGATTCAGGCTCATCTCTAGCAGAATTTTTTAAAGTGGCAGGCTCTTCAAGGTATGTGTAAATGTAATTGATATGATTCCAACTCTTATGTGCAAAGTTTGATTTAATGAACATTCTTTAAAATGTTGTTAGTTAAAAAATGAAGATAGAGACAGAATAATAAAGATCACATCATTTGAACAGCAATAGAAAAAAACTAAGAACAACTATTAATCTTGGTTATTCTTGTTTTGCTGTCAGATATTGGGCCAGATTCTGGGCCCTACTAAAGTTACTTTGACATCCAGCATGTATAAAGGGACCTTATAATTGTTCTAAAAGAGTAACTGAGAACTCTCTCACCATAGGGGAAGGTTCAGCTGCCATAACACCAGAGTGCAGATTCTGTGCTAGATCCTAGTTCCTCCCATTGCACAGGAGGCATCATGAAGGTTAGTGGGGCAGAATGCACAGCAGTCTAGCAATCTTCACTGATGTAATTGCACCTGTGACTGACTGGAAATAGCCTGTATAGCTGAACAAACTTTATGCATTTAAGTTAAACTATTGAATTAGGTTAAACCTTATTGATTTATGTTAATACCTTTGGAGTATATTGTATTAACATGCAATTGTGTATGTGTTATTGAAGAATTGTACATACCTTCTCTAGTAGGGAAGGGGATGCTAATGTAATTCCTCAGTTATCAGCCCTTGAAAGCCATGCCTTGGAGATGTACTCAGATACTAATTCAAACTGGATTCTCCAGGGACCAACAGACAAAGAAAGGGGTTTTGGATAAAGAGCCTGTTGTAAATTGGCTCAAGGCTTTCTTCCTATTCTAGCAAATGAACAGGACATCTGGTCCATGGAGGGCCTGATTCTTGGGGGAGGGTTGGAAGGACTGGGCCTATGAAACCATGTAAGGGGGGTGCTTGTTCTGAGCTGAAGCTGTGAAAAACTTGTAACCACAAGGAATCCCCTTGGGTGAAGGGGATTCTACTCCTGCTAGAATCCATGCTAGGCTAACTCTGATAAGCTTGTTAGCATGTGTGTAGGTTCCTTTATTGTTTTTAATAAATTTTCTCTGTAATGCTTTTCACCTTAAGAATAAAGTAGGACTTTCATAGTAAGTGCTCTGTGGTACCATAATAAGTGCTCTGGGGGAGCCTGTCTCTGCTGTGGATAACACAGTGTGGGCAGGGAACTAACTGTTCAGCCTGAAAATACCCCAGTCAAAAGGGAGAAGAACACGTCTCCATACAGGAAAGGCAACAATGGGAGAGCTGGAAGCCTGAGAATGGGTGCCCTCGCTGGACCACTAAGCAGAAATGCAGGTGCAGTTGCCCTGAACTGTGACAGCTCTGAGGGAGCCAATACAAGATGGGAGAGGATATAGCAGCTTAGGCTGCCCTAACTTGTAATGGGGGCTGGTTCAAACCCTCCACCAGCCTCAATATTAGGGAAGGCAGAAAGGTTGCCTAGAGCCATTTTCACGTCCCTAAGCCATGCTGAGTTTATCCACTGTATCCTATTACTTTGATATGACACAGTAAAGTATATTCCACACATCCTCAGTGCATTCATTCATCCCACATTTTATCTCCTCCTTTTCCAGCAAAGGAAGCAAAATAATATTGGTACATCTGGGATTGTACTGTTATTCCTAGGAGAATATCTTTGTAATCAAACTGAAATCTTATACTTCAATTTATTGGCAGCAGAATCTATTCTTAAAGGTTTATTAAATAAATCATTGTGTTCCCATCTTTCTATTAATCAAAATAGATTAAATACTCAAGGTACTTCCTACATATAAACCAATATTTGTTGCAAGAAGCCCCTGTAGAAAGAAGTCACTTAGAAAAAGTTAGTTTTAGCACAGTTTTCAATGTCATACTTAATACGTTCATTAACCAATGCATCTTTTAAAATTAATATTGATTGTTCACAGCTAATTGCCTATTTTTAACAAAGTTTCACAATAGACTTTTAACTTCCATCATGCCTTTCTTTTCTGTTTCCCTTTGTCCTCCTGATGCTATTCCCAGCCCTATGGAGTTCTACTCTGAGAAATGACGACAGAAAAATGGTACCTTCATGCTGAACAGAACTGCTCTCTGTGTTCATTCAGAGTCATACAATATCTGCTTACTATACTAACAGATACCCATATTTAGTAATTTAATCAGCATAACAGACACAATGCAACTATGAGAGAAATAAATGGATTCTTTCCTGCCATATATATACACTCAGCAGACCTGTTAACTATGTTCCATTTGAAGGGCCAGGTTCTCTCATCAGAAATCAGATTGCACAGTAGTGTCCAAATGCTAATTTTAAGATAAAAAGCTTGATTCTCCTTTCAACAGTGTAAATTAGGATAACTCAAATAAATGAAGTGGATTTATGCTGATGTAAACCTGGTGAGCATTCAGAAACAGACCAAGTGAGTTTGCATAGGTGAAGTGAGGGCAAACTTTGGTTGGCCCATACAATTGCGGATTCAGATTGTGACTCTGCCAATTTATTATTTATTATTACTGCCTATGGTGGATTCTCTCAATGGTTGTATGTTTTCACAAAGTCAGGGATGAGCACATAGGGAGGGAGCAGGGATTGTGGGGGAAGTGCTTTTTCTTTTCTTTTAGCAGAAATCAAAGAGATTTTTGTTCAAACACATGCACATAACATAAAAGCAGGCACAGCAAAGCAAGTGTATAATATTATCATTTACATATCTTTCTACAACCAGATGATAGTCTAGGGTTGTCTTCAACCACCAATATAATAATCAGATCCACAGATACAGTTGCTGACATCTGAGAACAGGTCTTAGTCTGCAAAAATCAAATTCAAAGCTTCTATATTTAACTTCCTCAATCCTATTCCATACATAAAAGAATCAAGGGATAACAAAAATCTACAAGTATACATGTTCAGGAAGCCAATGAGTTAGAATTCTTGGCCAACATTTTCAAGCTTCCTTGCTCAAAGTTATTCACATAAATATAAGTAGCCTCAGTTTCAGAGGTGCTGAACATTCTCAGATCCCATTGATTACCTCCCACCCTGACCCCCCAAAACATATGTTTGTGGTGTGGTGGGAGTATATTTAAAACACAGGCATCTAAGAAGACATGTTGTGCTGGGATCATGTGATTTCTGTACATTCATTGCACCTTCCTCCCACCCCTTCCAGCTCTAACATCCTGGTGGCCGCCATTTTTCAGCATATCCAAGTGAGATTCAACATCTGTAATAAAATCTTAGGCATCTGTCTAGAATTCCACTGACCAATGTCTTAATCCAGTACATTCAGACATATAGGATTTTTCTGTAAAGTTCAAAAAAGCTTGTTCCATCTTTCTAACAATCTTCCTTAAGCCTAGTAACATTCAGGTCAATTTTCATGTCCACTTCAAATTCCTCATAAACCATTACCTACATTTGATGACATTTTTAAAAGCCCCAAAGTGATTAATTTCTGCTTAACTCTTCTCAGAACAATTGCATGGCAAATAAATAATAAATAAATAAAATCAGGCTTTGAAGGTTTTGTTCAAACACTGTTTGGTCATTTATTACAAAAAAACTAAAAAAACAAAACAATATTTCTTTACATCAGCTATTTCCTATGCACCATCAAATACTCCAGCTAGATGCAAGCTGAGAAGTGTTATTTTAGACTCTTCAGAATACCTGTGCTTCCCATTAATGCAATCTAAATTTATGGAGAACACCTGAAAGATGTGGTAGAAAAACGAGTCCTCACTCTGAGTTTGGAGCAACAAGCCAGAGGCAGGTTTATTTCGAGCAATTGCAATATGCACGGAAGAGTACACGTGGCAGGTCTCCGTTAGGTAAACAATTAGGCAAGCTTTTATATTTTTCATTACATACAATAATGAGCAACAGCTGCATTTTGTTATACATTTCTCTTCCTGATAGCTCAATTTTCTCATTAATTTCTGCCACAGTCTACATTCCATTCTTATCTAACACAATGTCAAAACAGTATCTCTTACAGTCTGTTCCCATTCGCTTTCTACTTGCCTAGGCCTTCAAGTCTTGCGTTATTAGAGTCAGTGTCAGCCTGACTTTGTTAGCCTGACTCTTGCTCTATTCCTAGAAACTAAGTTCTCTATGTTCAAATTCCCTTTATTCCTTTCTCCACTTCCACAAAGATTATTAAAAAAATAGTATTAGGGATATAAAATTCATATGGAATTCCCTAATTCATACCATAATCTCTGTTTATGTAAAATGCCATGTAACTGGGCAACTAAAGTTATCCCGTAACCATGTCTAGCTCAAATCAAACACTGAACAGGATCTTTGGACACTAGCAAGATTAAAGTTTGCAAACTCCAAAGCCTGCTGGAGAGCCAGCTAGTCCCCTGATTTAGGAACCAAAGAATTCCCACTGTGGATCAGACTCAGCAGTAAACAGAGAAATAATCTGCCCTCCACATTAGGTCTCATCCTTATTTAATCTTCAGGTTTTGGTGGCAATTATTTCCACAGTTTAATTACACACAGTGTGAAAAAGTAATTTCCTTTTCTTTGTTTTGAATTTGCCAACTTCTCATTTTATTCAATGTTCCCGACTCTTGTGTTGGTAGATTGGGAGTTCATTCTCCCCATCTCATTTCTCTGTACGTTCATTGTTTTCATTGTTTTCTATACTTGTATCACATATCCTCTTATTTATCTCCTTTCTAAGGTAAACAAACAATCTTTTCTTCATCTGAGAGTTTTTCCAGACACTTGATCATTCTCATTACCCTTTTCTGAACCCCCTCTATCTCTGCAATATCAGTATGGAGACGGATTAACCGGCACTGCACACAGTACTTCAGGTGAGCCTGCATCAATTTATATATAAAGACATACCATGTTTTATATATATTTCACCATCCCATTTCTTGTGCATGTTAACATTTTATCTTTTTTTAACCACAGCTACAAATGTCCTATTCTTGAGCTGATGCAGCTCATTTCAAACCCTGTGAAGTGTATGAATTATTTCAATTTTTTCCTCCAATATGCATTACTTTGCCTTTATCGACTTTGGATTTCGTTCGCCATCATGTTGCCCATTTACTTAGCTCATTTTGGTCTCTCTGATATTCATCGGTCTTCTCTGGTTCATAATAATCTAATGAACTTTATGCCTTCTGCAATCTCCCTTCTCCATTTTTTAATAAGAGTATATATATATATTTTTTTTTCTGGAGATGTCCTATCTCCTAGAACTGGAAGGGACCTTGAAAGGTCCAGCCCCCTGCCTTCACTAGCAGGACAAAGTACTGATTTTGCCCCAGATCCCTAAGTGGCCCCCCCTCAAGGATTGAACTTACAACTCTGGGTTTAGCAGGCCAATGCTCAAACCACGGAGCTATCCCTCCCCCCATCCCTTAAACATGGGATGTGGTATGGAACCTTCAGGCTCCTCACTGTTAACCTTTTGACGTGGTAAAAATTGACTGCTTAGTCTTACTCTGTTTTCAGTCACCTAGCCAGCTTTTGATCTATGACAATACTCTGCCTCTCACCCCAGGACTACACTACTTCTTTAGTAGCATCTTGTATAGGACCTTGTCCACAGCCTTTTGAAAGTCTAAATAAATTATGTCAAATGGTTCTTATTTATACACTATTTTGACATGTTCAAAGAATTCTAAGACTCTGTTTTCCTTTGCAGAAATCATGCTGGCTAGCCCTCATCAGATCATGATTTTCCAGCTGTTGTTGTCATGCTATTTAATTTCAATTTCAATCAATTTGCCAGTTGCAGAGGAAGGCTCATTTGGTCTATTATTCTCTGGATCACGCCTCAATTATTTTTAAAATATAATACAACATTTGCTACCCTCCAGTCCTCGGCAACAATACCTTTTTAAATGTGAGATTGCTTATTTTTGGTAGCAAATCAGCTCATACCTCAGCTCCTTCAGAACTCTTGGTAGTATGACATCTGGGCCGGGTTCCAATTGCATTTTAAAAAATTAAGTTGCTCCAGCACCTCTTCTTCTGGCATCTTCTAAATATCTTAGAGTACCTCAACTTTATTACCAGAGAAGAGAAAGGCCAGGGTAGAATCTCCCTAACAATTTCAGTGATGAAGACTGATGCAAAGAAATCATTTAGCTTCCCAGCAATGTCCTTATCTTTTCCTTAATATGTCTCTCTAACCCTAGTGAGCCAGTAGACCTACCAGTGCTTTCAAAGCCTTCCTGCTTCTGATATTTAAAGTGTCTTGGGCTTTTTTTTTTTTAACATCTTCAGCTATTTGCTCTTCAAAATCCATTTTGGCCTTTCTAATTTTCTCTCTTACTTTAATGCCTGATGTGATTTATGCTCCCATGTATTAGCTTTCCTAGCATGAAATTTCCAGATTTTGAAGGATTTCTGTTTGGCTCAAATACCTTCTCAAACCTTGCCATAGAGCTATATTGGTTTACTTCTTGCCTCCCTTATTCCCTTTTTGTTCTGTGGTACTAGACTCAGTTTTCTTCTAAGACACTTTTTTAAAAAATAACATCCATGCCATATGTAAGTGGCAATATACTTAGGTTCAATGTCCAAAGGGCAGGCTGATTACCAAGAAAGGAGCTGAGCCACTAGTAACAGTCCGATAAAAGATATTACCAACCTTGTCTCTCTGTGTCACTTCATGGTACTGTACCTGTCCCTTGGATGTTGAACCCAAGTATTTTGTGCTATTACTTAGTGACTCAGCCGATGTCGCTTCTTGAATTAGCTCCTGTGTGTTGCTTAAGACTAAAAACTGCCTCTCCTCTTGTGTGCCCTAGAACTGTTCCAAGAAGTGATCAGTTCAAGGGTTGAGGAATTGTTTATCTAAACTTTGTCCAATTGTGCCATTTGACCAGTTTATGTATGGGTAATTGAAACCCCCAATTATCATTTTGTTCAATTTTGTTACCTCTGATCTCTCTGAGCTTTGTACACTCAATTCTCTTTCCCTTTTCCAGAGGCTGAAAACATAGCCCTATTAATATATTTACATAATTACCAGTTGGGAATTGTACCCATATAGATTCAACAGTGTGGTCTTCTCCATTCAATTTTTATATTGATAGATTCTATGGAAACCTTTAGATACAGTGCTATTCCTGTACCTCTATGGCTCAATTGGTCTTTCCTGTATAGTTTGTAACTAGATATTACAGTATCCCACTGGTTTTTGTCAGTCAACAATGTTTCCATAATGCCCCTGAAGTCCTCTTCAATTGCAAGGCATTCTAATTCACCTATTTTTGCTTTTAAATTTCTTGTATTTGTTGAGAGATATTTATAGTTTTGCATTCTTAACTAGGTATCTTTTTATTTAACTAGTTAATTTGACTCTACTGATATTTCAGAATTTAACTCTGTATTCTTATCCTGCCACTGTTCCATTTCAGTTTTGATTTGCATCCTACTCTGTACTGGATACACAGGTACAATTGCATTACTTACATCTGACATCGGTCTTTTTCAATCTCACTTACTGAACTTGTTCCAACGGTAGAAATAATTAAAAAGTCATTGGGCCAGAGGGACAGAATAATTGTATAGCTCAGTAGTTAGGGAACTCACCTGGGAGGTGGGAAAAGCATGTTCATATCCCTGTTCCAATGACTAGTTATTTATACACAATAGAGCAACTTCAACAGGAGAGACTGAGAGTGGGCTACATCAGAAGATCTCATAGCACACTGGCTAAGGCACTGTACTGCTATGTAAGAGACCCAGTGTCAAATCCCTTCTCCAAATCAGCCAAAGTGGGGAATTAAATCTAGGTCTCCCATATACCAGGTGAGTGCCCTAACTTCTGGGCAAAAGCTTATAAGGGAGGCACTGGCACTGATACCACCCTCATCCCATTATGTAAATCTTGCCCTTTAAACACACCCAGAAATAAAAGAAACAAACAAAAAATAGTTATTTGCCCTGCTCTACCAATGAGGCCCTGGCCCATAGCCTTCTAACTAGTGATCTAAATTTGGCTTCCAGGACCTTTCTCCTACATTTCTCTACATCACTGCTCTCTCTAGGTACAAGGTTTTATTATTATAAGGGGTTTAATTACATAGTTTTCCAGGCTGCAATAGTTAAATTTAGTGCCTACTTCCCCTCAGTGCCAAGCTCCAACTCCATCCTAACTTAGCTATGCTGACTTCTCAATTTATTGGGACCCTTTCCTCTCTCAAGAGTGACCTCTTGCTGACTAGCTGTGTATGTATAGAACCATGGAACCAAACCCAAAGGAATTCTTTTCTTCCACCCGCTTAATCACTGGTAAATTAATCTCCTGAAGTCTGACTCCAAAGAGCCTAGTACAATGTCTAGCTCAAAGAGTAACTGTAAAGATATTAAAGTCCTTTAATATTAAACTTAAACCAATTTTATAATTGGAGTTTTACTGCCTGATTGACTGCTGTTATTTAACTGCTCGTATAACAGTTGTGGCTCTGGCAAATAGTTATTGCCTCTAAACCAGAATCTAGCTTTTATCCTCCAAAATAAACTCTCATCTTGAGTGTAAGCTTCCAGCCAAAGTAAGGACAACTTACCTGAAGGAACTCCAACTCCATCCAAACTCCCCTGTGATCACTCCCTCTGTTGTTGATATTCAGAAAGTGAAATATGCAATTTCCTCTCATACTCATATATAGTGCAATCTACAGCATATAACTTGGGTCCCAATACTGAAATCCTTGAGTTTAGGAATCATGGGTTCAATAAGGAATAGAGAGTAGGGCCCTAAATCAGTACAATATGTAACATTCTTCTAAAGAAAGAACAATGTGCATGTATCAGCAAAGTATCCATCATAATGGCAACAAATAGATCTCCCCTACTAGAGTATAGAATTTCTGGAGGGGATTGGTGGGAGTTGGGGCGGGGGAATGTTGTGAATACATTAACTGAACACAAATTTGCCTTTTACTTGTTGACTCTTCATTTTTAAAATGCCAGGTATGCATTAATTAATGAAAGTGATCCATACTTTTCACCTTTAGATTTAATGACTGATACCATATCTTTTTTACTTGGTGCAGGGAATCAAATATATAGATAGGGACTGCCTCATGAACACTTCTGATAAAAGTATTTGTGGTAAGTTAAAATTAATGGGAAAGGGCATGGTGGCACAATTTCATGTTTCATGACTAACCCGACTCTTTATTCTTTTCTAAAGTTTGAATTTAATGGGAACATTTCTATATCTCCTTCAGTTCAGTTCATTTACATATATTTCCCATAAATTAGGTTAAACAAGTCTTATTTCATTTTGGTATGTAGATGGCATTACATTCATGTTACAAAAGATACACTTATGTAGACCTGTATTATAAACTGTCTGTGATTCCATGGAAAGTTTATTCCTGCCAGAGGCAGAAGTAATCTGCATGAGATATAGGAACTATCATGTCCAGGAGCATTTATATTGAAGTGCATTGACCATGCTGATCTGGTTAACATTTCCATTGGATACCAGGGGTCTCCCCATCAGTTCCTATTTACATATTCTCAAAATCATACAATTATTAGTTTCTATGCTGCCTGAATGACATTCGCAGTTTGCTATTTCAGCATATGTGCCAAAGCCATTGAAATAAAGTGTGCAGTATTTTTTTACTATTTGGATAGTAAATTGACCTGTGTTCATATCTGCCGGATTTAATTCAGCCGCACAGAAGCAGGGATGATGTGCTACGAGGGGTGTTCACAAGGTAGTGTCAGAGCATGAGTGTTCTGAGCTATGACTCATAGAATACCTTCTTCCCAGGTGCTTCTAGGCCACACCCTCTCATCAATCTGTGTCACTCAATTTGAGTCTATTCTGGGCAGCTGAAAGACCCTTGGTGAAGCAGGGATTGTAGTGCAAGGTGTCCACAACTACTGGAATTTCTGCTGCTGGGAGACATTTTCCCTGGGTCACACCACTGGCATAACTAAGGCTAAATCAATGCTTGTGGGGTTTTTTTAAGAGCTCAGTTTATTGGGTATTAATCACTGGCTTCTGGCAGGAAGTCACAAACTAGCTGTTGTTTCTCAGCCAAGCTATTTACTCCAAATCTCAGCTAGATATTTTAAACATACTCTTGTCAATAAGGCTGAAAAGCCTTCCCTCTGCAGTGAGAGAATGAAGACTCACTGAGAAATAAATATCTATCCTGAAGGTTCCTTAAAAACCTAATGCACCTCAAAATCAGGGCATGATAAATCTCACTCTAGGCTCCTCCTCCAGCACCAATATTTCAGCCTCCAGTTCCATTCCCCAACATTGAAATAGTCCTCACACCCTCCTCAGTTCCTCCTGCAGTTAACTACTATCATCTTACTTCTACATCCTACTAACTTCCTAACCCTCATCTTCCCCTCCCCGTTGGCCAATATTTTTCTTCTCATATAATTTGCTTTTTCACATGGCGATGAGCACAGAGCACCAGGTGATCCTTCATTCCCCTGTTCTAGTTCTGTCTCTAGACAAAGAAGGCCGATTGAATATTAGTTGCAACAAGGGATCGCATTCTGTATGTTCTGGCCCTTCTGGCCAACAGAAACAGTACAATTCTTTTGGACTCCAGCTTAGTACAGATGTATAAACTATCTCCTTTTTTAAATTGGGCTAAAATATAACATTGTGAAAGGACATATCTAACATCACCTAATTTCTCTCTGTAGAAAATGAGAAGTTGAATACTTCAACCACATTTTTAGGTGTAGAAAACTTCGTTGTGACTTTTAATTATTTCTTGCAGGCAAAGGCAGATCATAAATTTGAAGCTAGTTGTGAGAACTTCTGTCATCCTCAGTCACTTATTATTTATAGAAATGGCATCTTATGGCTTAGAGGTTCTTTTGCAGTGCATAGTATGAAATGGCTGCTTTGCTGGGGTAGACTTCACAGTGATGTAATCTACATTACTGTTTCTCACTATCCTTGAATAATGACCATTATCTCAATTAGCTCCAGGAAAAACAGTCACAAACCTTATTAAACCATCGTGAACTGGATTTAGAAGTCTTTTGGCAAACTTTCAGTCTCTGTAGAGCTTTGTCTGCCTGAATTTGAGTGATTTGCATATTGCTAATCATTACATTCAGCACTGGAGTTTTCTTTGTAATTAGTTCTTTTAAGTGCATCAAAGCTTTAGCGAACATATATTCATTTGACAGTTTGCTAATTGCTTTTTATGTTGTCATCTTTATGGCAAAGCAGCTTTATGATCTTAAACCTCTGAAACATTTTAATTTCCCCTAGAACTTGATATTAAAGGACTAAGAACTATGGTCAGATTAAACGAGTTGCACTAATTTGAAGATACATGAGGTCTTTTTGACGCATCAGTTCAGGCAGTGTTAGACAGTTTTAACCCTTCCTATGAATTTTAAAGTCTAGAGAAAGAAAAGTCCTATATGATTATCCAATCCAGCCTCCTCATAGTAAAGGATTGCTCCCCATTTATTACTGTTTTCTTGCACAGGCTTCCGTTGGGAATTTATTTCACAGATTAGTAGATTGTCAAACAGATTTTCCCAATATTCAGGAGAAATTACCTTTTTCATTTTTAGTTTAGTCCCATATTCTGCTATGATTGTCCCCTCTATTCTTGGTGTTTGTTCTCAAATATTCATGGCTCATTTTAATGTATCCCCTTAGTTGTTACTTGGCCAAGAGTAGACCATACCTGACAGGAGTTCATCTACTCTGTTTAAAAAAAACAACAACAAAAAAAAAAAAAACTCCAGTGACACGGATTCCACAACCTCCCTTGGTAACCTATTCCAGTGTTTAGCTATTCTTATAGTTAGAAAGTTTTTCATTATTTCTACTCAATCTCCCTTGCTACACATTAAGTCCACTACTTCTTGACCTATCTTCAGAGAACAATTGATCACTGCTCCCTTTATAACAGCCCTTTACATATTTGAAGGCTATCAGGTCCCCCTTGAGTCTCCTTTTTCAACACTAAACATGCCCAGTTTTTTTGTTTTTTTACACCTTTCTTCATAGGTCAGGTTTTTAAACCTTTTTATCATTTTTGTCACTCTCCTCCAGTATCTCTCCAATTTGTCCAGATCTTTCTTAAAGAGTAGAGCCCCAAACTGAACACAATACTCCAGCTGAGGCCTCATGAGTGGAGTGGAACAATTACCTCTTGTGTCTTACTTAGGACATTTCTGTTGCTATACACCAGAAAGATGTTAGCCTTTTTTACAGCTGCATCCCATTGTTGACTCAAATACAATTTGTGATCCACTACAACTTTTAAATCTTTCTCTGTAATACTACTACATAGCCAGTAAACCCCCATATCGTATTTTTGCATTTGATTTTTTCCTCCTAAATATAGTACTTTGCACTTGTCTTTATTAAACTGCATCTTGTTGAATAGATATCCTGAATTCGAATCCTGTCCTCCAAAGTGCTTGCAACCCCTCCCAGGTTGGTGTCATCTGCAAATTTTATAGTTATGCTCTCCACTCCATTATCCAAATAATTAATGAAAATATTGAATAGTACTGGACCCAGGACAGATCCCTGCAGGACCCCAATAGGTATGCCCTCCCAGTTCAAAAGCTAACCACTGATAACTATCTTTGCAGTATGTTTTTTCAATCAGTTGTGCACCCACCTTCTAGTAATTTCATCTAAACCACATTTCCCAAGTTTGCTTTTGAGAATGTCATGTGGGACTGTGTCAAAGCCTTTATTAAAATCAAGATACATCATGTCTACTACTTTCCCCATCCCCCTGCACCACACACACACACACACACACACACTAGTCCAGTAATCCTGTCGAAGAAGGAAATTCGGTTGGTTTGACATAATTTGTTCTTGACAAATCCATGTTGGCTATTCGTCATAACCATATTATCCCCTCAATGTTTACAAATTGAATGTTTAATAATTTGTTACAATATATTTCCGGGTATCAAAGTTAAGCTGACTGATCTATAATTCCAGTGGCTCTTTAAAAAAAAAAAAAAAAGTTAGGTACTATGTTTTCCCTTCTCCTGTTCTCTGGGACCTCACCTCTTGTCCATGAGTTCTCAAAAATAATCACCAACTTTATCCTCAATTTCATTGTGGTGTTGATAGTTAACATTTGTGAAGAGAAGGTTCTATTTAGAGATGGACCTAAACTGGGACCCTAGATCTGAGCCACCTCTCTGCTCTGCAAAATCTGGGATACTCCAGAACCTAATTTCATGCTTCAGGTCCATAGCTGGTTCATAGAGGCTTTTTGATCCCTTTAATTGGTTAAAGGATTATATGAACTCAAATAGTCTTTTTTCAAAAAATGACAGCAACACATTTGTGTATTCAGTGGAAAATGACATATGAATATGAGTACAGATCAAATCCTGCAAGATGTCGAGAAACTGCAACTGATTTTCTCAGTACCCTGAGAATTTAGACACAGGGGCATGTTGTTTAATAAATATTGTATTTTTGACACATCTGTGGAATTTGCCACAGAATCTAGCCTGGCCATAGAATTGTGCTGTTATCAGAAAAGAGATTTTTTTTGTGTTCATTTTGCTTTATGAAATTAAAATAGTTGTATACCTAGGGTACAGTTCTGCTTCCATTCAAGTCAATGGAAAAGTGAGAGACAAGATGGGTGAGGTAATATCTTTTATTGGGCAAACTTCATCTGAAGAAGAGCTCTGTGTAAGCTCAAAAGCTTGTCTCTCTCACCAACAGAAGTTGATCCAGTAACATCTATTACCTCACTCACCTTGTCTTTCTAGTATCCTGGGACCAACATGGTTACAACAACAATGGAGATTCAGCTGTTTACTGGATACAAAGACTGAGCCCTTGTGCAAAAGTACATCCAAACTAACTTTGCCCATTTAAAAACTTTTTCACAGCATTATCAATTCTTTATTATTATTTTATTGGCATAGCCCTGTAGTGAACCTCAATATGCACCTGAACAGTGTGTGTCATTGATGTCTGTTTCATTTTATGCAGGCTACAGCAGTTGTTTGTTGATGCTTCCATTTTGTTGTTTCTCATTTCCAATTGTACAGCACAAATTTAACTGATACATGAACTACTCGATGTAAAAAAACTACTCACAACAGTTCTATTTCTTTAATATATTTATGCCACATATGAAATCATTATGTATTTAGAAACAATGAGATTGTGAATAATTGGTTGTGATACCTTGGATCCATTATTTATGACCTGACTATACTGATCACTAATACATAAATCCAATTACATGGATGCGACTGAATCATTTGTCTTTTATCTTTGTGATGAATAGTGTTGCAATAATGATATCCATTCTTCAGTACCAATATTCTCAAAAATCTAGCACCTTTTGTAGAACATAGATTTTGATATACAGTAGTTATGCATGCAAACCACATAAACATAAATCTCCAATCTTCTGAAAGCTGTTTCCAAGAGCCATTGTGCACTTTCATAACTATCAAGATAGCAGCCTTTCTGAGAGAAACCATGCAATACATTCATATTGACTGGGAGATATGTCAAACTTCTTGACTGTTTAAATTTTAGTCTTTACATTGACAACTGAATTACAACTAGACTTAACTAATTCTTTGCATTCTGGTTGACTCATCTCTTGTTTCCAGTGTGACAAAGTTCCTCCTCTATCTTGGTGGGTCCTGCGCTTATTGGCAGATTTTCTTGCCTCAGAGATTCACCATGTGGGTTGGGGAACAGCCCAGAGACCTTCCCCTCTGGAAGAACTCACAGTCCAGGTCAATTGGGAGGTTTGGGGGGAACCCGGGCCCGCCCTCTACTCCGGGTTCCAGCCCAGGGCCCTGTGGACTGCAGCTGTCTATAGTGCCTCCTGTAACAGCTGCATGACAGCTACAACTCCCTGGGCTACTTCCCCATAGCCTCCTCCAAACACCTTCCTTATTCTCACCACAGGACCTTCCTCCTGGTGTCTGATAACGCTTGTGCTCCTCAGTCCTCCAGCAGCACACCCTCTCACTCTCAGCTCCTTGCGCCTCTTGCTCCCAGCTCCTCACACTCACACCACAAACTGAAGTGAGTTCCTTTTTAAAAACCCAGGTGCCCTGATTAGCCTGCTTTAATTGATTCTAGCAGCTTCTTCTTAATTGGCTCCAGCTGTCCTAATTAGCCTGCCTGAACTGGTTCTAGCAGGTTCCTGATTACTCTAGTGCAGCCCCTGGTCTGGTCACTCAGGGGACAGAAAACTACTCATCCAGTGACCAGTATATTTGCCCTCTACCAGACTCCTGTACCCCACTGGTCTCGGTCTGTCACACCAGGCAAAATGGAAAATGGGAGATAACTAGTGGTCACTAAATTATCACAGTGCAGTCAGGGCCGGCTCTAGGATTTTTGCCACCCAAGGCAAAGACAATTTTGGCCGCCCCCCCCCCGCCCCAACTCCGCCCCTTCCCCAAATCCCCAGCCCTGCCTTCTCCCCCCAGGCTCTCAAGCCTGGGAGGGAGGGGGAGCAGCGGCGCGCAAAACGGCTGCTTCACCCGCCACGGCTGCTCGGGATCTCCCCCTCCCTCCCAGGTTTAAAAGCCTGGGAGGGAGGGGGTGACTCCGAGTGGCCGCGGCGCGGGCGCCGCTTCTCCTCCTCCCTCCCAGGGTCTCAAGTCTGGGAGGGAGGGGGAGCAGCGGCGCGCGAAACGGCCGCTCGGGATCTCCCCCGCCCTTCCAGGTTTGAGAGCCTGGGAGGGAGGGGGAGACTCCGAGCGGCCGCGGCGCGGGCGCCGCTCCTCCCCCTCCCTCCCAGGCTCTCAAGTCTGAGAGGTAGGGGGAGCAGCGGTGCGCGAAACAGCCGTTTCGCGCACCGCGGCCGCTCGGGATCTCCCCCTCCCTCCCAGGCAGCAGCAGCGGAGGTGAGCTAGGGCGGCCACGGCACATTTTTAGGGGCGGCATTCTGGCGCCGGCCATGCCGCCCCTAAAAATGTGCCGCCCCAAGCACCAGCTTGTTTGGCTGGTGCCTAGAGCCGGCCCTGAGTGCAGTAATTTTATTACTGAAGTAATATCATGCCTCATCACATGACAGTACTGAATTGCCCCAAATTTCCACAAAGGAATTTACTCTATATTGAATTCTCTTGAAAATATCCAACATTATCCACAACATACTCACAAGATTGCACATAAAGAAAAAGCAAGTTTTATGTATTTATGAACAAAACCATTGTATTTGCATACTCAAAAATACACAAATAATAAATTACTCTATCACATAAGCTATTGCTGGAATAAGTAGTGTATGTTTTTCCTAAAATACAATTAAAAAAAAAAAAGGTCCAGACCTTCAGCATGGAGCTACACAAATTTACACCACCTGAGGATCTGGCACCAAATGTAATGCTCTCATTCATAACGAAGCAGGAAAATGGTTTTACAAAATTAACAGTAAGGGAGCAGAAAATGATGGATGGACGAACAGAAAGCAATCCAGCATTCATAACTGAACAAATGCTAAATTACTTTGAAACACGTTATGGACATAAATGTTAGTTGTACATGAATCCCAAATGAGTGTATTACAATCAGAGCTACTAGAATGATTAAAGTAAAGTGTTACTAATATGCTCAATGACTGTGATTGCAGTTACATAGAATTGATGTTTAGAATCCACTAGAGATAAGGTTTTTAACATAATAATGTGTCTAAAGCCTTTCATATTATGACTTTTACAATATTGCTAATTAATATTCTTAGGGTATGTCTACACTACGAGAGTAGTTCGATTTTAGTTAAATCGAATATGTGCAATCGATATTAGAAAGTCGAACGTGTGTGTCCACACTAAGGACAGTAATTCGACTTTGTCAGTCCACACTACCAGGGAAAGCGTCGACATTGGAAGCAGTGCACTGTGGGCAGCTATCCCACAGTTCCCGCAGTCCCCGCTGCCCATTGGAATTCTGGGTCGAGCCCCCAATGCCTTCTGGGTAAAAAAATGTGGCGAGGGTGCTTTTGGGTAACTGTCGTCATCCGTCAGTCACTACCGCCCTCCCTCCCTCCCTGAAAGCGCCGGCGGGAAATCAGTTCGCGCACTTTTAGATCAGTGACAGCGCGGACGCCACAGCACTGCGATCATGGATCCCGCTGCGACCATCGCTGCAGTTGTGGCCGTTCTCAACACCTCGCAGCTTATCATACACCTTTCCCTGAGGCAGATGCAGAGAAATCAGGCGAGGAGGCTACGTCACCGCCGTGAGGGCCTGAAGTCGGAGAGTAGCACAGAGCTGTCAGAAACCACGAGCCCCAGCGCCCAGGACATCACGGTGGCAATGGGGCATGTGGATTTTGTTGAACGGCGATTCTGGGCACGGGAAACAAGCACGGACTGGTGGGACCGCATAGTGCTTCAGGTCTGGGATGAATCCCAGTGGCTGCGAAACTTTCGCATGCGGAAGGGGACTTTCCTTGAACTTTGTGACTTGCTGTCCCCTGCCCTGAAGCGCAAGGACACCCGCATGCGAGCAGCCCTGACTGTCCAGAAGCGAGTGGCCATAGCCCTCTGGAAGCTTGCAACGCCGGACAGCTACCGGTCAGTCGCGAACCACTTTGGCGTGGGCAAATCTACCGTGGGGGTTGTTGTCCTGCAAGTAGCCAAGGCAATCGTCAAGGTACTGCTGTCAAAGGTAGTGACCCTGGGAAACGCGCAGGCCATCATAGATGGCTTCGCCGCGATGGGATTCCCAAACTGCGGTGGGGCTATAGATGGGACTCACATCCCTATCCTGGGACCGGGCCACCAGGCCAGCCAGTACATCAATAGAAAGGGCTACTTTTCAATGGTGCTGCAAGCACTGGTGGACCATCGGGGACGGTTTACAAATATCTACGTCGGATGGCCGGGCAAGGTTCATGACGCTCGCGTGTTCAGGAACTCTGGTCTGTTTAGACGGCTGCAGGAAGGTATTTACTTCCCGGACCACAAGATAACTGTTGGGGATGTGGAGATGCCTACAGTGATCCTCGGGGACCCAGCCTACCCGCTAATGCCCTGGCTCATGAAGCCCTATACTGGCGCCCTGGACACTGAAAAAGAACTCTTCAACTACCGGCTGAGCAAGTGCAGAATGGTGGTGGAGTGTGCTTTTGGCCGTCTCAAGGGGAGATGGAGAAGCTTACTGACTCGCTGTGATCTCAGCGAAACCAATATCCCCATCGTTATTGCAGCTTGCTGTGTGCTCCACAATCTGTGTGAGAGCAAGGGGGAGACCTTTATGGCGGGGTGGGAGGTTGAGGCAAATAGCCTGGCTGCTGATTACGCCCAGCCAGACAGCCGGGCGATTAGAAGAGCCCAGCGGGACGCGCTGTGCATCCGGGAGGCTTTGAAAGCCAGTTTCAAGGCTGAGCAGGGTACCCAGTGACTTTTAAGTTTGTGGACACAGAAGCAGAACTTGCCCCCGTTTCTTTACCCAGTTGCCGTCGACTATCCTCTCCAATCACATACCCCCTTCACCCCCTTCCCAAAAAATAAAATCTGTTCTGTTTTGTTAATGGACACCATTGTCTTTATTACTGTTTTCGCGGGAATGTTTTAAACCTGGGACGCAGACTGTGGCGGGGGGCGGGTTTAGTGTTGTGATGCAAATGATGCTTCTAAACTCCAGGAATGACAGGCTCCGCGGTGGTGGACTGGTTGTTTCAACGGAGCCTGCCAGCCCTCCTGGCCGGGACTGCGTGTATGTGTCGGCTATGTGACTGTCTTGCAGGGGGAGGAGGGTTACAGATCCCCTGCTGCGCGGCTCTGTGATCCAGGGTAAGGACCGCTGCATAAGATCTGTAACTGCCCTCCCACGCCACCAAGTCACAGAGCAACACCACCCCCCCCACCACACAGAACATGAAAACCACCTCCCAGACTGACCAGGATAACTAGTCACTGCACTGTATATGTGCCCTGCTGCTGCACCTGCCCCCTGCTAAAGGTGACTGTCCTGTCCAATGACCAAGCCCCTTCCCCCCCTTCAGACAGACTCCCCTCCAAAAGAAGAGGATGGAAACAGAAATGAACAGAAACGTATTCTTTATTAACAACCGCACATGGAACGGGGGGGTGAAACTTGGACGGGGTCTTGTGTGAGGCGGGTAGGAAAGGACTTTTCAAATTTTGGGGAATGAGAGCCTTCTAGTGGTAGAGCAGTCCGCAGGGGTGGAGTGAAATTTTTCACGGCCCCTTCCGCCCCTCCGTGTTTGGACTTTGGGTGAGGGGGGGTATGGGACTTGGTGGCGGGGCAGGGCAGTTACAGAGAGACTGCAGCGGGGCTCTCTCCTCCTGCCTCCGGTCCTGCAGAACATCCACAAGGCGGCGGAGCGTGTCCGTTTGCTCCCTCATTAGTCCAAGCAGCGTTTGAGTAGCCTGCCTGTCCTCCTGTCGCCACCTCTCCTCCCGTTCAATGTTTGCCCGGTGCATTTGGGACAAGTTCTCCCTCCACTGTGTCTGCTGGGCTGTCTGTGCTCGGGAGCATCCCATTAGTTCAGCAAACATGTCTTCCCGTGTCCTCTTCTTCCTCCTCCTAATGTGCGCTAGCCTCTGGGCAGATGTGGCTGTGGGAATTGGAAAAAGGGAGTGAATTCCTGAGACAGAGCAATGTATCTGTGAACAGAGAACATAGTCTTTCTCTGTGAACAAGACCATGCAGAGCACCTATCACACGCTGTCATAACTATGAAGGGAAGGGTAACAGCTCTCTGTGTACAGAGACTCCAAATCCTTTTACCTGTAAAGGGTTAAGAAGTTCGGGTAACCTGGCTGACACCTGACCCAAGGACCAATAAGGAGACAAGATACTTTCAAATCTTGGGGGGGGAAAGGCTTTTGTGTGTGCTCTTTGTTTTAAGGGGTGGTTCGCTCTTGGGACTGAGAGGGACCAGACATCAATCCAGGTTCTCCCCATCTTTCTAAACAAGTCTCTCCTATTTTCAAACTAGTAAGTAAAAAGACAGCAAGGCGTCTTAGATTTACTTTGTTTTCTCAACTTGTAAATGTACCTTTTTACCAGAGTGTGTATCTTTGTTTGCTGTACTTTGAACCTAAGACAGAGGGGGGTCCTCTGAGCTCTTTAAGTTTGATTACCCTGTAAAGTTATTCTCCATACTGATTTTACAGAGATGATTTTTACCTTTTTCTTTAATTAAAAGCCTTCTTTTTTAAGAACCAGATTGATTTCTCCTTGTTTTAAGATCCAAGGGGGTTTGGATCTGTATTCACCAG
>NW_020664417.1:9931676-9990424 GCF_002925995.2 Terrapene triunguis | reverse complement strand
ATGGTTAACTTCTCCTTGTTTTAAGATCCAAGGGGGTTTGGATCTGTGTTCACCAGGGAATTGGTGAAAGGTTTCTCAAGGCTTCCCAGGGAGGGAATTCTTGTGATGGTGGCAGCGGACCAAAGCTAAGCTGGTAGATAAGCTTAGAAGTTTTTATGCAGGCCCCTACATTTGAACCCTAAAGTTCAAAGTGGGGATCCAGCCTTGACACACGCGCACTGAGGACAAGGTCGAATTTTCGGCCCTCGCCTACCATGCCTGCGGTCTTGCTGTGGCGAGCTGAGGAGCAGGGCTGGACACCGGACTTTGTCTAGCTGGCAAACATGGTAAGCCGTAGACTTGTGGCCGCTTAAAACTTTAAGAGTGGCACTGGCCTCCTTTCACATAGAAAGCAATGCGAGTCTCTGCTGGCAGCAATCCTGCAAGCATGAACTCTGGCCCTGTCCCACCCCCTCGCGGCTGTAAACCGCGTGGCTGTAAACCGGCGGTTGCAATTCTGTAAAGGGACGGGCAAGCAGTCCCAATACTAACTTTCCCCTACCTAATTCACAGCAGGGAGTCATGCCAGACATCACCCTCCTGAAGGTCTCTGCGAGCCAGAAGGAGCGGATGCTTCGTGACAGCCTGCAGAAACCGGGGCCATTTGCTGCACTGCTCTGCAAGGCCATGATCCCGGAGTACCTGCTGGCGTTGTGGCAGGGAAACGTGTCCTACCACGGGGGGCCTAATAAGCTCTCCCTGCCCAGGAACCTGCTGATGAGGCTGGAAAAACACCTGCAGGAGGTGTATGAGGAGTTCTCCCCGGAGGATGTCGCCTCTATCCCCGGTTACATTGACCAGTTCTTGGCTTAGGTGCCCTTGGAGGGACAAATGACTGCAGGGTTTTGGGCACTATAATCATGAAGCGGACATTGTGCAATTTTTTGAAAATGGTTCGGACTATATATTGAGGCGCCCAAAGACAGACTAATCATGATACACTTTGCACTGATTCCCCTTTTGTTTGACTTTCCTGTTTACATGTTTTGAAGCACTTTACCCACTGTTAATATTTTCAATCTTCCTGTTTTGTTGCAAATAAATGTTTACATGTTTTAAAGCACTTTAGCTACTGTTAATATTTTAAATATGCCAGTTATGTTGTAAATAAATGTTTAGATATTTAAAACACTTACTGCTTGATCCTTCCCCTGAATCTGTGTCTGGGGTAACGGCGGGGGACGGTTGGTAGGGGATCTCTGTCAGGGTGATGAAGAGCTCCTGGCTGTCGGGGAAATCAGCGGTGCCAGCGCTGTCGACTGCTTCGTCCTCCTCATCTCCTTCTTCATCTTCCCCGTCCGCTAACATGTCGGAGGAACCGGCCGCGGACAATATCCCATCCTCAGAGTCCACGGTCAGGGGTGGGGTAGTGGTGGCGGCCGCACCTAGGATGGAATGCAGTGCCTCGTAGAAACGGGATGTGTGGGGCTGGGATCCAGAGCATCCGTTTGCCTCTTTGGTCTTCTGGTAGCCTTGTCTCAGCTCCTTGATTTTCACGCGGCACTGCGTTGCATCCCGGCTGTAGCCTCTCTCTGCCATGGCTTTAGAGACCTTCTCATAGGTCTTTGCATTCTGTCTTTTGGAGCGCAGCTCGGAAAGCACGGACTCATCTCCCCACACAGCGATGAGATCCAAGACTTCCCGATCCGTCCATGCTGGGGCCCTCTTTCTATTGGATTGCACGGCCATCTCTGCTGGAGAGCTCTGCATCGTTGCCACTGCTGCCACTGCTGCTGAGCTCGCCACGGTGTCCAAACAGAAACTGCGCTTCAAACTGCCCAGACAGAAAAAGGAATTCAAATTTTCCCGGGGTGTGGCTGGTCAGAGCATCCGAGCTCGGACTGCTGTCCAGAGCGTCAACAGAGTGGTGCACTGTGGGATAGCTCCCGGAGCTATTAGCGTCGATTTCCATCCACACCTAGCCTAATTCGATATGGCCATTTCGAATTTAGCGCTACTCCTCTCGTTGGGGAGGATTACAGAAATCGATTTAAAGAGAGCTCTATGTCGAACTAAATGGCTTCCTGGTGTGGACGGGTGCAGGGTTAATTCGATATAACGGCGCTAAATTCGACATAAAAGCCTAGTGTAGACCAGGCCCTAGAGAAACAAATTGAATACCATAGGTAAAACAGCAATAGTACCAAAAGGCATGATCTACTTCAGTGGTAAAATCCAACCCCTCCTGTTTTAACATATAATGAAAAAAAATGTATCAACAGTAAGATAATTGACATTTGGCTATTTTCACTCAATAAAAATTCTGTAAAGGAAACTCAAAAATGTCAGTAAATTAGTTAATTTCACATTTTTTTCAGTAAAATATTTGGCTTAATTTCTACAGTACTCAAGAAATGGAATGCACCAGTTTCAGAATTTTACTTGTCCTACATATGAGCTATAAAAAAATAAAAGTACACAGACACATCCACACCCAACCATTCACACCCACCAACCCTTGCAGGCATACCAGTTAAAGATTAATAGTATAGTTTAATGGAAAAAACATGAAATTTGTAAAATGAAAAAAATTATATAATTCCATAGGACCTTCTGCCTGAGGAACAAGGCTTTTTAGTTACAATGTAATGTGCAATTTTTAATGTAAATTGTGAGACAGATGTTGCAATCCCAAGCAATATCTTTGGGGACCATATGATATTAAGTTTATGTATCAATATGGGCCACAGATTGTATGCAACTCCAGGGGCTTTGGGCATAAAAAGGCTACATTTAAACTGACTCAGGACTTTCTTTCTGATTCAGCAAACAGACAAGAACTTGTATCCAAGGAGAGCCCCATCCCTTTCAGAAGGGCTGGAAGAATACTGGCCTACTAGGATCCTATAACACTGATGGGTGACCACTGGTAAGCTTTTAGCATATAGGATTTTTTAATGTTTTCTCTGCCATGCTTTTACCTTAAGAATAAATGTGCTTGCTTAGAAAGTGGTAATTTCTAACTGCTAGCAATGCACTGGTCTAGCCTTTGAAAAGAAAGCAAAACAAGGTGGGCTGGACTTTAGGCAGACTGGCTTGCTGGAGATATTATAGCATGAGGCAGTAAGCTGTTTAGCCTTAACTCCACCACGGTCAGAAGGGAGTGGGACAAGGACCTCGGACCAGAGAAAGGTGACAGCTGGATACCTGAAACTGACTGAGCACTGCTGGAGTGGACCATGGATAAACAGATAAAGGGAGTTGGGGCCGAATACAATTTAAAGATATTTAAAGATACAATGATTATAGACAATTTTTTTTTTACTGGAAGTTATCCTGAAAGAGAACCACCATGCTGGAACTATGTGTAATGGATATAGCCAGCAACCAACTTTTCTGTTTCATCTAGAGTTTTTGCATCAACTTCATGTAGTGTTAAATGCCATAAGCATTTCAACAGATAAATTTATAAACAACAATCATCAAACACTAGTTAGGGGTATCACCTTTTGTGTGTCTGGCTATGCTACTACCCACCAATGCATCAGGCAGGCCATTTCTCGAGTTCAGAAGTTCAATTATCACTTGTTTTGACTCTCTTCCCCTCACTTCTTTGTAATGCTTGTGTTGGAAGGAATCTTCCCATCAACCCATTGGAAGTACATCGACCTTTTGTATAGGCCCTTTACAAATACTAATGCACCTTACAGCCCAATACATAGCCTCTAGAGTTCAGCCAGATCACCCACATACTTGCCAACTCACTGGACATGCCCATGGTCTGCTCCCAAGATCTTCCCTTCCCAAGATTGCAGAAAAAAATGAAGAGACTGTTCACAGAAGTTTCCCTGAATGGTCTCTGCTTGCCCTGCCCTTCTCCATGCAGTGGGATTGTATTGCCTCATTGATCTTGGAGTCCCCCAATGCCTTAATGTGTGCAGAAATATTTGCCTCAAATTGTCCAGGCCAGTTAATTGCATTGCCTGGGATGTACCGTGATCTAGTGGCTTTGGTAGAATACTGGGAGACAGGAGAATTGGGTTCTAATGCTGGTATGATTTTGAGCACATCACAACTTCTCAAAGCCTCTGCTTCCCCATGGTTGAAATGGGATAAAGATTCTACTGGATAATGTGTATGCAGTGCAATGACAGTTCAAGTACTAGCATGACCAATAGTTGACAGAACTGGAAACAACTCAGAATCTCCAGCTCCTAACTCTATGCTTAATCCAGTAGATCGTAGGGTACCTGTCACTACCTCCACCATCACCACCATACAAAGTGTGAATTTTCAAGCAAAAATAGATTTTTCTCTCCCCCTCCCTTCCCATAAACATCCTGATAGTGAAAAATATTTTGCATGGTATTTCCTAGAGATATTCCCAAATTTCAGAATTCTGCTTCATTTTCATAGCTGTTACACAAAGTCCAAGGGTATATCTATGCTGCCACTGGGGGTGAGCATGCTTCCCAGTTCAGATAGATAAACACATGCTATCTCTGCTCAAGCTAATGAACAAAAAAATAGCAATGTAGCCAGGGCTAGCATGGACGACAGCTTGAGCTAGCCACCTGAGTACAAACCCACCCAGATCCCCTTCATACATAGCTAGCTCGAGCCACTGCCCATGCTACCAAGGCAACACTACCATTTTTTTGCACTAGCTCAAGTGGAGCTAGTGTGTCGGTCCTCCTGAGCTGGGACGCATGCTCCTATTTGCAATGTAGACATACCCTAAAAGAGCCAAATTTCAGCAAGCTAACTTACTTTTCTTAGGAATATTTTGTTCAATCTATTTTTATTGAGGGTTGACAGTAAAATGATAGGCTTATACCACACAGTTGCATTCATAAATGCAATATATAGCTGATCACTACTGTGGTTTTCTTCATAAGGGATAAAGGAAGTTATATCTTTTGACAAGTGAAAGTGATACCTGATTCATGACCAGAAGCAGAAGGGTGATGTTGTCCACAACTGTTCTGGCCTCTTTAAGAAGCAACAGAGACACTATTCCACGGGTCCTCTGCAACAGAGCCACGGAGGGATTTCGGGATGTGGTTTACACATTTATTTACACATTCCTTTTTCTGTCAATGGCCTCCACATCTTTCATGTACAGATGTTTTCTGCTCTTAGTGGGAGTAGTCTGTGCAAAGGGTGTGTGCATAGGACTGAGTAAGCTAGGATACGTGGGCATCTTAGCACTGTTGTTACAGAATGTTTGTGTGTATATGTCTGGGAAGCCATTACTTCTGTTTCCAGGCAGTAGTCAGAAATTTAGCCAATACAGTATGCTGAGCACATGCAATGCATATTTTTTCCTCTCAGTGCTCTTAGGTTTCAAATTGCTTTAGATGACAAATGTGAAATGCTGAAAGTGCTTGCAAATTGCAGGAACAGATTTTGAGTACGCTTAAAGAGCTGCTTACATTTATGGAAAACTTTGACAAATATTTTGTTTAGACTTCTACTCCTATTCCTTTTCCCTCACACTTTATTAATGATCTTTCTTCTCTCTAAAAACTTTTCCTACATATGCCCCACCTAAAGTCAGAATTAAAGCTGTGCAGGGGACAGAAACTCCATTTTGTCAAGGATTTTGACATTTCAAAATCTGGCTTCATTCCAAATTGGAACAATATCCCAAAATTACAAAGTCTCCACCAAAGAAAATGCTGAAAAAAATATAGTTTTGGATCAAAACATTTAATTTCAATTTAAACTTTGTTTTTATTTCATATTATAATTTAAATACACAATAAAAACATTCGGAAATGAAGTCAATACAAAACAAAAAATAGAAACATTTAATTGCACAAATGTCAAAATGGGACATTTCAGCATTCTTGGAATTGTTCGGTGTGGTTTTTTTTCTTGATTGTTCTCCAAAATGAAATTTTGGCAAGCTTGATACCATTTTTCCAAGTGTTTCAGTTATGATGGAAAATTGTCCTATCAAAGTTTTTCTTAGTAGGTCCAGTTATAATCCTGTCACTTTGTTACCATTTCCACAGTAAAACAGTATGATGTCAAAATAAGGATTATGAATTCATAGGGTTAGTGGGTGAAATAAGCATACAATCTCTAAAAAAAAAAATACTATTTTTCTGAAAATGTGTGCACATGAGAGAAGTGAGAGAGAGAGAGAGAATTGTTTATTATTATTTAGAGAGACTGACAAATCAGTACGTAAATCTGTATCAACAACCCGGCATTTATGAACAACCCTACAATAACAAGTCAGTATTCTATGTGGAAGAGAAAACATATCTGTAAAGAAAGAGATTTCAGCACCAACTTTGCAAGAGAGTTATTAAAAAGAGTGCAGCTTTAAAAAATTACATATGGCAAACATGTCAATTAAGTACTTGTAATAACTTTTGAATTGTTACGATGGATTAATGAGATGACAATACATATATCCCAGGGAAAATAGCACATGGAAATATCTCCACACAAATTGTACGTGCACATAAAATATATTTATATTTCCTCAGTACTATAGAATATTTATGAAATAAAGTGACAGGTACAAAATAATTGTATATAATTATAATAATTTTATCTGCTGTGGAAACAGCATGGTTCCCAGCAGTAAATGGAAGTACAAATAATTATTTCTTGCCAAAACAAATTCAGCTTTACATTTTATCATTCCAACAGTTTTATTAACAAGATAACAGCATTTTGTCCCTACAGCTTTGAAAGCAGAACCATGTGAATTAATAGCTAATTCAGATTTAAAATTAATGAGCTTTCCTTCGTTGATTTTTCCCCCAATTTTCTTGAACAGTATTTCCTTTAAATAGTCTTTCACATAATGCACAATCTTAAGTCCCAATTGAGTAACAATGAAGTCTCGTTAGTCTTTGTCACCTCATAATCATTCATGCTGCATTTTAAACACGCAACATAAATTGCTGCCTTGGGAAATTATTTTGGAGTTATGGAAGAAATACGTGCCAGCTTAACTCTAGTGTGTTTCTGTAAAACATTTTATACTGGAGAAATTTTACGGGCCGTACAAAAGTCTTTTCTCATTAAATTACTTTTTTTTCCCTGATAAATGTAGGTTACTTTTCACATTTGTTAAATGCTAAATTGCCTAACTATATTATAAGATCTCCGTGTGCAAGAGTGTGTTTCTTCCACAAAGGTCATTATGTTAGACATTCTTTTAAAGGGAACAACTAATGTGGTATGAAATTGTTCACAGAAAATCAAGAAGTAATAAATCTGATGGAGAAATAATCACACAACTTTTTTGTTGGTTTGTTTGTGGCTGGTATTCATTTCTCCACTTCATGGAGACAGAGTCTGAACCTGCACCACGTAAACCAAATGGCATTTAGACAATGGGATGGGAGCAAGATTGGGCCTGAGGCTACTGAGCTACCAATTAAGCCAAGTTAACACCTAAGTGGGAATTCCAGAAGAAACCTTATGCACCATTTAAATCCCTCTTAAGCCTTACTTTGAAAGTTTAAGTGGGATTTATGTGGCATATATGCCTTTGCACAATTTAACTTTTTATGGATACCAGTTTAATTTTACTTTGAGATCTCGTTTTCTGCTTCTGTAATATGCCTTCACTCCTTTGTTGTATACAACATACTCCTACTGGGGTTGATTTTAATGTTATAGGGCCAGATTATTCTCCTCCAGGTGTAGATCTCAATCCTCATCTACAGAAGAAGAAGAAGAAGAAGAAGAAGGGGAATTATCAACATTTGTCACACCATTACCCCCCACCCACAGTCGTATGGGAAGGCATTTTCCAGAGAAAGCATCTAGAAGGTGGGAGAAGACTTTGTAGGGTCCTGGACTGGGTGGGAGCAGGGGATGCACATAACATCTCACCCACTCCATACAGATTCTCCAAGAAAAGCAATAGAGTGAGGTTATATTTCCCCCTCACAGTGGAGATTGCCATCTGGATTAGTACCAAAGCCATACTGCCAAGAAGAAGCAAGGGGAATGTTGATGAATATAACAGGCACAGAAGCAAAAGACCTTCATTCAAATAACCAGTCTCCTGCAGACCCCCATGATACACCTACATCCCTGAAGATTGTACAGTTTAAGGAACAGATACTACAACTTATTCCAAGGAAGAACAAACTCTCTGGAGGAAGGATTGGGGTAGAATGGCACAAGAAGGTTATTACATAAATTTCCTTTCTCTAGGTCATTTCAGTGTGTTTTACCAAAGAAGGTGTGAACTGGCCCATAACTCTTTAAGTATTGGGGATTTAGTTCTCAAAGAATAACTCTATTTTCTGTCTTTTATTTGTTTTAGTTCTTAATATCTTTCAGTTTAATTAATTAATGTTTGTACAGGTCTTTGAACAGGTAAAGTCCTATATAAGTACCAGATATTCTTGCTGAATTAGTATATTGATTCAGTCTCAGTTTAGTGAGGCAATATTTGCAATGGTTTTGGATCCATGATTCCTTGCCGTTAGCTTTTGGGTTTGAATCACATAATCCTGGGTCACATTTATTATTTATATTACAGTAGCAACAAAGTGCCCCAAATGAGATGGGAGTCCCACTGTGCCAAGTGCTGTGCAAACATACAGTAAAAGAGCTCAGTTTTAGGGTCCATTCCCACAATGTGCCATGCATGAGCATATCTTTGCCCAAGTTGTGCTGACGTCAATGACGATTGTGGGATTAGGGTCTTTGTATGTTTCAACCACCTGTTACTTCTTGTCTTAAACTAACAGGGTAGTGGGAGGAGAGAAAGTAGACTAACAGTAATACAAGCATATTTTTCTATGGACTAGCTAAGTGTGCAATATGGAGGTTTAGAATTTCCTCCACCTCACTTTATTCCTTTTTTGGGGAAAAACATGTATCATACATTTGACAGAACTAAAACTGCTGAACTCCCCCTGTTATAAACTGGAAAAGATAGGAAACTTCTATGCAGAGAACATGCGACTTTGGGATGGTCTTCATCTCAGCATTTAGAGTATTTCCAAGGTACCCTTCCAAGCAAGACTCAAAACTTTCCTCTCTATTATGATATATACTGTGGGTTTGTTAGTTTGATGTTTAGTCTGTCTTTTTCTAGCTTTCTTGTGTCATAACATAGGTCTGTCCACTAACATGCCGACAAGAATTCAAGTAATATTTTGTGACCACCATGAAGTTCTGACACTGCATGCAATAGACATAAATCTCATACACTAAATAATTATTATAATTAAATTCTTCCAGAAATTATATGAACTATCCCAAAACATATGCTTACGTCCTCACCAGCATGTATTGACTTCCCTTAGACTCAACTGATTCACTTCAGGTGAAGTCCAAAATATAAAATACCTACTCCACTGGGCAACATAACTCAGATGCAAAAAAATTATGAAGGCAAATCCTGAGTTATAAAAATCTAAAAGTATGATTTGTTATTACCAAGTTTTCTGTTTCTTCAAAAGATTTCAAGCATTTCTGCCCCCTTACCCAAGCCAAAATCCAAGAGTAAATGGGACAATAACTAGTGAAGTGAAAAGAAAATGTCAAAAACACTGATGTAATAGTAATAATCCAAAACCTTGTAATAACTTGATTGTAAACTGTTGGTATATGTTTGAACCATTTTAAAGATGAATAGAGCACAGGAATCAGTGTTTAAAACTCTCAGAAATGTAAATAGGAAATTGGGCAAATCTTGGAATCTACTTCATCAATAGTTTTTTAAGGGAGGCAGAAAATGTGTCTTTTAAAGTCCTAATAGCGAATCAGTATATTCACCTATCAGATGAACAGTGATTGATGTCCATTGATCCAATAGGAACAGCTGCCACCTTTCCTCCCACCTCCCCCCTTAAAAAGCAAGAGGCAACAACTGGTCATTAATGAAGGGTTACAGATGTATGATTGTATGGTAGCTTGATTTAGTAATATATATGCTTTACATTAGTTTTTTATGTTTAGTAACTTCATAATAATGATTAGTTTAAAATTTGTGTTCAAATGATGGCCAATTTGTTTTTATTTTTTGTTGCTGTTTGTAAATAATATATGGTATTTGATAACAAGGACTAGAGACCAATCCTAATGCAACCCAATTAATATATCCATAGATTCCAAGGCCAGAATGAACCGTTGTGATCATCTAATGTGCCTCCTGCATAGCACTGACCATAGAACTTCCTCAAATTAATTCCTATAAAATATATTTTAGAAAAACACCCAATGCACCTTCTAGAATCTCAAAGAGAGGGGGCTTGTAGGGGGGCTTTGTCTGAACCACTGGGAAAAAATGTTGTGGCTCCTTTAAAGGTTCCCACCTTTTCTCCAGTGTTGGGAAAGGAGGGTGGCCTCACTTGAGCTGGAAGGCAGACCGGTGAGGTTCAGGTAAACCTATACACCCAACAGACTGTGTAAAAACCCCTGTCCCTCCACCCTGAGCCAAGATAACTGTTGGTGCCTCTCTGTGACAGGTGTCCAGTAGCAGTTCTCATTTTATAGAGGGTCTGATTCTTTGAAAAAACAGAGTTGGACAAGGATTCCAGAGAAAGGCATCCCCTAAAGTGAGACAACCCACTTTCCCCAGTCCCTTAACCCTCATATGGGAGCACAATGGGACAGGATGGGACAAGGAGTGGGGGTATTGGGTTTGATGGCAGCCATTCACCGGGTGGAAATGATTAAGGAAGGAACGATGGCCTGCACTGTATGAATTATTGCTGGGCAGCTCCCAGATGAGTTAATAAAGTTGCAGCCTAATTAAACCACATCCCTTGCCTCTTGTCTTTCTTTCAGTGAGTCCAGGACAATGACCATGAGTAGGCTAAACCTTGATATATAACAGTAAAGAGGTACCAAAGTACTTCTGTGCTCAGGGAGCTGGGAGGACACTTCCCTGGAAGGAGATTACTCTATATCAACCTGCTGTAGGTCTTCTTACTCTTTTCTCTGAAGCATCTGGCGCCGACTACTGTTAGTGACAGGATACTGATACTGATGGACCCCTGGTGTGATCTAGTATAGCAATTGCTAAGTTCCTAAGCACTTTCAGAGGAAAACTTTCAAGACTTCTTATTAAAATGTCTTTGTGAAAGAGAAATACAGTATCTTTACATAAGACTTTGCAATTTTAATTGGCTTCACTTTTAATTAGTTAATGATCCAATTCAGCTGTGATCAAAGCACAACAGCTAGATAATTCAGGATAGAAAATTGAGTTAATTTACTTAGATATGATACTACTTGCCTAATGACTTTGTATTTCAATGATGTTTCAATTAGTTATTAGGTTATTTTACTCATTAGAGCAGCAGAATGTCTTCAGGCAATTAATATGTCACTCCTGGTGAAAACAGCATATACTTTTTTTCATGGTGGTATCTTTAAGATTTATATTACTTAGATTACAAAAGATCTTTATGGACTCAGTAATTAAATACTAAACTCCAATGAAGTGGGCCTTTATATTTATTTGGAGGGGTTTTATTTAAAAACAATGCTCTCAGGAAAGCTATTCTCTGATACAGCATCTCACTTTCAGTGTGAGATACCATTTGGAAGCCAGTTTATCAGAGAGATTAACAAAGAGATCTATTGGCTGGTGAAAGGTTCAAAATCCTCAGTTTGGACCAGACTGGAAATCAAAAAACTTAATTTTCCATGATTATTAAGGCATTTTCTCAGATAACTAGGCCACAAGGCCACCTCCTCAAGCAGCTAAGAATCATCAGCAATAGTTAAAGAACTCAAGTTAACATGGTGGTGACTTAGTCAGAGTCTGATCTGAAACCAGGGGGAATTTTGGCACTAATTCATTGGGAACAGGAGGAGGCCATTAATGGGTGGGGACTCCATAGCTAAGCTTGCACTACCCCCTTTCCTCCCCCCCCGAATTTTAAGTCTATTTTCATGCCTATTAACCTTCTAAACAAATACTTTTGACAATTTCTCAATTTGTCTGAATCGAGGATTTTTGTGGTTTAGTTCAGCTAAATGGACCCTTTCATGATACACTGCTCTTATAAACTTGAATCATTTCAACAGCGGCAATGTGGATATTTGCTACCATTTCCAGGAGACAGTCTACACTAGACAGCTTCCAGAACATAATTACATGAATGTTCAAGAGCAAACTCTCTTTCCCGCTTCCCCAAGTATCCAAAGTTGTATGATTATATTCCCTGTGTATGGGCAAAAGGGAAGAATTATAGAGCACTGGTGAATAGAGTATATTTTCTGACTCTGTCCTCAACTCATCTTCAAAGTACTAAAAGACAAAAGGCCCATTTACTTTTGTCTGGCCCTGATCCAATGCCCATTGAAGTCATAAGAATGGCCATACTGGGTCAGATCAAAGGTTAATCTAGCCCCGTATCTTGTCTTCTGACAGTGCCAAATGCCAGGCGCTTCAGAAGGAATGAACAGAACAGGTAATCATTAAGTGATCCTCTGTTGCCCATTTCCAGCTTCTGGCAAAATCCTGGAAAGACTCCCACTGAATTCAATGGGAATTGGATTAGGGCCTCTATGACCAAATTCTGGACTTATGCAAATAAAAGCCTTAGATAGATAGCGGATCTTCTGATTCAGTCAAAATTTAGGGAACATTTTCCAGGGGCTGACACTTTTACTCTTTTGTTTATTTCTGCTTTTCTGTATTCTTTACTGGTGTGCATTTGAAGGGCTTAGGAGAATGAAAAATAAAATAGTAAATCAGTTTCATCTGACAACAAAACAATGCAACTTTTTCCTCTTTGCAGTGTCCGTTAACTGAACAGATTTGGACTTCAATTTGTTTCAAACAGACAAAAAGCCTTTTGCAGATCAAAAATCAATGACCTTCCTAATGATAGTTTAGAAGTACTTAACTGGGAAACATTTCCATTTAATACATGTCTTTAAACAGCTTATGAGTATTTCTGGGCTGAACCAATTTGTAAAATTTACATATCTTTGTTACCTCCTTATGTAATAACTGGTGTAACCTTTTTGCTATTTGATTACTATATAACAACCCTAGACCCTCTTGGGACTGCCACCTGATGTGTTGGGAGTACCTCTGAGCCCATTTTCCCTGGCAGCTTGGGACTTCAGTACCTTGTCTGGTTGTGCCAGACATGCTAGCCTGCTACAAACACAGACGCAGGTCTGAACCACATCCCTCAAAAGCTGCAGGCTTAACTGAAAACAGCTTAAGAAGTGCTCGTCTCCAACACCCAGATACCCAGTTCCCAATGGGATCCAAACCCCAAATAAATCCGTTTTACTCTGTATAAAGCTTATCCAGGGTAAACTCATAAATTGTTCACCCTCTATAACACTGATAGAGAGATATGCACAGCTCCCCCAGGAATTAATACTGGCTCTGGGTTAATTAATAAGTAAAAAGTGATTTTATTAAATATAAAAAGTAGGATTTAAGTGGTTCAAAGTAGTGGCAGACAGAACAAAGTCAATTACCAAGCAAAATAAAACACAACAAGCAAGTCTAAGCCTAATACAGTAAGAAACTAAATGCAGGTAAATCTCACCCTCAGAGATGTTCCAATAAGCTTATTTTACAGACTAGACTTCCTCCTAGTCTAGGTCCAGCAATCACTCACAACCCTGTAGTTACTGTCCTTTGTTCCTGTTTCTTTCAGGCATCTCTTTGTGGTGGAGAGGCTCTCTCTTGAGCCAGCTGAAGACCAAATGGAGGGGTTTCCAGGGGCTTATATAGTCTCTTTCTTGTGGGTGGAAAACCCTCTCTCCCCCTGTGTAGAATCATAGCTACAAGAGGGAGTTTTGGAGTCGCATGGGCAAGTCACATGTCCATGCATGACTCAGTTCTCTACAGGCCGACACCATTGCCCACATGTTAGCCCAAACGTTCCCAGTAAATCTCAGATGTGGATTGGCACCTATCAAGGTCCATTGTTAGCCAAATACTTGAATAAACCCTTCACACTACATTGACCAAATCTGCCTTTGGTGCTTTCTACAGCAAACACTTTAAATACAAGCATAGAGCCAACGCTCATAACTTCTGATATAAAAATGATACAAATAGGATGAATACATTCAGTAGAACATAACCTTTGCAAAGATATGTGACATGGCATATGTAGCATAAAACATATTCCAGTATGTCATATTTACATTCAGAAGCATATTTCTATAAAGCATTTTGGGGTGCATCACACCTAGTCCACTAGAGGATTGTTTCTCTGAGCCCAGATTTTTAGAATCTCAGCTCCCATTTAGGTTCTAAAATAAGTGGCTAGATTTTCAGAAAAGCTGACCATTTTGGGTGCACATTAGATGCATCTTATCTGAAAATTTGGCCCCTAGCACACAGAGCATTCAAGACTGCTGTAATTCTCTCCAATTGTTGTACTTGGATGTTGCAATGTGAAGATATTAAATATTTTCCAGCATATGCTTGCATGGTGGTGTTTGCAAGACTGGAAATTGTCTCTCCATACATCACTTAAGTATCTGGGCATTACATACAGAATTATGATAAACAAATTTGTCTACTAGGACCATTTATCTCCTTGATATAGCTGCTACTAGTTTGTTTCCAGGTTGGAAGAACACAACACAAAACTACTTATCCTTGTTGGTACTATTAGCTCTGGTCTAGCCACACCCATTTTTTACAGAATTAATTGTTTGGACTACTCAGCTAAATTGGCCCTGGAAGAGTTGGACCTAATAGGGACTGGAAAAGTGCAGAGTAAATAGTCGTAAGAGAAGTAGAGAGAGTTTATTGTGTCCATAGGGAGCATGAGAGATGAGATCACATAGTAAAAGTCCACAGAAGTGGGCCGAAGAAACTCAGAGGAAAAGTAACAGGACTGACTACCAATTTCACTGGGAAAGGCACATGGTCAGCGGGAACCTGGTTAAAGGTTTCCTGCTTCCAGCCATCACCTCTCTTGGGCAGAGACCCATGTCTCTCTTTCTCACTGGGGGTTCTTTAAGGCTGCACAGTTCCCTGCATATTTTGTGATATCCCCAGCAAGCCAGATTGCCTAAAAGGCAGCTGCTACACTTTACTTTCTCTACAGAGATTATGAATAGTGTATTTGCCAGCATTCTAAGTTACCACACAACCCTTTTTAGTAAACACATTTACTCTTAAGGTGAAAGCATTACAGAAAAAAAACATATTAAACAATGAAAAGAACCTGCACATATGCTAAAAAGATGACCAGAGGTCATCCCTAGCTCCAACCTTGGGCTCTGATAGGTATCAGTCCTTCAAAACTCACAAATGAGTTTCCCCTGTAGTTACAAGTTCATAACTGTCTCAGATTCAGAACCAGAACCCGAACCCAGCTTGGGCAGTTCAGCCATTTCACTATAGTGCTCACGCCTTTGATCACCAGTCTCTGGGAACAGGTGATAAACAGACAATGACCCACTCCTCAGGGACCTAACTTCATAAGGCTGTGTTTTTATATAACTGGAGACAGAGAATTTTCATTAACTTCTCCCTAAGTATTCTCTAGGAAATCCACTTAACACTTATTGTCACAGAAGTCCCATTCTTTTCTAGCACATTTTCAATACAGTCCTTTGAACTCCCAGGCGTCACATTGCATTTCCTCCATGGAGAGGTTACCATACAATCCCATCCCACAATAATACATAAACTTGAGATAGTATGGTATTTCAAGGATATTGCAGGAATTGCCCTATCTGTCACAACACCACCCCTTTGTTATTTAGGGTGAGGCAGGGGGTCAGTTCAGAGAGGTTTTAATCAGTGAAGCCACAGGGAGGATTGCATAATTCTCAAAGGCAGGCAAGTATTTACGTCTCAAAAGAAAATTAATCCACATATCTTTCTGTAGGATTATCCATTATCCAATAATTCTGTTTTACAGTCGGTTTTAAATAGACAATTCTTTTTTCCATTAACTCAGAGCACTTGACATTTTTTGTTTTAATAACTTTAGATTTTGAAAGAAGCCACTGCTTTTGGACCAAACTGACAATACAGTACATTCTGCGATTAGATATTCTTAGCTCTTTACTCTTGTACTTCTCCCTCTGCCACTCAAAGAGAAGCAGAAACCTGGAATATTGCAAACAAACTAATTCAACTTTTTGATTTGTTTATTTTGCTGACATTAGATACTATGGAATTAAACTTGCTTGTATTTTTCTAAGGAGTCTTGCTGGGGGAGGGATTTAGTTATAGCTGTCAGATGACTAAACCGGAGGAGCTGACAAGAGGTTTGGGGGAAAAAAATGAATATCATTTAATTCCTTCAGAAGCACTGGCCTGGAATTAGATTGGCCTTTCCATCTGAAGTGCCTAATGAGCCAATTTATTTGGTCTTGTAATCAACTGCATTTTAAAAATATCCCTGCCCTGAATTTTAAAAGTTTCAATTAAGTCTTAAGTACTTATCACATTCATTTTAGCAGCATTTAGCATTAGGACAGGACTGACATTTTACCCTTTGGGACCCAAAACAAACAAAAGCAGCTATCTATAAAACTGTTTGAAAAATAGTTTGACTGCACACATAGCTCATAAGTGAACTAGAACTATAGAACTAAATAAAATGACTGCACACATAGCTCATAAGTGAACTAGAACTATAGAACTAGAGCAGAAACAGGGTCCAGTGGCTAGGGCCCTAAACTGGGATATGGGAAACCTGGGTTCAGTTTCCTGTTCCATCACATACCTCCAATATGACCTTGAACAAATTGCTTAGTTTCCCTATCTGTAAAAATAGGACTAATAACTCCCTATCTCACAGGGGTATTGTGAAGATAAATACACTAATTATATGCTGAAATACTAATTTAATGAGGGCCAAATAAGGATCTTATCTAGATAGAACTGAACAAGTTAATTTAGAAGGAGAGAAAATTAAAAGTTATAGACTACACAAGAAATAAAATCAATGAAAACATAAACAGGACATTAAGAATTGCACTTTAAAAAGCACGCACACACACACACACACACACACACACCTTTGTGCATGTGCATTTCCAGCATGCATATGTGAATGGGTATTTTAAGCAAGAATTCATGGGCATGGACTTTTTAAAATCTAATTCCTAAGTAGTGAAGGCCTTGAATTGAGCAAATAGGGTACCATACAGTACAATCTTTTCCTATAGCTTCTTTCTTATAGGACATCACAAGATGATTTAGGTGCATTACAAATAAATAAAAGGAAAATCTTTGTGGTGAAATTCCTGAGAGAGTGAATCCCCATTGCCCTCCCCTACAAACCATTATGTTTAGTTGTCTTGAGGGTAACTTGATGTCCTTTTATTCACCCCCTTCCCTGTCAGGTAATTCCTTCCTGGAACTTCAGGAGGCAGTTTGCTCGTCCCATTCATTTGGGAAAGAGGACACTAAACCCACTCCCTCTCTAATGCCACATTTTATCATCTTCTTGGGGGATACAACCTGCCCACTCATGCCATCGTGAAACAGCATTAGAAACACCTTTGAGTCTCAGCAGCTGCTCTTTCCTGTCCTTTAAAGCATTGTAGGGATGAGAGATACCTGAAAATTCACCATTTATGTGGTAACCCTGCTCTCAATAGCAGGGTATGAGACATTCTTGCTCTGATGGTTCAGGAGGCATCAACAGGTACCATAATTTCCCCCTCCATTCTGAGTCAAAGAGACTCGGGTGTTTCATCTCTCCCACACATTCAGACACCCAGGTTGGAAAAAGGGAGGGCATGCCCAGACCATACCAGGTTGATCTAAGAGCCCTGATGAAAAGCTTCTTGCCCACTACTACTGCTGATAAAAACACATTCCAGTCACTATCTGCATTAACAGGAATGGAAAAAGAACATTCCCCAGTCAAACATTGCCTGGATAGCTTGAGAAATATTCAGATCACCAGAATGCAAGATATTCATGCTATTCAGTGAATCAATTGTTTGTTTCACCTGTGACTTGCAGACCCTAAAAAAAACACAAGCTACATTTGGGACAAACAAGATAATTATCTATTAGAGGTTAAATATGAGGCAAAAGTTTGCTTGAGGTCTTACATGAAGTGCTGAAAAACAACTTGACGAACTCCTGGGAGAAATAATACACGAGAAGTCAAACACAAAGCTTTAAAGTACACACACAATTGTGGCTTCATTAAAAAGTAAACAATCATCCTGATTACAGACACAAAGGTGGTTCAAGAAGCTGAAACCATATAGGCTGATTATGACCCAATCAGAGCAATAGTCTCATTAGTTTATCATGCAAACTAGGGTTTATGGTTTCATTTTAAAATCAGATCTTAGTTAATTAGAAGTGATTAATTATTCCCTGCAAGTGAAAGTTCATCATCATCTTGATGCTTCTTCCTTAATATGGATATTCTGTGTCTCAGTGGTGGTGAAAGCTGGCTCTTTTAAACATATATTTTATGAGCAGATTGAAAAAAATGAATTAAAAACATTGTATTGAATTGCTGATCAATAGGAACTATATTGGATGGTTAAAAAAACATCTAGTTCTTACTCCGGTACAGATGTATAGCATATAAAATGCAGATTCAGTTATTAGGAGAAGAGGAGGTGTGTTTTGAAAGTAGATTTGGGTTACAAACACAACGGAAGCAGAGCTGAAAGTTGTGGGTGATGGTTGGATTTCCTTGTTTTAATTAAGGAAGTTCTAATCCGCACAACAGTCCTGGTTGGGGCTCAGTTGTTTGGTTGGTTTTAGATAAATTGGATCAAAATTCCTGAGAAATCTCTGATTCGACATTCTTCAGTGTGAACTGAATTTTAGGAAACAAACAATCTCTGTCAGAGACATGCTGCTGGAGGTGGCATAGTTATGATTAATACAATAGAAAGGATGGCAGGGCCACAACCTTTAGAACCAAGAAACTTGGGAAAATAAAGAATTGTGAAAAATGAATAGATTTATACATAGTAATTTTATTTCTTCATTTGCATTTTTCCTGTAAGTTTTTAAAAATATTTCTCGTGTTATATTTATGTAGGGCCATTTTATAAGCCTAATGCAATGTTTAATGCTTAAAGGGTAACATTTACCTCCATGCAGTGGGCCAGAGTCCAAGACATATGCAAAACTTTCATCTATAAAGCTCTTTTGACCTTTACTTTAAGAACTCCCTATGAAGTAGGTAAATAAGCATCACCAACCCCAACTTTACAGATAGGAAACAGTGGCAAAAAGGCTGAGTAACTTACCTAAGGCCACAAAGGGAGTCAGTTGTCACTTTCAGGAGTTCCTGATTGTCAGACTTCTTACAGAGTACATCTCATTCTCTGTGAAAATCATATCCATGCAACAAGAGGCCTATGCACAACTTAAATCCTGCTTAAATCTAGTTAGCCTCCACTACCAAGTCCTTCAAGTGTGGAGTCTAATTCTACAGTCCTTACCCCGTTAAATCACACATTGTGTCTTCAGCCACATTTCAGTATATTTCCAAAATACAAGTAATAAAATGACACTTCTCAATAATCACCACTTTATCTCACCAATTACTCTTCATTCATGCTTCTAAGCTTTGTAATTTTTAAATCTTGCAGGAAATATTCTTAATTATGAGAATACCTAAAACATCCTTTGCTATGATAAGACTGAGGATTGGAAGTGGGAAAAAACAGATGTAGGCCCCATTTCCTGCAATTGGGCTGAGAGGAGCAGGTACTTCACCGGAAATCTCCACAGGCACAACAGTCCACCCACTCTGAACCCACTGCAGTATCAATGCCTCAGTTCTCATAACCAAATTCTCATGAATAAAAATGAAGTTGAGACTCCGCTTTTCACATCTTGTACAAAGAGGATTATCCTCTACAAAGATGGGGCTCTTTTGTACTGTTCAGACAAAGGTATGCTCAGGGCACTTGGCTAATAGCTCCAAACCAAACACAGTTCAATAATAAAAGATAAAGCCCAGTAACATTAAAATAAAGAACTCTCAAGCTTCCAAAGGGAAAAACCAGGCACTTAAGGTTGTTGGTACCAAAAAAAAACCCAACAAAAAACATTGTTTGACAAACATTAAGCATAAAAAGTTTACTTTTCAACAAGAACTTCTTCTAAACATAGGCCCCCCGGCTTAGTTCCCCTAAGTATATGGAGTAATGCTAATATAAAGGCAACATTATCTAGAGGAAAACAGGCAGGTGTTTAAGGTAAACCACTGTTATGTTTTATTGCATTATGGAAACTAAGGAGAAATATAAAAATACAATTGGAGTTCAGGTTTGCAAGGGGCTGGGGGGAAATAATGGACAGAAGAGATAGGGCAGTATAACATAGTAGCCTAACCTTACCTCTTTCTGGCTGCACCCTGTAGAGGAAGATAGCTGTCTGTTTGAAAAAAAGAATTCAAAATGGCAGACAGTGTACTTATTTAATAAGCCTCCCCCACCCAAGAAAAGTATGTTAATTAGGGGTGGGGCAGAGCAAGGATTTTAGATATATACCTCTGCCTTTGGAAGCAAGCTGCTTGGATAAACAATGGGGGATGATAAAGCTGAAAAGGCTTAAAATTTCTATCTTAAGTTGATTATTAAAACTGTGTATCTTTTTATATATCTTTCGTATGTACAGCTCTATTTGTTGTTTTAATCACTCTCCCTTTGCAATCTGCAGCCACATGTTTGTAATAAAATTTATCACATTCTGTTCTTTGCTACACAAGAGGTTTGTTCCACTATTAATACACAGAAAGAACTTATGTTCTTTTTTCAATGGCATTAATAAAGCTAAATAAGAAACTAGACCTTGCTCTAACAGTGGGTGTGTTTGTGAGTTTCACATCAGCAATGTCTTTGAATATATTGACCAAAATAAGGCTGGTCAGCATGATCAGCAAGAATTTTTATATGGAGATTTCTGATTGCATTGAAAGGATTATGGTATAAATTTTTTAGTGTTACTCTGAAAGCCCTGGACTCTCTGGTGCATTATGTTAGGCCTGGTCTACACTGCGGGGTGGGAATCAATCTAAGTTACGCAACTTCAGCTACGTGAATAATGTAGTTGAAGTCGACGTACTTAGACCTACTCACCGCAGTGTCTTCGCTGCAATGAGTCGACTGCTGCCGCTCCCCCATCGACTCTGTCCAGGAGTGGACGGGAAAGCACTCGGGGGTCAATTTATCGCGTCTAGACTAGATGTGATAAATCGATTCCCACTGGATCGATCACTGCCTGCCGATCTGGAGGGTAGTGTAGACATACCCTTACTTCCTATGCCACCCAATTCCTACTTCCCCAATCATGTGGTTGACATGGGCAAAGTAGCCAGGGTGTTGGGTGACCATACGTCCCGTTTTGGCCAGGACAGTCCCCTTTTTAAAACCTGTTCCGTCCATCCCAACTGTTTTGGCAAATCTGGGCATTTGTCCCGTTTGCTCTTGCCAACTGAACAAATGCACAGTTTTGCCAAAAAAGTGGGGTGCAACCCTAGCAGGGTGCAGAGGAATGTGCGGGGAGGAGGGAGGTGCGAGCGGCAGCGCCAGTCCCACATGGGAGGGAGGGCTCGGGAGAACGGCTTGGGCTTAGGCCGGCCCCTGCGCACGGACGGCCAGCCCCATGCAGTGTTCCAGTTTTCCTTTGGAAAAATATGGTCACTCCACCAGGGTGTCCCTGTGTCCCTTCAATCCTCAGCTGCTGTAATGCCCCTCTGGAGCCACTGGTAGCAGGGGCAAATTAGAGCAACTTCCAAAATGTTCTAACTAGCACTGGGTCACTGGACAAGTGCAGAACAGCTCCAGACTTTCAGGAGTGTAAAGCTGATTTAAATAGGGTGACCAAATAGCAAGTGTGAAAAATTGGGACAGGGGGTGGAGGATAATAGCTGGCTATATAAGAAAAAGCCCCCAAAATTGGGACTGTCTCTATAAAATCGGGACATCTGGTCACCCTAGATTTAAAGCCATCTTTGCACCTCTCTCTTTCATTGAAACAAGCACTGCTCAACTAAACCTCAAGATCTAGTCCAAATTCTCCTAAGAATCTTTGCATGCAATATAAACTAAAAGAGAACATAAGAATAAGATGAAAGTTGGGGAATGCAGAATAGAGCTGAGAAAGGTGTTAGACTTGAACCACAAGAGTACCAAACCAGCCTTTGGTTTTAGTTCACACCGGGTCCACAAAAAAGCAAATTTTATTACTGCTGATGAACTAGCCATAGATGCATTTAAGCTTTTGGAGCCTCTTCTTTCCCCCACTCTACTTTTGTAAGAGGTTCATGTTCCCTGCATATTTTGAGTTCAAGTCTACCTAGCTCTAGGTCACGAGGCAAGTCACATGGTGAAAGTCACATCATATTTCTCCTGTGTTCCTGCCCACTTCCCAGGTAAACAACGTCAGTTCAGCAGAAGAGAGAAAACATTTTTAAATAGGCATACATTATTATAAAATGTGAAGGGGACAGGTGTTGAACCAGAAACTAAACGTAACTGTGGTGGTTTTTTTTATTAACTAGATTTTTAGTTAACAGTGTTTCTTTAACTGGACATAGCCACAAGTCCAGGCATGCTGCACTCAGACTTGTGTGGGTGAGACCCTGTGCCTCTGTGGTTCCGAGTGTAAAATATAGGCCTTTGCCTTTAGATTCCCCAGCAATTTGTGAGAGAAGAAGGTCTATGACTGAAGTTAGTCCCCTCAAGACCTGGGAGAAGCCAATTACTCATGGCAATATAAACTTGCATACAAAAAGGGTGACAAATTCAATATAACCCCCCACAGGTTTGCCAGGGGAGTTAAAACTGACTTTCAGCTCATTCTCTCAAGCAGAAAGAGGGATTTAGACTAAGGAGATAAAAAATTAAGAACAAAATGTAGCCATGCAATTCCTTTCAGGTCTCCGTTACACTATCAGATCCACAGTCATCTTTGTTTTGCATTTTATTTCCCGTTTCTGTTTTTGATCTATTTTTGTTCCTGTATTTTAAACAACAATATCTCCTTCTGATCTACTACTTATTCCCCTAAATAGTTTATATACTTTATTAATTACAGCCATCATATGGTGTCTGGGCACACAGCATGTGTCTTAAATTAAGACAACAGATACACTTATGTTGTCACAGGTTAACAAGTGGTAGGGCCCATTCAGGCATCATTCATGTAAAAAGGTACTTTGTGTTTTATTATGTACACCTCTATTACACATCCTTTTCCTGTATCTCAGCTTAACTGCTTGTTGAAGCATAGGCTAGAGTTCTGCATTTTCAGAAAGCATTACACAGCTTTAAACCTCAGGGCTATTGTTTGCATAACCATGAATGTAGGTGATAACAGCTCCCAGTCAGTTTCAAAGACAGAGTTCTACACAATTCATAGTAAACAAACATTTATGCACAAACATTTTAAACAGTATTTGGGATATTTATTAAATAACTTTTAAACAAAAGCTATTAGGTCATAAATCTACCAGTGTTTTCTTATACACACTTCTACCACTTTGATATATATCGTTAGGTTTCAACATAAAATTTACACTTTAGCACACACTTATAAACACTTCTGATCTTCCTTCAGAGATGATTTCTCAGAGCAAGTCTACATTTAAAATGCTGCATCAGTACCGCTGTAGCGCATAAGTGAAGATGCTCCTATGCTGTTGGGAGAGCTTTTCCCATCAGCATAGTTAATCCACCTCCCCGAGAGGTGATAGCTATGTTGCCAGGAGAAGCTCTCCCCTCGACATAATGCTGTCTACACGGGAGATTACGAAGGTATGACCAGGATCCCAGGGGAGCCACACTGAGATTACTTAATTAGGGCAAACTGAAAAGAATGGGGCAGACAATCCCCAAAGCTGGTGGTCATTCCAGTACTTAGATCCATGAAGCTAGCCTCAAACAGCTTCTATAATACCTTACTGGTTACCCAGAAGCCAACACCACAGTTCCCCAGCCTTAGGCCTCCACCCAGACACCCAAGTCTACTCTACTCGGCTCTGATTAGGCTTCAACTGGAGTATTGTGTCCAGTTCTGGGCGCCACCTTTCAGGAAGGATGTGGACAAATTGGAGAGAGTCCAGAGAAAAGCAACAAAAATGATTAAAGGTCTAGAAAACATGACCTATGAGGGAAGATTGAAAAAATTGGGTTTGTTTAGTCTGGAAAAGAGAAGACACATGATAACAGTTTTCAAGTACATAAAAGGTTGTTACAAGGAGGAGGAAGAAAAATTGTTTTTCTTAACCTCAGAGGATAGGACAAGAAGCAATGGGCTTAAATTGCAGCAAGGGAGGTTGTGGAATCTTCCTAACTGTCAGGGTGGTTAAGCATTGGAATAAATTGTCCAGGGAGATTGTGGAATCTCCATCATTGGAGATTTTTAAGAGCAGGTTAGACAAACACCTGTCAGGAATGGTCTAAATACATAGCCCTGCCACGAGTGCAGGGGACTGGACTAGATGACCTCTTGAGGTCCCTTCCGGTTCTATGATGATGATTACCGAAAATCTTATTCATTATAGAAGAAAGTTCTACCAATCCCAAAGGATCATATACATTACCTCCCAGGTTAATGAATATTTCAGATCTTACCCAAATACACACAGCCAATTCTTATTAACTAAATTAAAATTTATTTAAAAAGAAAAGAGAGTATTGGTTAAAAGATCAATATACATACAGATATGAGTACAGTTCTGAGATCAGATTCATAGTAGAGATGGTGAGCTTTGTAGCTGCAAAGAGTTCTTTCAGAATTAGTCCATAGGCTATAGTCCAATGTTCATATTCAGGGTGATCCAGAGGGGACTGGAGATCTCAGTCTTAAGACTCCCCTGCATAAAGCATCAAGTAGATCTGAGATGAAAGGATCAGGTCCCAAGAGTCTTTTATAAAGTTTTCTAGCAACCTCTTGAACATACAGTCCTGGGTGAACAATAGGCTTTGAAGTAACCTTCTATTTCCCAAACATCACTGGTCAGTTTACCATAAATTTTAAAAGAGACATATAGACAATGACATTATTTTGCCCAAGATTCATTTAAATGTTAATATTCCCTTTTGATGTCTGAATCAATAGCTATAGTAATAGACAGGAACTGTCTGTTTACATGGCTAACCTCTAACAAGATATAAATAAACACATATTATTAGTATCACCTCTAATTCTCTAACAATACAAGTTTGCATTTCAAAGTTCTAGCCCATCTAACATGGGATGGCCCTAATTACCATTTACATACTTTTCTAACATGTCTCTAAAGGTTGACTTTTGGTCATTTAGCCTATGAACTGCTTAACCCTTTGTGGCCCTGTGTCACAGTAGATAGAACTGCAACGCTCAGGGGTATGGCTTTTTCCCACCCCTGAGTGAGGTAATCATACCGATATAGGTCTGTAGTGTAGACCTGGCCTCAGTCTCTCTAGTGGGGCCTTAAAACGTACTAGATTCTTCAGAACTTATAAAGAGGCGTAGTAGCTCAGTTCTTTTTTTTAACCTCCTCAGACACTTCAGTCTTGTCCGCAAATCAAAGTCTGAGGATCCATACAGCTAGCAGCATTCTAATCCTTGAGCTAATAATTGACTAGTTTCCCCACTTTCCTGGAGAGATAGCAAATCTGCAGCCTGTTTCCAAGTATTACAGGTATTGGAACCCAATTCTTACAGCAAAAACAGTTCTTGGTCCTGTATCTGTCAACCATAGAATCCATAGGATTGTCTTTAATGTCTATATTTATAACCTTTCTCCTCTTGAGCTCTAATTAGTTCAGTTACCAGATAATGAATAGATATGGGGCTTCCAACACTGCTTGCCCTTAATGGAAACTTTCTATATAGCTTCAGAAACCACTACTGAGCATGTCTAGTAATTGCCACACCCTCCTTCTGGATGTTTCTGGGCTCTTTTAGCCAAATTGCCTGCTCTACTCTATGCACTTGTGATTCAAACAAAAATCCATGTCCCCTCTCCACTGCTTCTCTCCCTTTCTTTGGTCTTAAAAATCAAATGCTGCAGTATAAAGCATGTAGTTTACACAGCATGGTGTCTTCCAGGCTATTTCACTAGCCCTTCTTAATTCTCCTCTTCAGAACACATATGTTTCTTCTTTTCTGGAGTACAAGCATAGCCTCAAAAAGTAAACAGATGTTGTGCACACAGCTTCTGATACACCTCTACCCCGATATAACGCTGTCCCAGGGAGCCAAAAAATCTTACTGCGTTATAGGTGAAACCGTGTTATATCTAACTTGCTTTGATCCACCGGAGTGTGCAGCCCCGCCCCCCCGGAGCACTGCTTTACCGCATTATATCCGAATTCGTGTTATATTGGGTCATGTTATATTGAGGTAGAGGTGTACATAATCTACTTCTCCTGGTATCAGGGCAGCCTCCTCCCAACTCTAGCCCCTGGTTTCTTTTTCCTCCTCGGTATATAAAACATTCAGATGAGGCTGCCTGATGAGCTCCAACTATCTTAATATCTCAGACTTACCCCTTTCTTGCCTGGTCAGATAAATCCTAGCAACAGCACGAAAGGAAAGATTTTTGAGTCTGACTCTTCTCACCTTGCCCAGCTCTGGTGTCCTCTCAAGACCCAGAAAGGTTGTATATCCTATCACAGATGAGAATAGACTTTTTACTAAAAAAATCAGTTCCAATGTTGGAAGACAAAAGAAATGCTCAGGGAGATGCATTTAAAATGCATTTCTCTACTAACAGACAGTGTTTCTGTAAGAAGTTTCCTGTCTTTTGTATAAAGATGTGTTTAAAGATGACAGGAGATCTATAAAACCATGTAATTTAGGCAAGAACAACAAGTTTATCAAAACAATAAATACTAGCCAGTTACTATTGTTTTACCTTCCCAGACTTTTGTATGTATTTTATTGTTTTGGTATCGCTAAATGCTTTAAAACTATTATTGACTGATTAATTATATGATCACGAGCACAACAACAAGTTTGCATTTGAAAATGAAATATTTTATTTCATAATTTCATGTTTTTGTACGTTTAAAAAACAACTGAGTTTTTTACTTTTACCCACGACAAAAGCATGACCTCAGGTATCTGCCATGACTAACAAGCGTAGGAAAAAATGAGTCAGCATTTATGAAAAGGCCTGATCAAACAGGTGTCAGAGTTTAAAGACAGAGGGTCCACCAAATCATATAGGTGAATTGAATAGCATTTTTGAGGGCAGCAAAGCTGGGACTTATGTGAATTCTGGTGGAAACAAGTCCAAAGGCAGTGACTTACCACCATGAGTTGCAACAAGTTTTGTCTTTGGGAAAATTAGCTGAAGTGCACCAGTTCAGTACAGTTTGTGGGGTAGGGCAGAGATAGAGTACAGTTACTGCTCTAAGCCATGTAGGACTTTGTACATAGATTTAGATTGTAAAGGCATTTAGGCATTCCTGAGCTCAGCATTGCAACACCTAACTGAGCCCAAGTCTCATTTTCAAAAGATATCCTATCCATAGGATTTTGGCTTTTAAATAAGCCAATTAAAATGACTTGAGACTGAGATTTAGGCTCCTAAGTCAGTTAGGCGTTGCAGCACTGAGTGCAGCAATACCTAAATACCTTTAAAAATCTGAGAGACAAGGTAGGCAAGGTAATATCTTTCATTGGACCAGCTTCCAAGAATTGTTTCTTGCAATTGCTCAGGAAGTAGATAGTGCTGCTAAGTTTTGCTTCCTGTTTCTGCATGTTGTGGAGTTTTCACTTCTGATAGCAAAATTCAATATCTTCCACTGTTGTTTGCAATGTTGTTATAGGCCAGGTTGGTCCCAGGATATTAAAGAAACATAGTGGGTGAAGTAATTAGTCTAGTAAAAGATATTACCTCATCCACCTTGTCTCTGTAATATCCTGGGACCAGCATGGCTACAACAACATTTAAAATCTGGATCATATTGACTAACACTTGGTATTTTACCCAATAGCTACTGGCACCACATGAAGAATCATAGTACCTGTGTGATGTGCTCTTATCAGCCATTCAGGAGGTATACAGCTGCATTCAGTACTTACTGAATCCATGTGACTTATACAGTGAATCACAGGTAAAGTACAGTTTAGAGAGATGAATAAAGGGAGGCATGATACAAATATAACATAATGATGGTATAAAGAAGGTCAAATGAGTGCTCTTATTTACCCTCTCATATCTTAATGGCTACGAAGGGCATTCATTCTGCTTTGTAGCCAAAATCTGAATTGGTCTTGTTCAAAGGTAATTATACTTTGATGGCATTTGGACCAATTTCCAGAACAGAAGCTTTCCCCAAACCAGTCACTATAGAAGTTCTGAGGAATGTCCAGTTCATCACCTATGAAAAGACTCCCACCTCTCAGAGGCCCTGATTCAGAAAAGCACTTAAGTACATGCTTAACTTTAAGCATATCTTGAAGTCCATCCCTATCCCCAAACACTTAAGTAAAAAAGAATTCAGTTTGGGTCAAACCAAATAAAAAAGAATCCTAACAGTATCAGCAAATTATAAAGTCTGTTTTGGATTGAATTTACTATGTCACATGACCTCAAACATGTTTTTCACAGCCGGTTTAGAAAGAGCTAGATTTAGATCCCACATGGGTGCTGTATCTACTGGGCTAAAAGTTGTAAGGTGGATGGTGGTGACACCACCTCCTCCCCTCTGACTGTTTCGCAAATCTAGCCCCCAAATGATTATTCTATTTATTTATTTATTTATTTTCTGGTCAAAACTATTCAGCAAATTTGTGTCAAATTCACAAATAGTTTGGGGTTGATCAAAACTGCATTTTGAGGCAAATTTGCCTTTTTTTTTTTCTGAAAAATTTTGCCCAGCCCTAACTGTACGCTCTTTAGAAAAGGGCTGTATACTTGCACAATACAGCTTCATTCTATTGGGTGGTCTGTGGACATTATTGTAAAGTGAAAAGTAAATAATAATAAATGTTGAAGCATTGAAGGGAGAATATGTTTGTAATTCTAGCATGCTATTTGTTGGCAACTTATTCATTAAGTAAACATAATGCCTTTTTTTCAGAATCTAAGTTTTTCAGTTCTTCAGCAACATAAATAATGGAAACAGAATGGAATTTCATATTCTAAATGTAGTTGTAAAAAAATGGCAAATGTGAACAAAAATTTTAGGGCAAATTATGTAGATTACAATGATGATTTAAACACATTGAACACTTTTGTTCAATTGGTATTGAAGTCACTGGAGATAGGGCAATTTTACACCAGCTAAGGATCTGCCCCATGTATTACAGCAGTGCCTGGAATAAGATTAAAAGAAACTGAAGAACTATTAGGTTTTTAAATAGTGGCAGGGGGATTGTTATAATATTCTTGGAATTGATCAAACAACTGCCCCCAGTGCAGACCAATTTATAGTTTTTAAAATGTATGCATTATATGCAGATAAATATTGCCAGAAAGACTTTATATTACCGGACACTACTGTAACAAAAGATATTCGAATTTGAAAGGAGACATTCATCTAGTTTCTTCTCTGAATTAGATAATAGAAATTCTTTTAATGTAACATTGAATATAGAAAGGACTACACTTTTACATTTGCATTATTGGTACTTTACCCAGAATGTGTTGCAGACAAGATACTGTTTCTCTTTATAATTGTTTCTCTTCAGTAATATTGCTAATATCAATTTATAGCATTTTAACAGAAGGTCTCCTTGACCAATGTTAAAAGCAGTAATAAAGAAGTAGGCTAAAAAATAGCTATAAAGAATAGCTATAATTTAAAGCTGAAATAACAGGTTTTTGCTGACCTTGTTCTCCTTGTGGTGTATAGTCACTTTAGGGTGAACACATTTGGGGTGAGCATGTGAAACACATTATCTTGGGCCCAGTTCTGCCAGCTTTAGATTGGGTGATACTTATCTACACAATTAGTTACACAGAAGTCCCTGTGACTTTACACACACACAAAAAGGTACTAATGAAAGGGTGGGAGAATCAAGCCCCTAGTGAGCTTTAGTGTGGCAAGGCCCCAGTTCAGGAGAGCTTTCCTACTCAGGAAAACCCTTAAGCCTGTGCTTAAGGCCCATTAAAGTCAATGGGAGTTAAGCATATATTTATAGTTAAGTGCATGCTTAAGAGCTTTCCTTAATCAGGAGGCAAAATCCTAGCTTTTCCCTTTCCTTGTGAACCTATGAAACTATGGGTTATAGTTTTTATTGGCAGTACTGGCAATGAGAAATGTTTTTTTCATAGCTCTAGTGGGAACAATAGCGGACAATTGGTCTGTAATTGCAGATATTTTATACTTAAATCTTGACTGTGAGCTTGGACAAACTTTTTTATAGTAAGATATATGGCCAAACAGCCACATTTCCAGCAATCTCATAATTAACATACAAAAGCTTGAGAACAAAAGGCTCCAAACCTGAAAACAGTTACACACATGACTTCTCTGGGACTATTGGTGTATATCAAGTGAAGTATGTGCATACAAGCAAGCAGATATCAAGGGGGCTCCATGTGGACCTATGGATTCACTTGTGCAGATCCAACTGAAGGGTTGAGTCACAGGGCATCATTTTTTCCTTTTAATGCTGTTTCTTAAGAACATACCAGCTTTGTATTTTATGAGTTGGACAAAATTTAAAAATATTCAAGAACATGTTAGGCTTCAAGCCATGAGGAGGAAAGCAGAGTTAGAACATTTTATGCCTACGCTTTTTGTTATTTATTGTAACAGTAATAATTTGTGCTAAAAATCCATATAATCAGTTAACTTGTCATGTCCTTTTATCCTGACACATTATTTTAATTACACTTTTCTTTTCAAGGTATCATGGCAGTGCAGAAATAAACAGAAAATAAGCACAAGAAATAAAAACACCCTTGTGATATTCAAACTGTACACATGGTTCAGCTTTACTTTATGTGAACCCCAACATTTTGGGAGAGAAGATGAGACACTGGCAGACCAGGTGCCAGCTCATTCCAAGGCCCTTAGGACCCAACTGAATGCTGACAAATACATAGCTGGAACCAGTCTGGCTCACCGCTGTGATAGGATTCTTAAAATGGGTATTAGAATTATAAGAATGTGTTTAGACTTTATGGAATGCTTATAAGGTACTGCATAAATTAGTTTCACTTGTAATATCTGTATCCCATGTTATGAGGTAATATTTAAATGTTTGCTCTGGAACTGTAAATCACTGCGCAGGAGAGAAACATTAATGAGTGTGAAATACTACTTTCCACCAGGAGGTGTTATCTCTTGCCCAAACAAAGGAAGCCCATCAACATCAGATGAACTATTTTGGAACATCAGATTACAAATGACTGTTGATTGTTCGTCCCACCGTTGTCCCCTGAAGAAGAGACATGCAAGTGAATTCCTCCCAACAGCTGAATTTGCAACTCAAAGCAGAAACAGGGAAGGAATAAAAAAGCCCTAACAAGGAGGAACTGTTTCTCTTTGCTGCTTGGAGTTTAGGGGAGCAAGATTTCCAGGCATAAGCAAGAGATCCTCACTGCTTAGACTGGGTTAGCCCGAAAGGATGTATAGCGCTTACTTATTATAAAAGCCTTTATTACTTTTTGAAACTTAAGACCGGAACTCACTTGTGTATATACATTTCCCTGCTTTAACCTTGTAAATAAATCTCATATCCTTTTCCTAGTTAATAAACCTTTTGATAGTTTATTGTAGGATTGGCTATAAGCAGTGTCTTGGATATGAGATCTAAGGTGCAATTGACCTGGGGTAAGTGACTTTCCTTTGGGACTGGGATTAACCCGAATATTGCTGTGATCTTTGATGTAAGGGATCATCTATCACAAAGCAAGATAGATTGGAGTACCCAAGGGGACGGTTGGTGACTATGTTAAGGCTGTTATTGTGCTTGAGGAGTTTTCATTTAATAAATGGTTGGGTAGAACTCACAACCAATTTGTGGTTTGTGCCCTGCTTCTTAACAGTCTTTCCTGAGGTTGGTATTCATGCTCTTGAGTCACTGCAAAACAGCTTGGCAGAAGAGAACTAAATCCTGTGGCCCTTACTCAGGCAAATCTCCCATTCAAATCAGTGGACATTATGCCCAATTAAGAACTACACGATGAAAGTCAAACACACTTCCACATGCATACAGCATTGATTTATATTACTGACACCACAGATATTTCCAGCTTCCCATTTAATCATTCACTTTATATAGTTTATAAGAGTTGCTGTAGAGTAGAGTAATGTCAACCACAAAGTCAAAGTCATTCAATTGTTCCTTCTCAGTCCAATTAACTCAGAAGTTCTTACCATCTGCTATATTGCTCATTATCTGAACAAAATCAAAGAATGCAAGATATATCCATGGTGGACTCCTACATTAATTTCAAACAAATCCAATTTCCATACATTACTTCTAGCATATTATTCTAAGTCACCATGGCATGTCAAGTAGCTATGCAGTTAATCAACATCAAAGGGAAGTTGGATAGTACAGGATGATGGGCACTGCAAATTGTTGAACAGCAACTGTCATCAAAGATGATGGAATACTGAGCACAGGCACCTTTTCCTTTAAAAATTATCCCTTTGTATTATTAAAATAGTGTTAGTACATTATCATTAATTCCTTGCAATGCATATCTATTTTTGCTACCAAAATTTGAATGCTTTATAAAGTAAGATGGCGATGAATCCAGTAGTCACTGAGGTCAATGGCAAAACGTGTGTTCATTTCAGTGGTAGCAGGAACAAGCCCTATATCTCATTAACTTTAACAGTAATAACTAGTTTGCATTTTATATATTAATTAATACAGAAAACTACAGCAAAAGAACATTAAGGTCGCAAAATCAAGTACTTCAAATGTTGGGAAATACCAGAAATAAGATTGTATCTGCAACATTAAATTTAACCCCCCAACACTTATGCATTATAATACAGTCTTTAATTAGATGATCACACTATTTTTTTTCCATAGGACACCAGCCCCATTCAGTGCACAGCATGGATGGTGTTCAGGGAGTGAAACAGAGCTGTGTAGTTAATGAAGCTGTTGTCTCTCTGTTGAATCTTTTTTAAGTATTTTGAGATCTTTAATTCTTTCTTTTTGATTAAAAATGACTAGGGTAATAGGATTTGTAATAAAACCTAACCATTTATTCACCTAGTGTAATATCCTGCTTTCAGAAACCAAAAATTCTTGATTCTTCAGAGGAATGTGGACACACCCCTTAGTACACCCAGGCCAAGATTTTTAAAAATTGGCACCTAAAGTCAGACTCCTAAGTCAACCCTTGGGCACCTAAATATGTCACATGATTTTAATGAGTGCTGAGCATTTTACAGCTCCCACTGGCTTCAATTATGGGGAATAAATTCCTACCTGACTGCTGTAAATGATCAGTTTACTCCTTGAAGACTGACCTTTGATTATCTTTATTATTTTAGCTGTCATAGTTATAAATATTATTAAAGATCTATTTTCCTAAAATTGCATCTTTCTAAGAATATCTGTCTCCCCTAAGTTACAGGCATCCATGGGAGCACTTTGTGTTACATTCCTGTACAAAGTTGTTCTTTCATTGTCCCAGTGAGCTGAAACAAAGTGACATCCTAAAAAAAACCACCCTTTGTTCAACAAGTTCCCTCTAAAGGAGAGAAAGAAATCAGATGTCTTTGTGTTTTTTCCTAAATGTCAAACTGTTAAAAGTTTATTACCGTGTATGGAATCAAGAGAGTCCAACCAATGTCAAGTTAAAAAGACTATGTTAATAAAACAAACTTACTCCCACTTAATGTTGTTTTTTTCTTATGTTTTCATTTTCTTTTGAGAATTTCCTGATACTTTCGCATAAACAACAAGGAACTGAAACATTCATAGATAAAAAGTTATTGCTTACATAAAAACAATTCTTCCTCCCCCCTCTACTACTTGTGTCCACTTCTTCTGCTGGCCCTTCAATCTACTCAATTCCTCTGAAGTGGTGTGAAGTACAAGCTGTAGCAATGATCTGCCATAGAGTCCATTGTTCCATGCTCCTCTTACCATTTTCTATGCATGTCCTCTGAATGCTATCCTCTGCTGAGGCACTTTGGATAGCTACCCAGATTTTCACAGAAGGCACATATATAAGTACAGTTATGCGGCATGCTAGTTGTGGGCCCACAAATATGGGTGACACATGGTTGTATTAGGCGAGCTAGCAAGGGCCATGACAGAGCCAGACACATCCTAGTTCCTAATGGTACTATCCTCACCACAGAACTCTTTCTGAACAAACTAGCTCATTCTCTGTAACGTGGCTTTGGACCATGAACAGTAGAAACAACATTAGCATTGATGATGCACCTATGATCTGCGGACCCTCTTACAACTGCAGATACATCAGCAGGTGTATCTGAATTGGCCCTGAATTTGAGTGTGCCTGACTTCAGGCATACTGTTTGAAAAGTTTGTCCTTAGTGTCTGTGTTGCCAGTTAAACAATCTAAATTGTTTGTTTCTTCTTTCTGATACACTACAGAGTTTACAAGACAAAAAAAGAGTTAAAGGATAGAGTGCACTAAGATAAAAGAGCAGTTTACCCTCTACAGTTTACGGTAATCATCTAGTAAAAGTGGAGCCTACGCTTTCCACAGATAGTGCTTTATAACCAGGAAGCTACTTGCCATAATTACCTGAGGGAAGTAAAAAAGAGTATCAGAAATTTGCATTCTTCTATCACAGTACCAGTCCTAATGAATGGTGCTGATATTTTCTTCTCACCACTCAGTGTGTCTGAGTGGCCTGCACTAACCAATTAAAAATGACAGGCTTGTGAATTCTACCGCATATTGCAAAAAAAGCTTTGGTAGCTGAGTCTAAAATTTCAATGCTCTTTGATTCCTGTTGTGAGAATCATTTACACACATAAGTTATAAAAAGTAGCAAGAGCTACTTCTCCTGCCCCAGTTAAAAGAGCATTATTTTATCTTATAAAACTGATATCTCCCAGTCTACCATGTAAACTAAAATATATACAATGATCATAAAATATCATATACAAATGATCCAGTTTAAAATTCTCCTGTCCTGCAAAGTCATAGATAGTGGGGCTGGGGTGGATGTCTAGAGCAGGTCAACATCTTCACTTCAGCAAACTATTCCCCAGAGATTTGATATGAAGTTGTGGGGATAAACAAAAGGCCTCCAGATTACACATTTATAAGCTCACAATATAGAATTCAGCTTGGCAGTCTAATGGCTACATATATCTGTTAAAAGAAAAATAAATAGGCTTCTCGTTCATTTTGATTTTTTCAGAGGTCATCCTAGCTACCTGCTACATCACAGCCCACCCCTCTATATCTCTGCTTTGGTAGGACCACAGCCAGGAGCTTTCTAATTGTAACTTTACTGAGTCCAAAGACAAACCTTATGAAGGGTTGTTTAAATGGTGGTAAAACTGTTGGAGAAATGGATGAACTACCACCTGATCTTGCCAAGAAATGGGAAAGTTAAAATAATTCTTTCAGCAAAATAAAATAATAAATAATAACAACAACAACAACAACAATTATGAACCTCTTGAATGGGGGGAGGGAAAATGAAACTGAAACTTTCAAGATGACTTAGGAAAATCTTTTAATGTTTTCCTGCTTAGTTCATGTGGGTATGAGCATACATCAAGTTGCAGAAGAAATTTTGTGGATTCACTATTAATTGGAAGCCTGAATTGTGTAGATCAGATTAAGTAAAAAGGAAAGGACTTTATTAAAGAGATCCAATTCATATTGGCTTCTGATCATGAAACCTAGTTCTTACATGGACCTTCTAAGTATTCCCTGTAACAGAATGACAATATCCTCAACAAACTCTATGGAATTAAGATAAACTTTATTGAATTAGGTTAATGCCTTTGGGGCAAATTGTATTAAAAAACAATTGTGTGTGTGTTGTTCTGGCACCCTATGTACCTTCTCTAGAAGGTGGTGGTGGGGATGCTTATGGACTTTCTCTGTTATCTGCCTTTGACACATCCCCTCTGAGGAAGATATGCCTATCTAGTTCAAACTGGATTCTCCAGAGACCAACGAAGAAAACACTTCTCAATAAAAATCCTGGCTTTAAGTTGACTCAGGGCCTTCTTCCTAATCCAGCAAATAGACAGGACCCCTAGTCCCAGAGGGCCTCAATCCTTAGGGGATGATTGGAAAGATTTGGCCTACTGCAGTACCATAAGACTGTGCACTTGTTCTGACCTGAAGCACTAATAAACTTAAACCAGGAACCAATCCCTGCAACAAACCCCATTGCCAACTCTGTCCACATATCTATTCAAGGGACACCATCATAGGACCTAACCACATCAGCCACACCATCAGGGGCTCGTTCACCTGCACATCTACCAATGTGATATATGCCATCATGTGCCAGCAATGCCCCTCTGCCATGTACATTGGCCAAACCGGACAGTCTCTACGCAAAAGAATAAATGGACACAAATCAGACATCAAGAATTATAAGATTCAAAAACCAGTAGGAGAGCACTTCAATAACGGACTTAAAAGTGGCAATTCTTCAACAAAAAAACTTCAAAAACAGACTTCAATGAGAAACTGCAGAACTGGAATTAATTTGCAAACTGGACATCATTAAATTAGGCCTGAATAAAGACTGGAGTGGCTGGGTCACTATAAAAAGTAATTTTCCCTCTGCTGATACTCACACCTTCTTGTCAACTGTTGGAAATGGGTGACGTTCACCTTGATTGCATTGGCCTCGTTAGCACTACAAAAGTAATTTTCCCTCTCTTGATATTCACCCCTTCTTGTCAACAGTTGAGAATAGGCCACTTCCACCTTAATTGAATTGGCCTTGTTAGCACTGACCCCCCACTTGGTAAGGCAACTGCCATCTTTTCAGGTGCTGTAATATATATACTGCTTACTGTATTTTTCACTCCATGCATCTGATGAAATGGGTTTTAGCCCATGAAAGCTTATGCCCAAATAAATTTGTTAGTCTCTAAGGTGCCACAAGGACTCCTCGTTGTTTTTGCTGATACAGACTAACACGGCTACCACTTTGAAATCTAATAAACTTGTAACTGCAAAGAAATCCCTAGGGTGGGGGTGATACCCTGGTAAATTTATTAACATGCATATATGTTTTTTTATTGCTTTTTTTAAAAAAAGCTTTTTCTCTGTAATATTTTGTACCATAAGAATAAAGCCGGCTTCGTTAGAAAGAACTGTGTGGTAATATATCTGTAGCAATCATTCTGTTATCAGTCTCTGACGAAAAAGCAAGCAGGCCTATTTAGACAGACTGCCTTTGCTGGGAAATAGAGTAAAGGCAGAGAACAATGCAGCCTGATAATACCCTGTCAGAAGGGAGAGAGATGTGGGTCTCCACCCAGAAAGATAACAGCGTGGGGCAGCTGGAAGCTCAGAGTGCATGTCTTTGCTGAACCACTAAGGGGAGATACAGGTGAAGTAGCCCTGAATTATAAATACTCCTTCCCATATGTTCGGGGGTAAGCAACAAGCCAGCTCTGCCTCCCTCTTCATTAAGTACAAGCTGGTTGGCCCAATCTCCCAAATCCACCAGCACAAGCATCTCCCTTGGGGTAGATGTTGTCCAGCCCCATCTTATGGGGATTTGTGAATAGCCCAGAGAACTCTGGAGCGTTTCCAGGTTTCATCAAAGAAAAACGGAGAGTTGTGGGAAGGCGAAAAGGTGGAAGAGGGGAATTGTGAGGCAATGGGATATCATCTGGCCCCTGAAACAAGTAGGAAAGGGAACAATACAGCTAATCTTCCCCTGAAGATCTTGGAACAAGTGGAAGACTACTAGATTCCCCTCACACACACACCTCAGTTCCCATGCTGCAAGGTACCAGCAATAGGAAGACCTTGTCTTTTGATGGAGGGGATTACAGGAAGAGGATCATGTAGATAGTGGAGAATGGGTCAAAAGATATGGAGAGAATGGGGCTGCAGAGGTTTGAATAAGAGATTAGCATCCAAAGTTGTAGATGTTTGTGGAATCTGAACCGAAGCTGAATTCTGAACTGTGTACAGGATTCAATACCTACCATCCCAGGCGGCCCCCACTGTGATAAAACTCCAGATGGATTTACAATTGGTCTCTACTGCCTGCCCATCTTGTGGGTGACAACACTCTCTGCAAAACTGCACCACCCACGCTTGTTCCCTCAGGGAGGGAATCTGGCCCAGGATTCTCAGAATTCTTATTTCATTTCTGAACACTATGCTGGTCTGGAAAGCATTTGATTGTTCTGTAATCTGATTGCTCAATTGGTACGAGTGAGTAGGAAGGCTTATTTAACTTGGCCCTTTGGGAATGCTGTACTGATTTTACAGAGGGCAGGTTTCAGAACTCAGCAATGCATATATACATAGAGAGGCAGAAGGGAGAGGGTATTTTTTTTCCCATGTCTGCAACAAAATAACTTTATCAGAAATAGTTAACAGCTCCTCAAAAAATAATCTGAAAATAATAGTTTCTAGCCATAGAAGTAATTCATTTTCTGCTAAAGTGAGTAGTAGGGCAGAAAGTCTGACACTTTATTACATTTGTTCAGCATTGTGGTTTTCATCATTTCTTTGAAATCCACAGCTTTCACGTACAGTTCATTAACACTGATCAGAGAGCACAGCTTTCCAATAAGTCAATTTCTGCCATGTAGTCTTTAGTAGATGTTTTAGTTCATGTAATTTGTTGAATGTTCTTTATCTTGAAATCTCATTTTAATGTGTGGTTATGGTCATTTATACATTGCCACTTTTCTGACATCTTGGTGTTCTATATTTATTCTATCCCATTGACATCCATAGTAGCGTTCTCACTTTACAAGTCAAAACAAGATTTTTATAACTGCCAACATTGTACTCTCAACCTGGCGTCTGAAAAATAAGCTGTCTTTCTGCACTGTCTGTCTCAGTTTTAATGCAGTGTTTCTTAATAGCGTAGAGGCCTAATTTTCAAAACTATCTTCTAAATTTGCACTCACAACATTCCATGTGCAAATTTACTAATGGCCATTTATTTGTACATGTTCAGGGTTAGCTGGATGCACAGTTTCTGATTTCCATGTCATAATTAAGATTTTACACACAAAAATTGCAGCTGTACATTTGCCTCTATATGTAGCCCTGACTCAGCACTGCTTCCCTGTTCAGAGCAGCACTTAAACACATTCTTAAGTTTAAGCATATGATTTCAGTCAAGCTTAAGGATTTTCTTATGTGCTATCCTGAACTGAGGTCCTTGTTAATTCAAATAAAAAAAAAATATGTAGGTCAGTTGAGATAGGGATAAATATGACATGCTGGCATCTGGGTAGCAGATGATAAAAGAAAATAGTGAGACACACAAAATAAAACTGAACTGATGTTTTTTGTCTTGCCATAACTTCAGTGTGCATGGCCAAGTTCCATTGCTTGCTTTCAATAGGCCAAATTCTGATACACGTACGCCACAAATACTTCTACTGAAAACAACAGGACTATAGGAGCAGTATATGTGGGGGAGGAGGGATAGCTCAGTGGTTTGAGCATTGGCCTGCTAAACCAAGGATTGTGAGTTCAATCCTTGAGAGGGATGCTTAGGGATCTGGAGAACAGTATTATATATCAACATAAGCAAGGACATTGGAATCTGGCCCATATTGTCTGGAAACATCCCTGGGATGGATTCTTTTCTCACTTACACCATTTATACACCAGTGTCACTCCATTGACACCAGTGGGTGAGGGAAAGCAGACCCCATGGATAGAACATCAAGGCAAAAGGAATGTATGAAGTATGTGCAAAATTCAAGAATTATTAGAGAACAGAAAAATCACCCATTTTTAAGTGGCAGCATTTGTTGATAGAACTGACTCTGTGTGTATGCGCATGAGAGAAAGAGAAAGAGACACACACACACATTTGCTGGAAAATCTATTTTGATTTTTCCCTGATGGCTTTTGTTTTGTTTTTTCATAAATTAGCTACAGCCTTAGTCGTAAGGAATCAACAGTTTTATGTTTTCTAATAAACGTACCAGTTGCAGATTACATGATATATATTTTAACAGTATAATAATCAAAAGAGGTTACAAGGGCTTCACGATTACAATTTTAAAATGTAGTTACAAATAATGGTGTTTATATGCCAATTTAGGATGAAGCTTCAATTCTCTGTTTTGTCAATCGTAGAAACATATGCATTTTTGAAAGGTTGCCTAACATTAATATTTCTACCTGATTCATGTGAATTTGTGCATCTGTAAAAAATGTATGATAAAAAGACTGACTATAGACTTACTTTAGAACCAGTAAAGTCTATCAGCTCCTCTAACTGCTTGCACTGTTTAAAAAAATTTGGTATTTTTTTTCTTGGCATTCAGACTTGTAGTTATGTCTTATAGCCCTAAATACAAGAAGAAATACAGGGAAAGGATAGTACAGTGATTGCTCAGTAGCACCTGTTATAGTTAAGGTTACAAAACACCTTTAGTCATAATCCCATTTTTCCCATGCTTATAACATTCTGAAATATTCACCTTTTAAGCTGAAAATTTCCATGCTTGGTCTCTGCCTCAAGGTGATTTTTTTAAGTTTGAGCAAAATATTTCCAGTTATTTTTGAGCTTGGAGAGGATGAAACAACAACAACAACAACAACAACCACCTTCTTCACAAAAATGGCTTAAGTCTGAAACTTTAAAGTTGTCATGGACATATATATATATATATTATTGGAGATGAGGAGAAACCTATTAGATGAACCAATTGTCTCTCTGAAAATGCAGTGTTGTTCTCATGAGTACAATTTGTAGATCTAGGTGCCAACAGCCCCTGTTTGGATGGGACAGGCCTGAGTTTTAAATATTGGTCCTAGAGACTGGAGTCCCAGCCAATAGCTCAACTAAGGTGGCTTCCTCACTCCTTTTTTCCCCTTTTCCAGAGGAAGTCCTAGTCCACCAGCCATGCAGCCGGGAACCTCATATAAAGAATTAGTTTCTCTTCTTTCCAGCAACACTGACTCTTTAAATCAAGGGGAAAGAGAGAGAACAGAGCAGCCCAATAATTGGTGCTGCTAGGCATTTAGGTGGGAGCTGAGCTCCTTTGAAAATCTGCATCTTAATGTTTTAGTCATTCCCTGGGCTAGCAGATGGTTGAGTGCTTCAGTTCCTTGTGGAGAGGGCAATGTTTTCTTTCCTTCTTCAGTGCTTCTCTTGCTGGTCAAGGAACAACAATGCTAAGATGTGACAGAAGTCCATTTCAGTCCTCCTGGGACCAAGAGAAGGTTTCCCACATAGATCTTGAAGGAAAGAAGTGAAAAGTAGGAGCATGGAAAACAGAGTGATTTCCACTGTCCTTGATTGAAGACCCTGCAATAATATCACCACCAAGAAAATAATACATGTTAATTTTAAAAAACATTAGGTCAATATTTCCTCTGTTTATAATGTATTCCTACATTGTAACAAGGCAAAATATAAATCCACTATATAGTAGAATTTTTTTCCTTGAAAACCTTCTTTTGGGAACAGGGTTGATTTTAGTTGGCCACCTATCTTTGCATCAGCTGGAAGTGGTATTGCAGCAGCTCTGCCTCAGTTTCACCAGTGCCTTTTCTGGCCATAGGATTGACCTGACCCTGCAGCCAAGCCACATAACACAGGTCAGCTGCTTTCAGGGCCGCAGAGTCCTTTAGGTAATGTCCAAGAGAAAATATCAAAACAACCAAATGTTCAGTCCAGCTGGACTCAGCTGTTAGCCTCCTTCTTTTCAGGCCAGATCCTGCTGCAAAAACTGACCAAAAAGCCAACCGAAGGGCCTGGGTTCAACTTCACTGCCCAGTGGCACACTTCTCCCCTACACAGAGTTTCAGGAAGGCTGAAGTCCCTGATTATCTCTTGTCTCCAGCTAGGCTCCTTGCCTGCCATAAGACAGCCTACCTGCTCTGCTTCCCCAACCAATCTTCAACTGCTGGGCTTCCCCCTTTCTAAACTCTCATTTCAAGCTTATCAGCCAACCCAAATGTAATAGTGTGTGGCTAATTAAGCCTCAGGCTGGTGGTTAACCCTTTCCAGTCGGGGATGGGGGTTGCATGCCTCATCACAGATGTCATTATCCTTAAGGCTTGAAAAGTGGTGCTTCTATTGAAACCTAAGCTGGAGGGTGGTAGCATGATCCAGTGGACAGGGCAATAGGCTGGGTGTTAGGATAACTTATCTGACACTGACCTGCTGGGTGACTGTAAATTGGGGGAAAACATTATAGAAGAGCTAGGTGTTATTAAAGCCGAGGTGCATTTACTCTCTTGTGAATCTCTGATAACTGCACTGACCTCAGTAGAGTTATCCTGAATTCAAACAAGAATTAATGAACTAAATGAAAGTCTGTTATTTTTTATTTGGGAAACACTGGGAGGAACAAGCAATCACACTGTTTGCACAAGATATGTAAAAAGAAATATGAAAATAAAGATTTAAAACACCACCCAGATTTTCTTCAAATAGAGAAACTTGCATTAGATATGTAATTATATTTTTGTTAGACTTCTATGGCTTATGATTCAACAGTTATGTTGCTTTTATACACCTGAAATTTACAAGAAATATTTCTTTACAAGATCCATTATGATCAATTCTTCCTAAATATACTGGAAATATTTATATTTTAGAAACTCCTTGGCTATTGAGAAAACACTTTTTATGACAGTTTGTCAGCTTGCTCAATAGGTTGGAGCCTCCTCAAATGTGTAACCGTATTATAAATAAAATAGAGCAGTGGCATGTTCTAGCTATCTAGCATTGAGAGACTGGGGAAAATACTGGAGAAAAGATGTACAGAGATTTGTGTTTGTCATAAATGTTGGGACCAGTTTTGAATTCCAGTCTTAACACTCTAGTACTTGTAAATCAATCTGAAACAACAACCAAAAAACCCTCAACCCTGAAAGAAGCAAACAAGCTGGAAAAGGGACTCTGGGATGTGAAGATCAGACCTTTTCTGTTATTCAGAGAATAAAGATGAGGAAGAAAAAAAATACTGCAAATGTTTATCAGAAAAAGAGAAAGCCCAGGAGTGACAATAGTTCTTTTCTTGTTCTTTCTTTGGAGGAGACAAGTAAGAATAAATAAATATAGAGCAGAATCTAACTAAAACTTCCATTTATTTTTTATGGCAAAATGCCACTTTAAAAGTTAACTTTTAGTATGTTTGTCAGACCCAATATAACCATGTCTATAGGCTCTATAAGAAATACTGCCTAGACTAGACAAGAATTTTTAAGGAAGACATGGATATTTTAAGGAGTTTCTCCTTCAAATAAAATATAAGTCTCCTATATTTTGGTTCTGAGCTTGTAAGCTAGTTTATAAACAAAAAAACTAAATAGCTGGCTCCAAAACCTACTAGCCAGCCCATTATATTTGTCCTTGAGCCTCTGATAGCTCTCCCAGTAAGGGAAAGATGGCTTTGGTTGATGTATTACCAGTTCATTAACAAACTAGGAGGAAAGAGGTAGAGTCTCTTGTCAAATATTATTCAACCAGCACAAGTACTATTAACAATTAATTTATTTGATGAATGTTGTGATTTTTTCAGACTAATTATTCAACATTCTTTGTCTTGTCTGGCTCTGAAGAATACTTTAAGCATCTAAAGGGACAGGTCTGGAACAAACTTAACGTGACCATGTAGGAGATTAAAGCCCCCCAACTATTTCTGTTAAAAATGCTGTTTCATCAAAATCATAATGTTCTGAGGAGACGGGTCAGCTTCAATGAAAGCTTAATCATGTTTCTCATGTCCAGGATGGAATTTCTGGTCAAAATCAGAGTGAGAGACCCCCAATTCAAGAATAATCAAGTGGTTAGGGCATTAATCTGGGATGTGAGATATTCAGGTTCAAGTCCCTTCTCCAAATCAGGCAGTTGAGTGAGTGCCCCAACCCAGGGCCGGCGCAACCCATTAGGCAACTTAGATGGTCGCCTAGGGTGCTACAATTTGGGGGGCGGCAACCGCGGCAGTATTTCGGCAGTGGGACCTTCCGCCGCCTCTGTGGGGGGTGGCATTTCGGGGTGGGACCTTCCGCCGCCTAGGGCGGCAGAAAAGCTGGCAGCGCTCCTGCCCCAACCATCACGATATTGGCTATTCTGGGGCAGATGGGCTGGTCTCTCACATTTTTCACAAAATGAATTTCAAAAGGTCTTGCTCTTGTTCTGATGCATAATGAAAACAAATGGAGTTCTTGTTTTCTGGCCATCCCCAATTATGATTGCTCATTTTACAGGTACAAGTTCTGTTGGGAGCACAGCCTCAGAACAGCTACTGCTCCCTAGCCATGAGCAAATGGGTAAAGAAAAGGTCTGTGGAGCAGTGAGGGATTACGTCCATTCCCTCTCCAATGCACCATCCAACAGAGCTGGCTGGAAGCAAGAAAGGGAAGTAAGATGTACCATTTGTGGCTGCAGTAAATTTCTTCCCCCTTGGAGCAGGAGAGAAGCAGAAAAGAAATTGTGACTCACCAAGTCACAACTCCTTGCTCCTGGGGTGGCACACCTGCATCCCCCCACTTATTGACAACTGAACCTAATCACCCATAGGTCTTTTCATCCTAGGATCTTAAAACGCTCGACATTCAACACTCATGGGAAGTAAAACACTGATTATTGACCCCAAGATAAAACCAGTAACAGATGTGTTCATGCTCAGATCCTCAGCTGCAGCCACGGATCACTTAGCTGTGGAGGTGCACAGAGCAGCCCCTACTAGTGGATTGATGCCCAGGTCTCCTAGCCAAAACTGCTGTGCTCTCAGCATTAGATCACACTCTCGGGGGGCACAAAACTGGGTCTCTATATGAAGCGGGCTGAAAATGAAATTTTGCTGGGGTGCCTTCTTATTGCTATGCTATTATTATTTGTACTGTAGCAGAGCCTAGAGGCCCCAGTCTGGAATCTGGGACCCATTGTACTATGCAGTGCCCACAACACACGCACCTTGTTATCGTAATATTTATTTGTACTGTGAGTTAGGAATTAAAACACATGAGCTTCATTTACTTACTAATTTCATTAGACTTGCAAAGAATTCATGAAGTAAGACACCCGACTTTAGTAAATCCACAGACGTATAAAGGGGCATGCTGGAAAATAAAATAAAGATACTGGGATTTATTTTCAGTCTTTCTATTCAATATATTGTGTGCCATCAGGCATTAGCTTTTATTGCACACAGAAGTCTCTTTAGAACATTGCCTATATATTTCTTGCAAATGGGAGACAGCTGCTCCTTGGTTATTATTTTATTGCTATAGTGCCAGAAATATACACCGTATATAGCAGCACATGCTGCTTCAATAGCTCTTTGTTGCTTTTAGTTTTCTCACAATTTCTTCAGTTCACTCTCAAGTCCTTCTATTTGCTTCTGATCACAAAAGTCTTTGATAGTCAAGGTGCTAAACACCTGATCATTTTTTCAATGAAGCAACTTTTTGCATGTTTTCACTTGTCCTTGCCACCATTTAATTCATATTGAAAATTAAATCCTGTTTCAAGCTGCCTTCCAGAAGGGATTTCTTTTTCTTTCTTTCCTACTTCATTGTTTATCAGGGCCTGATCCAAAAACCACTGAACTCAATGGGAATCTTTCTGGTGACTTCAGTTGACTTTGGACCATGTGATGGAAAGGGCAAATCCTCCTGGACATGATGTAAGGACTGACAGACGCCCCAGTCTCAACAGAACCAATTCAGTTCTACTACAATAGAAGGGAAAAACACAGAGAAGCTCTGCAGGAGGACAACATATCTTCTGCATGAGTACAGCTCAACGGTCCGATCCACAGCAAGCCTAAGCTATTTAGAAGATAGTTTTATACAGTGGCTCCATAACATGCAGATCTACTGACTTGAAGCCAAACACAGGGCTTATCAGAGGGCCTCAGACACCGCTGCTGTGATGAAGCTGCAGTAATAGTAGCAGAGGGGCTGCACTGCTGTTTCTCAGCCTGTCCCCAAGTTGAAGGATTTCATCCCCCAAACTCCTGCATAGTTCCCACGAGCAGAACCCATTTACTTAGGATGCAGGCAGAGAACAGAAGTTAGCTCAAAACACACAGAGCAACAATGCAAGAAAGAACACACACAAATAAAGAACCAAAATTTAAACTATGCATCTGTAAAGTCAACAGACCCTGGTCGTCGGCAGGCGGGATTGATCCTGGGACCTCAGTGCATGAACCTCTATTGCACAAGCTAAAAGCCATGAGACTCTTACCTAAAGCTGTAGAGTAAACTCATTTTATCTCTCTCTTTAAGTGGTCTCAGTGCCACTAGATGGGACCGAACATCACACCCCAGGAAGTGTGTGGGTTACACATGGAAATATTAACTCATACAACATTAGTATACAGCATGCATATTCATAATGCTGAACAGGAAAATTAAAGAACTATACTAAAGTATAACCATTCTACAATGAAACTAAGAATAAGTAATTAAATATACCATATACTCCAACAGTAAAAGGCTGTGGTGTGGATTTGCAATACACTGTTATGAGCTGGGTGAAACCTTGTCATGGATTGGGTTTGTGAACTCATCCTTAACATAACTGTCAGCATTAGCCCCACTTAAGACAAAGGATGCGTGTCCGAACCCACCCCTGAGTTTTTGACTGAGTATTGTTTTGGGTAGATATGGAGGTAGTGTGTGTGTGTGGGAGGGGGGGAAGATAAGAACGACCATACTGGGTCAGACCAATGGTCCATGTACCCCAGTATCCTGTCTTCTGACAGTAGCCAATGTCAGATGTTTCTGAAGGAATAAACAGACAATCATCAAGTGATCCATACCCTGTCATCCACTCCCAGCTTCTGGCAAATAGAGGCTAGGGACACCCAGAGCCTGGAATTGCATCCCTGACCTACCCTCCATGAACTTATCTCATTCTTTTTTTAACCCTGTTATAGTTTTGGCCTTCACAACATCCCCTGGCAACGAGTTCCACACAGACATTGAGAACAAGTAAGAACACAGAGAGAGAGTGAGAGGCAAGAAAGCCAAGCAGGAGTCTGTAAGCACAGTGGGACCCTGGAAAAAGCTAGCGAGAGAGAGAACGCTTTTGGCTCTGACATTAGTTAAGAGGCTGGGGGTGGTAAGCTAAGAAACTGATCCTTTTGTTCTTGGTTCCTTCTGCATTCAGAGACAAGACTTCTCACATTCCTTGTAAATAAACAAGATTGCACCAAAGAAAATACCAGACTCAATCAATTCTACTTTGAACAGGAACATCCCTGGGGCCTCAAACTTTGACTAGCTTCTCAGTTCGAAAAGGGGCAACAATACTCGGTGGATGGGACTGTTTCTGAATCTACTTCCTCTTTGAACACTGCACTGCCTTATCTGTCTAGTCAGAAAAGCACAGCTTGCCAATATCCTTGAAAGAAACACAGCTGACAGGGACATAATTTAATATTCATGAAGTACATCGTTTCAATTTCTATAATTAGTGACATTCAGAAAATACCCCTGGTCATTTTTCGCCAGTCCCCTGCGGTTTCGCCTTCCCCATTCCTCCAAATGGTCTCAGTCAATAACATGGAAGCACTGCTTGGGGAATGGCTGCCCTTCTGTCCCATGTCTTTGAATGTTCCAAGCTGTGTAACTTTAATCCCATTCCCTTTTGCCTCTCACCTACAGCCAGAAGTTTATTTTCCTTTTCTTGAGCAGCTTGTTGTCATCCTCCATAAGCCCCAACATCTTGACAATCTTTAAAACATATTTTATTAGGGAAAAAAAGAAGAAAAAATTCAAATAAATGTAAAGTTAGACTTCAGATTTTCAAAAGACATCAAACTTCCATTAAAAAAATCAATGGAAATTAGGGCCAGTTTAACATAACTAATTTCAAGACTATGCTGTTTCTTAAGTATGATGTTTCATATAGTTACAAAAGGATAAAGCATAAAGTAGTTTGTATGAGTATTTCTATCCCACTGCTGACAAGTCCCTCCCGAGAGCCGGAATCATATCTTGTGTCAGTACAGCTCCTCCCATTTTGTCTTATGGTTGCTTTTTATTTATACTCTTTTGGACATTGTTAGGTGTGGTAAAAAACATTATCCTTTTGACTACTATGTCTTATATAAATACACACAATTAACATTTATATGTTTTTTCTTCTCCCAGAATGAAGTGTTAATATGGACTAAAAAAAAACATATAATCATATTAAACCACCTCTCTATCTACCCTTCAGAACATTTTGCTTTTCCCCTTTTTAATCCATGTGTGACATCTCCACATTCATATACATATTTGTCAATTATGATTTCTCTTGTATGGTACTCAGTTTATCACAACTGATGAAATGTATTCCCTTTCAAACTTTTTTTTTTTTTTAATATAGAACTGGAAGGGACCCTGAAAGGTCATTGAGTCCAGCACCCTGCCTTCACTAGCAGGAACAAATACGGATTTTGCCCCAGATTCCTAAGTGGCCCCCTCAAGGATTGAACTCACAACCCTGGGTTTAGTAGGCCAATGCTCAAACCACTGAGCTATCCCTCCTCTACTTATAATTTGGGATGGGGGGAGTCAAACAATCTCGTCATCCATTTATCTGGACTGTGAATTCTACATGTGTTTCTTATCAGCCACCTAATCATGTATCATTCAGTGGGATGTATAACTAACAACAAATTTCTCTCCTGTGTCATAGCTAGTCATGGTTGAAAATTTTCAGTTGAAACTGGTTTTCAATGGAAACTTGTGTTTTTGACTAAATGCCATTTTTTCACAAAAGTGTCAGTTTTATGTGGAAAATGTTGAATTTTGTTTAAAAAAGTGAAAAAGAAAAAACAAACAAACAGAAATTGACATTCTTGTTTTTCCACCTGAAAACAAAATAATTTCATCTGAATAAAAATGGAAGTTTTAGTTCAATTGTCTCACCCTCACTTTTCTCCTCTCTGAGCCAGGCTCCTTGGCTGGACTACATCTCCTGTGATGCACCATTACCAAGGATTCCCATGATGCACCACAACTACTCAGCAGGAAGAGAATCTACAGCTCATTCAAAGCAAGGGAATTTTGCACACAGAAGAGAATGGAGTCACGAGGCAACCAAACTACAACTCCCATGATGCACCGCACTGGCATTTTCAAATAAAAAAAGGGGTTTTCAGCTAAAAGTTTTCAGGTTTTGATTTTTTTGCTGAAAAGTCAACATTTTTCCATGGGAAAAACCCAAACATTTTCTGAACAGATCTAGCTATGCCAATGTAATGCCAGTTAAGTCAGCAAGGTTGTAACAAAGACCAGAACACAGCTATACTTTACTCAAAGACCATTTCACCATTGTTTTTTGCTTGTATCTAGTGCAGTAGCAATAGCATGTGGCAAAGACAATACATTTAAGTAGTATACATATCCAGGCACAGTTTGAGCACCCTGCTTCTTTATCAAGGCAGCGTATCTGGGTGTCCTAAATGGTGCTCCAGATGTCAGGTTGGGCACTCTGCCACCACATGAATTGTTGTCTGTGGCCCTCTCCCACAATCACAGCGTGGGGAGGAAATCAGGCCAAGCCAGTGGATGGCTGCAGCATCTCTGGTCAAGCCAGAGAGTAACTAGTTGTGCATGGTCCAAAATCTATGATCACAGTGGCCAGAAATTTACCACAGAAAGCTTGGTAGACATCATAGAGGTTGTTTTCAATTTCTGATTCTTAGTCTTTACCCACAAAATACTCCGACTTAGTTTGGATCAGATCCTACTTTGCTTTCCAGAAATTCCATGGAGGTTTCTGGAGGCCGCATGTAACTAGAATTTCTATATCTGTTGTAAGGCTTCATTGATGCTGGGATGAGGGAAACATATCAAGTACTTTATGCTGTATTACTAGTGAAGGGTGCCGTTGAGTTGTTGAAAAGGAGAGGTCAGGCAAATAAACCAAAGGTCCATCTGTTGCTATGGAAAGTGGGTGGCTGCTTGACACCCACTCCTCTAGCCTTACTCCATCCACATCATCACCAGATTCTTCAATGGTAATTATGTGAATTAAGTATCAGAGGGGTAGCCGTGTTAGTCTGGATCTGTAAAAAGCGACAAAGAGTCCTGTGGCACCTTATAGATTAACAGACGTATTGGAGCATAAGCTTTCGTGGGTGAATACCCACTTCATCAGATGCATGCTCCAATACATCTGTTAGTCTATAAGGTACCACAGGACTCTTTGTCGCTTTTTATGTGAATTAAGTAATTACAGTAGTCTGAAGGTTCTTAGGTGGGTAAGAAAGAAGTTGTCCAGTAGAGAAAAGTGAAGCTTAAGTAGAGAAAATGCAAAGTTAGAGCTTGTGTTCTCTTTGTAAAAAAGATGAAAAAAAAAGACAAAGACAAATACAGCCCAAAGAAGTTGTCCTCGAATGAGGTCCTCTCCAGGGCCAGTGTCACAAACCTTGTGTTGAGGTCAGCTGTCAATGCACTTCAATATTGAGGGAATCTCAGCAGCCAAGAGGGACATCCTCCTCCAGTTCACTGTAGAACATGAAGAATACATCATCTTGCTTCAGGACACACATTCTATCACTGACGCTTAACTATCAACTCCAAGCTGTGTTGTTGTGTCTCACCTCCATCACAGGCAATACAGGCTGTCATCCTAAGGCAGAGAGGGTATTCCAGCAACTCTAGTCTCATCATTAGGTCTGTGATGGGGTGTACTCCCTCCACTGGCCCTGAGAGGGTAAATTAGGCCCAATTAACTGCCCAGTTGCACCTGCAGGAGGAGCCAAGGAGCAGGGAATGATTATTTAGATACAAGGCTCAACTGGGCAGGGACAGGCGGGGACTATGGAAGCCAGGAAGCTGGCAACAGAAGGGGGCTGTAGGCTGCAGTTGCTCCCTGGGAAGAGGAAGGAATGTTAGGACTATAGAATGTTGCTCCATGGGAGGAGGGAGTTGGGAGGCTGGCAAATCCAAAAGGGGCAGGGGGGAGATCAGGAAGGAAGGAGAAGGCTCAGGGGAATAGCAGCAAAAAGGAGTGCAGGCCTTGGCTGCTAACAGGAGGGCCCCGGAGCTGGAACCCAGAGTACAGGGCAGGCCCGAGTTCCCCTACCAGCCACTGGGGACATGGCACCTACCAGGCAGAGGACAGTGGAGTGCCTGGGATGATTTGTTCTGGGAAAGACTGTTACACACACCCTTCCCCAGAAGGGGGAACCATGGAGTGACCTGCCCAGAGGGCTGAATCACGAAGAAGAGGCTGCAGTTACTGGTTCAAGAGGGGCTGAAGGATGAGAGGATGATGGGAGAGACACCATCAGAGGAGGGCACAGCACCTGGCAGAACTAATTCCCAGTACAGCCAGAAGGAGGTGCAATCTGTGATGAGTGAACTCCCTTGACAAGGTCCAAATGATGTTACTGAATTTCAGCCTATAAAAGCGAAGGATCCGATTCTGATCAATGTCTATAAACCTCCTCACTGCAGTATCTTCAGTGGACTCTACAACATTCTAAAGGAGGCACACACTTACCAAGGCTGGTGAAGAACCTGTTCTATTGCATCTTCCTCACCTCTGAGTTGGCCAGCTTCATTAGCAGGGATTCACTTTGGGTTCTGCCTATCTATTACCACTGTTGTGAGCTGCCTCCTCCTGCTGCTACTTGGCATTAGATAAGATGCGATGGGAGACAGGTAAGTGATTCATGCATGCTAAGAAAGAAAAGTGGTTCCCAGGTTGGCAGAGGCTGGGAATAGCAGGATAAGTCTGGTCAGTTACTGAAAAACTGGCTAGCCATGATGAGGTAAGGAGTTATTCTTCTTGCATTCTTTAAGAAAGACTCACCCATGTAGCAAAAATACTGTTTACATTGTTTTTCTCAATTTGTTTTAATGTAAACTGTAAGGGTCAAATATTGACCTCAAATACATGGGCTCTCATTGACTTCAATGGGAAAGGAACCTGAGCATCTCAGACACTACCATTTTATGCTTGGTGACTTACAGGATTGCACGTACTACATAAGCTATGTTACCAAAGCTCTTTAGAAAAGGCTATTCCATTGATCACAAGAGAGAAATGATAGAAATGGTAAAGCAGGGAATAGGAGTGCACATTTACCACTTTAAAAGGTTGCAGCCCATGTGCTTAATTCAAGAAGCTAGACAGTAAATAAAATAATCTGCATATTAAAATAAAGTTTATTTGGCAGTAAACTGATGAACTTAAAGAGTGCAGTGAACCATGTGCCTTGTAAACATATTAAACCAAAAATCTCTGTTGATCATGGTGTGTCTTAGGAACACACAAGCAAAAAAAATGCAGAGGCAAGGATAAAATTTATCATGCATGCAAATCAGAGCACAGAACCTATTGTTTCAAGACATGTTCAGTACTAGTCGTGTGAGCTAAAGACTCTGAGAATAGCTTGTCTTCATATACAGACCTTATATACAATTTAAAATTTATATTTTAAATTGGTTTCATCTTCATTATTGTTAAAGTAACTTTTGTCAGTTTAGCTATCTGAGGATCAGCTGACCTATATCCCTGTTCCAAAATAGGAAAATTACTGTAATTGCCTTATTTGCAAGAAGAATGAGAACATTTATCTGGTTTTAGATTAGCAGATGAGAAAGTGGAGATGAAGAAATTTATCATAAGTCTGACTTAATTTTTGTTGTGCTGATGGATGAATGTCAAGCAACTTTTTTTTGTCCTAGAGTTTTTCCCATTAGTTATTTTTATAGGGGTTTTATATTGCATTTTCTGTAAATTGGTGACAGTGTCTTTAAGACATTTGACCCAGATAAAACCATACCTCAATTGTGGTCTTGTGTGTCTGGGTTTTTCATATTTGAGTATGTCTGTGTGTGGAGCCATATACCAGAAACACTTGGATAGGGAATATACCTAATTTTAAAGTTGCTGGCTTAAATGGGACTTTTCCAAGTTTACTTTCTAACAATGAACTAATTCATACTTTATTGGCCCAAGTTCCATGGTTCCAAGGTAGGTTTCACACCTGATTTGTATGAAGACATTGTAAAGAGGTACTGGAAGATGGAGAAAGCTTAATTCATAAGCCATTAGAATCAAGGGAAAAACAGAGAAGACTCGCCTTTCAAGTCAGCAAGAAAACAGAGAAGACTAATATTCCAGAATCTCTGGGACTGATGATCTTGTGAAGTCATGACACCAACAAACAGGCAAATCCAGCCTTCGATCAGTCTCTTCCTGCAGCTGTAGGTGCTCTGCCAGCAGAACATCACTATCTGTCTCTTTATCTGAATTTCCTGCTCTGTGAGCTGTTAAACTTTTGCATAAGAAGGTGGTGTTAAAGCTAGTATTATAATATCTTAGGGGAGGAGGGAGTTAGTTAACACGTAGCAACTGAAATCTAAGAAAATTTCTTTATTAGTGGCTCTGAGATTGCTGAGGTAGACATTAGGTAATAATTAGTTAACACTTTAAGCACTAAGCTATTTGACCAGATTCAAATTATAGATTTGATTGACTTTTGATTATAAATCCCAGCTAAAGAATATTGCTAATGGCCAGCCACCTTCTTAGACTCCTTCTTAGAACTGATAAAAGGATTTATTATTTTGGGTACTAATTTGATGATTTAATTCAAGCCAAATACTGAGACAGATTTGTTGATTGGATCACAATTTGATTCTGATTTGACAGTTTTATTTTAATTCTGGTGATAGGTTTCCTTGATTTTATTTTAGTTTGTTTAAGAGTTTTAATAAAATGTACAAAATAAAAATGATACTGAGTCATAATTCTTTCAATAAACAGAGTCTTTTAGGCCCTGGGGTGGAAACCAGTCACACAATCTAAATGCCTGGCCTGCTCCTCCTAATTCTCTGGTTCTCAGAATTGGGTTTCAGTTTTAAGTCTGAATTTCCTTTTCTTTGAGGGGATATTTTATCCTTTTTCCAGCTGAATAAAATTATAGGCTTGAACATTAAACCTAGAGTTCTAGGGGAAATATATATGTTTTATGCTTAAAACGATTCCATCTTGAAGCAAAAAGGTACAGAATGCAATTAAGTAGGATTTCCCCCCCTGAATTGATTGGCTCCTGGAATCATTTGATCTTCTGGCACTGTAGAAGGATATATTCTCTGTAGGGAGAATCTTCTGATATTGTTCTAGAAAAGTCAATCTCAGCCAATTTCCAAAAGATTCTTTTGATACACTTTAATAGATTTGCCCAGCACTGTGGTAACTGAAATTCAGTGAAGTTTATTACAGGTGATATTTCCAGGACACCACAGATATGCATATCTTTACCTGGAAGTATGTGCATTTTTTTGGCACATGCAAAATTATAGCAAAATTCTACACTCTCATCTGCAAAATAGATTTCCTCATCTTCCTCCTCCTCACAGGGCAGTTCTCCTGTTTGCAATGCAGATTGCTGCTACATATCTGCACTTGTCCTATGTGCAGCACTTCCATTGACCTCATGTAGAATAAGCACACAAAATATAGAAATGAGATCTACAGCATGGATCAGAGATCTGTAGCATAGACTAGGGAGGAGAATTTTCCCCTCAGGACTTGGGCATTTGCCTTCCACTTGTCAGCGAATTAACGGTGTATAACAAAATGCTTTTTACAAAGTGTTTAGTTCTTAAATTATAGCACATAATTTGTGGCATGAAAAAAATGACTAACCACATAATACATAAAATTGCACACAAAAATATGTTAAAAGAACATTATTAAGGTTGCAAAGTCAAACACTCAAAAGTAGAAAACACCAGAATTAAGGTGGCCCATGCAATCTTAATTCACCTCTCGTGATTACGCATTATGATATAGTCTTCAGTTATATCCCAGTCTCCTTGCCCAGACATTCCTAGTCTCCCCCTCTGGTCTGGCTGTCCGAGGCCCTATCTCCTCCTGTATTTCCAGTTTCCTTCCCCTCTCCACGACCAGCCTCACCCAGCCCATAGGCAAAACAATGCATTTTGTTCTAGCCTCATTCTCTGAAACAGCTGAACAGTTTTGGCTGAAATTAAAAAAAAAAAAATCATCAACCTGAAGCAGACACACAGAATGGAAAATGTCAACCTGAAACATTTAGGAAAGTTATAAACCACTGAATAAGGCTCTTAGGGTATGTCTACACTACGAGAGTAGTTCGATTTTAGTTAAATCGAATATGTGCAATCGATATTAGAAAGTCGAACGTGTGTGTCCACACTAAGGACAGTAATTCGACTTTGTCAGTCCACACTACCAGGGAAAGCGTCGACATTGGAAGCAGTGCACTGTGGGCAGCTATCCCACAGTTCCCGCAGTCCCCGCTGCCCATTGGAATTCTGGGTCGAGCCCCCAATGCCTTCTGGGTAAAAAAATGTGGCGAGGGTGCTTTTGGGTAACTGTCGTCATCCGTCAGTCACTACCGCCCTCCCTCCCTCCCTGAAAGCGCCGGCGGGAAATCAGTTCGCGCACTTTTAGATCAGTGACAGCGCGGACGCCACAGCACTGCGATCATGGATCCCGCTGCGACCATCGCTGCAGTTGTGGCCGTTCTCAACACCTCGCAGCTTATCATACACCTTTCCCTGAGGCAGATGCAGAGAAATCAGGCGAGGAGGCTACGTCACCGCCGTGAGGGCCTGAAGTCGGAGAGTAGCACAGAGCTGTCAGAAACCACGAGCCCCAGCGCCCAGGACATCACGGTGGCAATGGGGCATGTGGATTTTGTTGAACGGCGATTCTGGGCCCGGGAAACAAGCACGGACTGGTGGGACCGCATAGTGCTTCAGGTCTGGGATGAATCCCAGTGGCTGCGAAACTTTCGCATGCGGAAGGGGACTTTCCTTGAACTTTGTGACTTGCTGTCCCCTGCCCTGAAGCGCAAGGACACCCGCATGCGAGCAGCCCTGACTGTCCAGAAGCGAGTGGCCATAGTCCTCTGGAAGCTTGCAACGCCGGACAGCTACCGGTCAGTCGCGAACCACTTTGGCGTGGGCAAATCTACCGTGGGGGTTGTTGTCCTGCAAGTAGCCAAGGCAATCGTCAAGGTACTGCTGTCAAAGGTAGTGACCCTGGGAAACGCGCAGGCCATCATAGATGGCTTCGCCGCGATGGGATTCCCAAACTGCGGTGGGGCTATAGATGGGACTCACATCCCTATCCTGGGACCGGGCCACCAGGCCAGCCAGTACATCAACCGAAAGGGCTACTTTTCAATGGTGCTGCAAGCACTGGTGGACCATCGGGGACGGTTTACAAACATCTACGTCGGATGGCCGGGCAAGGTTCATGACGCTCGCGTGTTCAGGAACTCTGGTCTGTTTAGACGGCTGCAGGAAGGTATTTACTTCCCGGACCACAAGATAACTGTTGGGGATGTGGAGATGCCTACAGTGATCCTCGGGGACCCAGCCTACCCGCTAATGCCCTGGCTCATGAAGCCCTATACTGGCGCCCTGGACACTGAAAAAGAACTCTTCAACTACCGGCTGAGCAAGTGCAGAACGGTGGTGGAGTGTGCTTTTGGCCGTCTCAAGGGGAGATGGAGAAGCTTACTGACTCGCTGTGATCTCAGCGAAACCAATATCCCCATCGTTATTGCAGCTTGCTGTGTGCTCCACAATCTGTGTGAGAGCAAGGGGGAGACCTTTATGGCGGGGTGGGAGGTTGAGGCAAATAGCCTGGCTGCTGATTACGCCCAGCCAGACAGCCGGGCGATTAGAAGAGCCCAGCGGGACGCGCTGTGCATCCGGGAGGCTTTGAAAGCCAGTTTCAAGGCTGAGCAGGGTACCCAGTGACTTTTAAGTTTGTGGACACAGAAGCAGAACTTGCCCCCGTTTCTTTACCCAGTTGCCGTCGACTATCCTCTCCAATCACATACCCCCTTCACCCCCTTCCCAAAAAATAAAATCTGTTCTGTTTTGTTAATGGACACCATTATCTTTATTACTGTTTTCGCGGGAATGTTTTAAACCTGGGACGCAGACTGTGGCGGGGGGCGGGTTTAGTGTTGTGATGCAAATGATGCTTCTAAACTCCAGGAATGACAGGCTCCGCGGTGGTGGACTGGTTGTTTCAACGGAGCCTGCCAGCCCTCCTGGCCGGGACTGCGTGTATGTGTCGGCTATGTGACTGTCTTGCAGGGGGAGGAGGGTTACAGATCCCCTGCTGCGCGGCTCTGTGATCCAGGGTAAGGACCGCTGCATAAGATCTGTAACTGCCCTCCCACGCCACCAAGTCACAGAGCAACACCACCCCCCCCACCACACAGAACATGAAAACCACCTCCCAGACTGACCAGGATAACTAGTCACTGCACTGTATATGTGCCCTGCTGCTGCACCTGCCCCCTGCTAAAGGTGACTGTCCTGTCCAATGACCAAGCCCCTTCCCCCCCTTCAGACAGACTCCCCTCCAAAAGAAGAGGATGGAAACAGAAATGAACAGAAACGTATTCTTTATTAACAACCGCACATGGAACGGGGGGGTGAAACTTGGACGGGGTCTTGTGTGAGGCGGGTAGGAAAGGACTTTTCAAATTTTGGGGAATGAGAGCCTTCTAGTGGTAGAGCAGTCCGCAGGGGTGGAGTGAAATTTTTCACGGCCCCTTCCGCCCCTCCGTGTTTGGACTTTGGGTGAGGGGGGGTATGGGACTTGGTGGCGGGGCAGGGCAGTTACAGAGAGACTGCAGCGGGGCTCTCTCCTCCTGCCTCCGGTCCTGCAGAACATCCACAAGGCGGCGGAGCGTGTCCGTTTGCTCCCTCATTAGTCCAAGCAGCGTTTGAGTAGCCTGCCTGTCCTCCTGTCGCCACCTCTCCTCCCGTTCAATGTTTGCCCGGTGCATTTGGGACAAGTTCTCCCTCCACTGTGTCTGCTGGGCTGTCTGTGCTCGGGAGCATCCCATTAGTTCAGCAAACATGTCTTCCCGTGTCCTCTTCTTCCTCCTCCTAATGTGCGCTAGCCTCTGGGCAGATGTGGCTGTGGGAATTGGAAAAAGGGAGTGAATTCCTGAGACAGAGCAATGTATCTGTGAACAGAGAACATAGTCTTTCTCTGTGAACAAGACCATGCAGAGCACCTATCACACGCGCACTGAGGACAAGGTCGAATTTTCGGCCCTCGCCTACCGTGCCTGCGGTCTTGCTGTGGCGAGCTGAGGAGCAGGGCAGGACACCGGACTTTGTCTAGATGGCAAACATGGTAAGCCGTAGACTTGTGGCTGCTTAAAACTTTAAGAGTGGCACTGGCCTCCTTTCGCATAGAAAGCAATGCGAGTCTCTGCTGGCAGCAATCCTGCAAGCATGAACTCTGCCCCTGTCCCAGCCCCTCGCGGCTGTAAACCGCGTGGCTGTAAACCGGCGGTTGCAGTTCTGTAAAGGGACGGGCAAGCAGTCCCAATACTAACTTTCCCCTACCTAATTCACAGCAGGGAGTCATGCCAGACATCACCCTCCTGAAGGTCTCTGCGAGCCAGAAGGAGCGGATGCTTCGTGACAGCTTGCAGAAACCGGGGCCATTTGCTGCGCTGCTCTGCAAGGCCATGATCCCGGAGTACCTGCTGGCGTTGTGGCAGGGAAATGTGTCCTACCACGGGGGGCCTAATAAGCTCTCCCTGCCCAGGAACCTGCTGATGAGGCTGGAAAAACACCTGCAGGAGGTGTATGAGGAGTTCTCCCCGGAGGATGTCGCCTCTATCCCTGGTTACATTGACCAGTTCTTGGCTTAGGTGCCCTTGGAGGGACAAATGACTGCAGGGTTTTGGGCACTATAATCATGAAGCGGACATTGTGCAATTTTTTGAAAATGGTTCGGACTATATATTGAGGCGCCCAAAGACAGACTAATCATGA
>NW_020664417.1:9899021-9931666 GCF_002925995.2 Terrapene triunguis | reverse complement strand
GAGGAACCGGCCGCGGACAATATCCCATCCTCAGAGTCCACGGTCAGGGGTGGGGTAGTGGTGGCGGCCGCACCTAGGATGGAATGCAGTGCCTCGTAGAAACGGGATGTGTGGGGCTGGGATCCAGAGCATCCGTTTGCCTCTTTGGTCTTCTGGTAGCCTTGTCTCAGCTCCTTGATTTTCACGCGGCACTGCGTTGCATCCCGGCTGTAGCCTCTCTCTGCCATGGCTTTAGAGACCTTCTCATAGGTCTTTGCATTCTGTCTTTTGGAGCGCAGCTCGGAAAGCACGGACTCATCTCCCCACACAGCGATGAGATCCAAGACTTCCCGATCAGTCCATGCTGGGGCCCTCTTTCTATTGGATTGCACGGCCATCTCTGCTGGAGAGCTCTGCATCGTTGCCACTGCTGCCACTGCTGCTGAGCTCGCCACGGTGTCCAAACAGAAACTGCGCTTCAAACTGCCCAGACAGAAAAAGGAATTCAAATTTTCCCGGGGTGTGGCTGGTCAGAGCATCCGAGCTCGGACTGCTGTCCAGAGCGTCAACAGAGTGGTGCACTGTGGGATAGCTCCCGGAGCTATTAGCGTCGATTTCCATCCACACCTAGCCTAATTCGATATGGCCATTTCGAATTTAGCGCTACTCCTCTCGTTGGGGAGGATTACAGAAATCGATTTAAAGAGAGCTCTATGTCGAACTAAATGGCTTCCTGGTGTGGACGGGTGCAGGGTTAATTCGATATAACGGCGCTAAATTCGACATAAAAGCCTAGTGTAGACCAGGCCTTATAATGAGAAGTATCAGTCAATCTTAATAATAGGTGGCACTACCATCCCTGCCTATAATAAGCATAAAATTTCAGCTGTATCCTACAATTGCTGGTATTATATTAAAAAGGAAACACTCATTACTAACTGTCTGATTCTGATGTCATGTAAACCAGATTACATTTGTGTAACTCCACTGATTTACTTACCTTGGAGTTACTCACGATTTGCACCAGCATACGTAAAGTCAGAAACAGGTCCCGATATCTCTTTCTAACCCAAATAGCCTCCAGACCTGAAGAGGTTCCACAAGCCCCATGGTTTCTACAATCATGGCAACTTCTCTCTGTTTTGGAGCTGATTTTACTCTTATAACCCACTTGCTTTTGCCCCTCTCCTTGTTGGAGTCAGTGACTCTGTCCCAACTCATTGCCATATATGGAAATAAAGCTGTAGGCAATTCTATTGAAGAAGGCATTGAGTTCATTTGCATAGGTATAATGTCCCCACTGGACTGAAAATTCTCTCTCCCATTGATGACTGAAGCAGAAGATAAAGAGGGAGCTTCCCAACTGACTGGTTCGGTGTTGGGGGTAAGGGTTTTCCCCACAATTACTTAAGGGCAGGCACACCAGTCATGGGTAATGTGGCCCTGTTTACTTAAAGAAAGGAATTTGATTTTAAAGAAAACAAAATACTGTAACATATGGAGACCCAAAACGGATTTGAACTAAAAAAATAAAAATAGATCTTTTATGCCGATACAGGTTCACATAGACAACTAGTCAGCCTCTATCTTAGAAAATTTCATCACACATACACTCTGCAGCATAATCAGTTCAGTCTTAGGGCTTCTAACAGTAAATAGCTACTCTCACATTGGCTACCAGGTGACATAAGCATAACAAAAATACCTACAACTTTACAAATGCCATAATACGAAACTCTCAGGTGCCCTCCTCTCCCCACTGCTGCAATTACACAAGTGGCTTAACACAACTTGTATGAACCCTAAAGGGAGTAAAGGTGGTAGGCAGAGGCAGAGAGGAGCTACAATCAGATGTTGTGCTCCTTAGGATGGGGGCCATAGAAAACTGCTTTCTATGCATCCCCCAAATCCTTAAGTATCTCTGCTACTTATGACCATGGAGCAGGGTTTCCTTACCTACCTACCTCTCCTTTAAATAGTTTTGTCTGGAAAGAAAGCAAAATGTGGCCTTCTGCAATGTATAGATCTTAGGAGACTATTGTATCTTTTGTATCTTTGAACTAAAAGCCCCTGGTAAAGGAAGGCTCTTAAACCTTCTAGGTACTGGTTTCCAACTGTCTCACTCCAGTTTTGTGCCAGAGTGAATCAGGTCCCAAGTTTATTCAAAGGAATGGAATTAAACTGTTGAGATCTCCCAAATTCTGACTTCTGGCTTTTAGCCCTTTTTTAAAAGCAGATTGTCCTTCATCTAAATTTTTGTATCTGCTGTAAATTTCTTTCAGATAATGCACTGAGAGAGATGTTTTCAAAATTAAAGGTTAGCAGCTAGGTCCTGGGAGGACTCAGAATGGAGCTACTATACAAAGCCTCTTAAATGAAGTTGTATCCTGCCCTCCAAGCTTTCCTCCATAAAGATGCTCTCCCAGTCTATTTTCTATCTCCATTAGAATAATATAAACACCCAGGAATGTTTTCCTCTGAAAGCCAATTGTATACCTGGTAATCTGTCCCTTTCTATTTAAAATTTTAGAAGATATTTACTCCTGGGGGATGTCTGTGTGTGCAAAAGTACTTAACTATTAGAATTGTGATAGAATAATTTATATCATTTCATGGGTAGTGATGCATGTGGGTGAGCATTTGCTTCTAAGATCATGTCAACTAAAACACAAATATCTTCAGTGGCAACAATCTGTCCAAAAGCATTTGCAATTAATTGCTTCTCCCTGATACTTGTTGCACTTGCCGGAAAAATTTCTAGATTAGATGTCTGTTAACTGAGCTTTAGGTAGGAATTTTAATGTGATATTCAGGATACTGATGTGCTGGGCAGTAATTTGAACATCAGCAAAGTTGGGAGCGGACAGTGGTTCATAAGGATATGTCTAATTATACACGGCTATGAAGTTATATAAAGAAAACTTCCTTTCCGATTAATTCATTTTCTCCTATCTTTAGTGTATAACTGTTCTATTATGAGGTTTTTTACCCATTTCAAGGCTTGAAGGAAATCAGACCTGCTGTCATCACTAGAGCTCGTCAGAAGATTCTGTTGAGAGTTTCTTGACAGAAAATTGGATTTTCGAACAAAATGAATTTTGGGGGAAAAATTGACTTTTCACAAAAAAAAGTTTTCAGTCAACCCTTTTTTTTCCCTTTTCCTTTTTGCCAAAATCCATCGCCCCCCTGCCCCACCGCCCCAAAAGAAGATACAGAAATATCACCATGAGGTCTAATTTTGAGTTGTAGTTTGGCTACCTCATGCCCCTACTTGCCTTATGGACTACACTTGTCCTTGATGCACCATGATCACAAACTCCAAAGATGCACTGTAGTCACTCAGCAAGAAGAAGACTATAATGCTTTATATGAGAAGATGTAGTCTGGCTGAGGAATACAGCCCAGAGGGGAAAATGAGTACAGGAGGCACCCAAACAACTTCCACATCATAATTTTCAGTTTCCAGCATTTTCAATTTTTCATTGAAAAGTCAACTTTTTCTGGCCAGCTCTAGTCACCACCTAGCTAAGGCGTTCCAAGGAAGAAGTTAGCAGACTCCAAACTGCATGGTCCATGGTGTCAGTGGGTCCTGACAATATCAAGTCTGGTTTATCTCCAAATCATGAGCTGCCTTCAAGTTTACTTTTCCCAGGCTATCTTTGCAAGGAAAATGGCTAGAAATTTATCTTACAAAGAAAGGGGGAAAAGTTACCATGCGCCTTCATCTATTTTAGTTCTTCTGGACCAGAAGGACCAAAGGACACAAGCTTCATTATCCTAAAGGTCAGCTTTAACTACAAGACTCTATCCATCCTTTTATCAATTTAAGAGTCCAAACTTTAAGTTTTCTCCTTGTGAAACTTATTTTGTAATCATAGTGAATTTTGTATGCAAGAAAAAATAAACCACCACCCACACCCTGCAAGACAAGGCCCTGCTATCAGATACTGGGTCAGCCTCAATTTAGCATCATTTTGTACTATATATCAGGGGTTCTCAACCTTTTTCTTTTGAGCCTAACCCTCCCCCCCAACATGTTATAAAAACTCCACTGCCCACCTGTGCCACAACAACGTTTTTTTTTTAAATATAAAAACCAGGGCTGGTGTTAGGGAGTAGCAAACATGGCAGTTGCCTGGGGCCCCGTGCCATAGGGGGGCCTGCAAAGCTAAGTTGCTCAGGCTTCAGCTTCAGCTCCTGGTGGCAGGAGTCAGGGCCCTGGACTTCAGCCCCACATGGTGGGGCTTCAGCTTTCTGCCTTGGGCCCCAGCGAGTATAATACTGGTCATGCTTGGTGGACCCCCTGAAACCTGCTCACAGCCCCCTCGGGAGCCCCAGACGTCTGGTTGAAAACTACTGCTATATATACACAATTGTAGTCATACAACTTTCCTGAATTCTTTCCTGCTTTAGAAGCAGGCCAGTGCAAAATTCAGAACTTTTAATAAATTGAGAACCAATTTGGGTAAAATGTTGTTTAATTTAAAATACCTCCACCACCAAGTTGTACAAAGGAAAATATCTCTTTTCTCTCTCGCTTTGATGAATCTGGTCTGTGATCTCGTGTGCTTCTGAAGATGATCAAATTGAGCACAGAACCAGTGAATCCAAACACAATGCTCTGAGTGGTTTCCCTAATGAACACAGTACGAGGTATTTAGACCATCTTGAGGGTGACTGCTTCAGTCTAGCTACTGATATCTTCAAATAGCTATTTAGGCATCAGATGCCATTTGTCACTAATTGGTGCACTCATCTGGTAACACCCCCTCCTTATGAATTAGCATTGACCTCAGATATTTTATGGTGCCTGGCAATGTGCTTGTCATCAAATACTGTAACTATTTTATTTCATTAAAACTTATATTATATAATGATAATATTGCAGTGAAGCAAAGAAAGAAAAATAAATGCTAAATACCATACATAGTGACCTAAGGAAGTGTTCTGTGAAGACTGAAAGCTTGTCCCTTCCACCCACAGAAGTTGGTCCAATAAAAGATATTACCTCACCCACCTTGCATCTCTCATATCCTGGGACCAACAAGGCTACAACAACATTGCCAAATACCATAGAGTAATAGTATTTATAGTATGTTTTAATATTTCTATTCTCTGATTATATATGTTTATTTACTCATACTATTAAGTTATAAACCTTAACAAATAAAATGGCTGCAATAACTGACAAAAACAAAGTGCCACATACCAGAAAACATAGGAGTTCAATATTAATGCTCTCACCCTGCATAAAGCCTAAATAAATAACCTTTCCAAATGAGAGATGTGTGGGGGTTGGTGGGGGCGCCCAATTTTGACTAGTGGTTTTGCATTCATGGACCCACTGGGCAACCCTTTACTCCAACTTCCACCGATGTGATGATGCCAATTGAACCCTTGAAGAGGAGTGCTCTGCTGTGCAGGAAATGAAGCAGTCCACTTGCTTGGGCTCTCTGTGTCTGGCAACGTGTGCAGCAGAACTGTACTTATTCTGTGTCTTTCTGGCCTTACATACCTGTGAAAGGTGAATCGGGGTCAGATCACTGAAATCAATGGAAAGATTTAAATGAGATTTGGATGAGACCTTTGGATTTCAGTTCTTACTTAAGTAAAATTCCCATAGCCTTCAATGGGAGCTTTGCCCAAGTAAGGACTGAGTGATAGAGCAGGATTTGTCCCATAGGAGGCATAGGCAGCAACCTCTGTCTTTAGGTTGCCTAACACTTTCCCTTACAAAGGAATCTTGTGACCATTCCTTTGCAAAGCTCTTCCACCTTCATTGTTCGTTTGCAACAGGCTTTTGATATTTGGCAGAGGTATGTGCTTGGGCTAGCGGGGCATCTTTTTTTGTTTGTTTCATTAAATTCCTTTAAAGTTTTACTGCTATGTAAACTGTTCAAGAAATGACATTTCCCTTCTCTGACTTGCGTTCCGCAGGAAAATGTTGATAGTGTTTAAATATAACAACTGATCACTCAAACATTTTAAGGCCAGGCTTATACTGGTACCAAAGCAGCATCAGCATCTGCCACCACGGTACTGGGAACACCTGGGATCTTCCAGAGCAGCTGTAGTTGTTGGAAGGAAAGGTGAGAGCCACACTGGTATCCCCTTGCCATGGTGCATTGACCCATGGGGTCTGTGGCCCTCTTTGGGCACCACAAGGGGACAAGAACCAGGACAAGTTTCTTCATTCTCCCAACCCAATAGCTGGCCTCTCCTCATCAGCACATTAACACTCCATCGCATGTGGCACCACACAGGCTAGAGTTCCCCAATACCCTGTCTTGGGGAGAGAAAGACAACTGGGCCAGGATGAGTTCGGTTCCCCCACACCAACCATCTTCAGGACCCAGCACCGAGCACTGGAAGTCCATCTCCCCTTTTCTCATAACAGCCTTCTCATGCTGTCAGCTAAGTGTATTTAACAGCTCTCATCTGTAGCTTAAGCTGTGCTGAAGGGTCAATCTCTGCTAATGATCCATAAAGGGTGGCGAGGTTCTACTGTTGTACATGATAGAATTTGTTTCCACCTTTTTCCTATAACACCTAACCCCCAGAATATTACATACAAAAATTATGTTAAAAGAAAGTCACTCAAATGTTCAGAAATGACAGATTTATAGCTGGTTGTGCAACCTTAATTCAGTCCCCTTCTGTGCCTGCATTATGATAGAATTTTTAATTACATGATCACATAATACTTTTTTTCCGCAGGACTGTGCTCAGGATGGATACAGAAGGGGGCAGAATTAAGGCTGCATGGGTAAGTGTATATTTGGCATTTCCTGATTTTTGATTGCTTGACTTGGCAACCTACATGACATTTTTGTATGCAATAAAACAACATTTAGAAAGCATTAGTGAAACATCAAAATTAGAGAGGACCTGGATCTATTAGGTATGCTTTCCATCCCCTGAAGTTCCCTCAAGTACTTGTGTGGTCCAGTTTTAAATGATTAAAGCAATTGGGCTTCCCACCTTTCCTTTCCTTATCAGACATTGACATATTGATAGACCATATTAGTGGAGCATTGTAATGAGATGCAGCTCACTAATATATTACAGTACGTTTTATGCTGACAAAGAACTTCCATTGAGATAGCTGATTCTCCGTTCTTGGAAAGCTATCATGGCACATTACAGGTAATCAATATTTAACTCAACATGTTCAATAAAATATTCCATATCTCTTTTTCTTTGTGAAGTTTTCTTTTTTTTTTTTTGTAATGCAGCTTTTACATAATTTATGACCATACAAAAAATATTCAGCCTTGCTTATCGTGAGCCCTGAGAGTGAACTCCAGTTATTCAGTTAGTTTGTTTATCTATGTAAATGGTCTGATATTTTGCTTTCCTACCTCCTCTCTATTTTTTTTTTTTAATTTTTTTAATCATTTGTGAGCTAGGACCTTTACGTTAAACTATGAAGGGAGATACTGCAACAAGTGAAGTTACACTCACTCACATAAGATTTTCTCCCTATGAACATACTTCTTTAAATATTGGGTACTGAGACAACACGTTAGTATACAATCTGAACTGCTGAGACTGGACCTGGGCCATCTAACGTACCCACATTAGTACTTAAACAATGAAATAGGAAGAATAGGTAGTGAGCAGGATGAAGCCTGCCTGCAGCTGCTGTGGGCAGAACAAACAGGCAGGGTCTTCAGGGGTGTGGTCACTCCCAGCTTGCCTTGACTGACAAATCTGGTTCTCCCTCCAGGGAGAGTGGGGAGACCTATCATAATGACTCTGCAGACTTTCCCTTAGAAGAAGGATGGCAATATATAACAACAGCATAAATCCTTTGGCAGGGAATGTGTGATATTTGTTTGTAAAGTGAAGCACATGTTTGCAGCAATCAACAAATAATACAGTGTAAAAATATGGTATTGCATATACCTTCCCAAATAATTTCCCTATTATCATAGTCTAATTCTACTGATAATTCTTTGCCAGTGTATTAGTCATTATTCATTTACAGTAATACTTGATGAATTAGAGACTTTTCTTGCTTTTTTGGGTCTTGCAAACGTTTCTTAGATGTGAGAATTAATGATACTGAAGTGCTCTCTGAGAAAATATTAAAGAAATATTTTAATTGTAAGTAGTTATAAAGGTAGCTTGGAGTCAGATTATATTTTCGCTAGGATTTCAAATGCAGCTAGATCATCTGCTATGATTTCATGTAAGTGGGGTATATCATAGTTAATAGTTTGGAGAATTCCACTTTACTTTGTGTTCAAGTTTCTTAACACTTGTGAGGCATTTTATTTTGCCAAAAATGTTTATCATTTATTAGATCAATTAATAAACTGCTTGTATAAGGTTGATTCTACTGGATAACAATTAGGGCCAAATTATGCCACCTTTCCTCATGTTAAGTAGTATTCATTTACCTGAATGGTATTACTTGTGGAGTAAAGAATACTCTACATGAGAAAGAGTGGAAAAAAATCTAGCTCTTAGTATGAAATTTATCTGGGAAGCAATCATTTAATGGATGCCAGTTTATGCCACTGGGAGGCATTCAAAAGGGAAATCAGTCTGCAGATGTTCATTAATATTTTGAATCAGTTTCTCCTGATTGAATATGGCAGTTGCATTAGGATCATATAAATAATCTACTCTGAGGTATTCTGGGTTTTGATGCTTTTTGCAAATGGAAGGTTTTTGACTAGTTCTTGCTGTGAATAAGTGTTCATTGGTATCAGGTCATATTAGTAGTGCCGATAGACCTATAGGTTTAAGCAAGTACTAAATAGACATATGAATAGGTGACAAAAATCAGCCATTTGCATTTACGGTGAAATTCATGCGTAGCAGAAAGCGTCACTGCCACATCCTTCCAAACATTTAAGTCCTGCATTGAGATTATGGGAGGAGCTGCAGCACAGAACAGCTGCTGCATCCCTTTGTGGGAGAAAGGAGTCTCTACACCATCCCCCTGAGAGCCAGCATAAAAGGCAGCAACGGGAACAGGTCTGGGAACGGCCAAGACAGGACCACAGCGTCCGTGCTTACACATTGACTTTGTACCAACACACCACACAAGTGGCAGAGGAGCTATGACCTTCTACTCAAGCTAATAAGCTGGAATCATGGCTATGAGAGTACTCTCCTGCAGCTTACCCCATGTTCACTTGTCTAGCCCCCTTGCACTTCACTAGCAAGCAAAGCAAACTAATTTCACCCAAAATGGGGTTTGAGCAGCATAGAGGACATTGTATGGCCTCCCTTTCACCCATGAAGTGATATTTTCCTGCATTTGACTGAGTGAAAAAAACTCCAAAAATCCCAACACTATGATAAAACTGGAAAGAACTGGGTAGGGAATGAAGAAATGGAGATGAGGATAAAAAAAAAAAAAAAAACCACATCACAGGCCTTTCTTTCTAAATAATATAGACCTGATTCTCCACTGCCTTGTATGATGTACAGTCATTTTCATTTGTACAAAGGTGGTGGTCTAAAAGGATACCAAAACGGAATGCTAGTATCCTACAACCACATTGCACATTTGTAAAAAATTACACAAAGTGGAAGGCAGTGAAATGTCAGGCCCTATCTATTCAAAGAGAATAGGTTCTGATACATCTAAATATACATCTAAACATGTATGTTAATAGAACATAACCCATCCTAAAATACAGAAAAAGCGATCAGTCACCCATCACCGTCCTTTGCATACACAGTATCTACAATTTTTCAGTATCATATGAAATTGCAGCATCTACTAAATATAATTTGTGGTGTTAAGGGCAATACTGAAACATATTTCTTGTTAAATAGGGTTAGATCTAATTGGAAGGACTAAGGGGAAGCTCTTCAGCTGCTGTGAATGAGCATAGCAGCATGAATGCCTATGGCAATATATCAGCTGAGCATCTGACCCAAATTGTTCAGGGGTCACCTAGAGCTGGTCTACTTCCATAGCACCAGGGGAATATGGAAGTGAAGGCCGCACTCCTATGCACCCCAAGAGGAGGTGCACAAATTGCCTTCGCCAGCTGCAGAGTACCCTATTGGGACCCTTCCTTATTCCGAGAATCATAGAATATCAGGGTTGGAAGGGACCTCAGGAGGTCATCTAGTCCAACCCCCTGCTCAAAGCAGGACCAATCCCCAACTAAATCATCCCAGCCAGGGCTTTGTCAAGCCTGACCTTAAAAACCTCTAAGGAAGGAGATTCCACCACCTCCCTAGGTAACCCATTCCAGTGCTTCACCATTCTCCTAGTGAAAAAGTTTTTCCTAATATCCAACCTAAACCTCCCTCACTGCAACTTGAGACCACTACTCCTTGTTCTGTCATCTGGTACCACTGAGAACAGTCTAGATCCAACCTCTTTGGAACCCCCTCATTCTTCTCTTCTGCAGATTAAACAATCCCAGTTCCCTCAGCCTCTCCTAAAAGTCATAAGTCATGTGCTATAGACCCCTAATCATTTTTGTTGCCCTCTGCTGGAATCTTTCCAATTTTTCCACATCCTTCTTGTAGTGTGGGGCCCAAAACTGGACACAGTACTCCAGATGAGGCCTCTCCAATGCCGAATAGAGAGGAATGATCACGTGCCTCGCTCTGCTGGCAATGCTCCTACTTATACAGCCCAAAATGCCGTTAGCCTTCTTGGCAACAAGGGCACACTGTTGACTCATATCTAGTTTCTCGTCCACTGTAACCCCTAGGTCCTTTTCTGCAGAACTGCTGCCTAGCCACTTGGTCCCTAGTCTGTAGCAGTGCATGGGATTCTTCTGTACTAAGTGCAGGACTCTGCACTTGTCCTTGTTGAACCTCATCAGATTTCTTTTGGCCCAATCCTCTAATTTGTCTAGGTTCCTCTATATCCTATCCCTACCCTCCAGCGTATCTACCTCTCCTCCCAGTTTTGTATCATCTGCAAACTTGCTGAGGGTGCAATCTATGGCATCCTCCAGATCATGAATGAAGATATTGAACAAAACCAGCCCCAGGACTGACCCTTGGGGCACTCTACTTGATACCAGTTGCCAACTAGACATGGAGCCATTGATCCCTATCTAAAAAGTTTGCAGGAGCCCATAACACTGCCTGAGGGGACTCTACCAATCTTCTTCCTGACCATCTAATTTGGGAATAGCTGAACTCTTTTTGCTTAAGCATTTAAAAAAGAAAATAAAATCAGAACAAAATTCAGACCAATCCTGGAAAGTTTGATCCTAAAGGATTTATCATAAGAGATGAGTGAAAGAAATTGAGAGGATTACAATGGAAGGTGAGCTACAACATTCGCTCACACCTTAATTTCACATAATTGTGTTATGGAAATAAAGTTAGTTTACTTTGCAAAATAACTACATTGTTTTCTTCTATAAGACTTGGCTTGGAATTGGGCTCAGGGGCCCAGAGGATTAATTAACAGCCTTTTATTTTTTAGGAGAAAAAAACTGAAAAAGGAAAATCCTATAAGATATTGGGAACCCAAGGTGATTTGTGCACTAGTAATAAAGGAAAAATAAAGGTGTACATCAGTGCCAATCCATCTTGCAGTAATGTCATTTGCTTTATGTAGAGTGGCTGGGAGGAGAACATCTTTCATTAGAAAGAAAATCTACAGCAGAGTTAAGAACTAAAGTCTGAGCTGCCTTAAATCCCACCTAAGGATTCATACTTGTATTTTGATAAACAAGACCATCATTGTCTTCACTCACTTATCCGCCTCAACACTTTCTATATTACATATACTTTGAGTCTGCCAACACTGAACATCACTACTTGGATTCTAAGTGGTCCTGGCCCAGAGACACATGGTTGGAGGGGGGGGGAGCCAGAAACTTTCCCCAACTCTTGTGCAGCTGAGGTCCCTTCCAACCCTGATATTCTATGATTCTATGCTTTGAGCTGGTCAGGAAATTTCTGACTACAGGGTTTTTCCATCAGAAACTGTCAGTTCATTGGAACTGAGAAGTTTCACAAAAATGTTATGGTTCTGGCAAACTTCCACCAAAAAAAAACAGACAAGGTTCTGATGAAACCCTAACTGGTTTCTTGCCAGTTTGCTTTGTGGGCTGCTGGGGAGCCAAGGCAGTCCTGCCATACAGACTGTTTCAGAGTCGGGGAGCCCAGACTTTCAGGGGTCATGGCGCCTGGGTAATCCTACCGTGTAGTCTGCTTCAAAGACAGGGACCTCAGGATTTCCAAGGTTCGGCGCAGCCTCACCATGTGGACTGGCTCATAGCCAGAACCTGGTATTCCTGGAAGCCCCAGGAGGAGACAGGTTCTCAGGGCTTCTAGGCTCCGCAGTGTGGTCTCAGGCTTCAAGGAACCACCTGGGCTGCTCTTGACTCAGGGAGACTCCTTGGGCTACTCCTGGAGCAATCCAGGGAATAAGTCCTTGGTAGTTGTGACAGTTCAAAGAGACTCCAGGAATTGGGGCAACCTGCTGCTCTAATTTGTTTCTTATATATTTTCTCTTTAAAAAGAAATCCCCAGAATTTCCTTTCCATGGGAAATTATGACATTTTAAAATTGTTCTAAATTTTGTGCAAAATGCCAGAATTTTTTGCGGACCAGAAATTTTGAGTTTTGACCAGCTCTACTTATGATAACCATCCCTGCACTCTATGCAGCACATATACTGTTCGCTGCTCGGAGCTGGATGATGAAAAGGGTGTAGAGAATGAGAAGAAGGAGGCAGGATTCCGTTGCCCTGCCTGAGTGCAGTTGGGCAATACTCATGGCTTGTGCAAAATGAATACCTCCCTGCACTGTGAGCAGCACCAAGAGAGACTGACCATCTGTCTGAAGCAGTCTCTACAGTGCTCCTTGAGTTGCAGCAGCTCTATACCACTCCTTAGTCAGAGGCTGAAACCAATATGCCAAAATTTAGCACTTATAGAGAGAGTGTATTCATTCATTCAGTGGTGTTATTATGAGAAGGCTACTCTGAAGAAGATTTGGCAATTTGCTCTGAAGATGCTGAGGATTCCAGTCAACTGCACAGTGAAGTGGAAGTAGTAGTTGTCATATAAGCAATGCTGTGCAATTTAACCCACATGATTTTTCCTAGGGAACATCATTTCAAGTTGAAGTTGATAAGCAAACTGCAGCTTCAATTTTTTCAGGAATATTCAAAGTGGATCAGACATTTGCAAAAGGTTTTGATGGAATGTTCAGAGCCGCACACAAATTATTGGGAAATCACTGCCATTTTGTGAGCTAAGGCTGGTTTTAATTTCTCTTGCATTTTTACTTGAATATTTTACATATTTCTACAGTATTTAAAGTTTCTGTCTTACTGATGGGACCTAGTATTAATAATTGTTGAAAACCACCTAAGTTTTATATTTTTACCTGTTATAAAAGATGAGACAGGAAAAGTATTTTTATTCTAATTTTATTTGCTGTTCATCTTTATATTAGTTATATGACAATTATATTATCAAACAGAGATGTGCTCATCATCAAACATTAATTACAAAAAAATTAAATAGAAACCAGATTAAAAATGTCCTGCCCATAGGTGAAATTATTATAATTGTAGAGGCAGCATGGTCAAAGGACTGGGAGTCAGGAGAGCTGGATTTTACTCTTTGCTGTAATATAGTCTTGTGGTGGTAGGGGAGAATAGAAAGAGGAAGAGAAAGTATTCTTCCCACCAAAAATGATTTTTCTTCCTAGAAGTGGTGCCCCACTGACTTCCATGGGGCTGCACATGCTTAGCACCTCAGAAAAAAGTGCCACTTCATCTAAATTCAGATTTCAATGACTAATTTAAAATACTCAAGTTTGCAAATGTTGGAAAAAAGCTTTAACAAAGTTATAATATGATGTAGAATTTGCCTGTTCACCTGTCAGCACCATAGCCAGTCATCTGTGTTTGCCTAATATGCAAGTGTAGCCACTGAGGGTCTGTCTACACCGCAAAGAAAAACCCACGGCTGGTCCATGCTAGCTGACTCTGGCTCGCGGAGCTCAAGCTGCCGGGTTGTTTCATTGCTATATAGACTTCTGGGCTCAGGCTGGAGCTTGGGTTCAAGGACCCTGCAAGGTGGGTGGCAATTATAGCCCAGGCTCCAGCCCAAGCCCAGAAGTCTACACAGCAATAGAACAGTCCTGCAGCCCAAGACCTGCAAGCCCCAGTCGGTTGGCATGGGCCAGTTACAGATTTTTCTTTGCTGTGTAGACATTCTCTAAGTCTCTCGCTCTAGGAATGTATGTCTCCAGTATATGTGTGTATATGTCTATATAAAATAAATAAAATAATGGCTTTTATATTATGCAAGGATTTGTGCTGCCAAGAGCGGTGTGTGCTTATTTTGTGTGTATTAAATTGCACTGTATTTGTCGCCGACCAACAGATGAGCAGTAATGAAATATACAAGAATATATGTAGAGAGTGAAGTCCTGGCCCCAGTGAAATCAATGGGAATTTTGCCATTGACTGTAAATGGGGCCAGGATTTCAACCATGCTCTTTTGATGAGCAAAGTAATAAAAGATATTGTATGAATGTCTAGCTTCATGCTATTGTCTCTTTTCCTTCTGAGTTTGAACAAGTTCTTCTTTATCAATATTATTTTTATTGTGTGTATATAATGTCATAGCTGTGTAAGTCATTCTACAGAAAGTAAAAAAGTGATCGCTTACTGCCCTAATGCACCTCCCACTAAAGAGAATGGGAAAATGTCAAGGAGAGTTGGACTGAGCTCTAAGAGAAAAAATAAATGACCTAACTGAGGGAGAGATGTCATGGAGGAAGGAAGAGAGACGTTCTCACTAATAAGAGTTTGGCTCAGTTATCTAACACGCATCACATTAGTTCCTTTTTTATATTACATGAGTAATCTGAGGAAAGGTTATTCCTGGAGAGATTGTGGGAAGCTATATTAGCACCTGGAAGGGATTTTCAGACTGGGATCATGTATCTCCTAAGTCTTCTCTTGTCTACACCGTATAATTTTAGCTACCTGCTTCTCCAGATATATTTATCCCCATCTTATTCCTTTTATCATCTTCGCTATAGTTTCTATAGCTTTCATGAAGGGGAAAACTGCATACAATATTCTTGTTCTGGTTGCACCAAGTCTTTCTAAAGCAGCCCTTTTATCTCAGAAATTTTACATATGATCCTCTTCTAGAGGGCCACATCCACAGCCTATTGAAGTCCACTGAAAGATTCTCATTGACTTCAATGTGTTTTGAATCAGGCCAATATTGTTTACACCAGAGAATAGCATTTGCTTTTCACACAGTAGCCTTAAACTACAAACTCCTCTTTGGAGGCCCAGTTCAGACATTCTGTTCTTAAATCCAGTTTACCCCATTTATTGACTAGTGCTAATTCCCTAGTCAGTTTCCTCTGGAGACCAATTAGGGAAATTGACAAACTGGAAAGGGTTTAGAAAAAGCCTCAAGAATGACCCTAGGTCTGGAAACCTACTTTACAGTAAAGAACTTCAATCTATTAATCTTAACAAATAAAAGGTTTAGAGGTGACTTGCTCATGGCCTATAAGTACTTATATGGGGAAGAGATTTCTAATGACAGAGGTCTCTTTAATTGAAGAAACAAAGACATAAGATCTAATGGCTTGAAGATAGACCAATTCAGACCTAAGACTGTGGAGGACACCTTTTACCATGCACTACAGCAGCAATGCATGATTTTTCTTCTTTTTAAAATTATCTTTTTTTCTTAATTCATGTATGTTAATCAAGCTATACAGATATTTATCTTTATTAACTTTAATGAATTCACACAATATTTTAACCTATAGATTTTGTGACTTCCTCATAAAAGTCTGACTCTGCCTGCCTTACCGTTCCTTCTCTGCAAGCCATCTCACAGAGCCCAACCTTATACCACCTCCATCCCCGCCATTGACTTCAGTGGAGCTAGTCTCAAAGTAAAGCACTATTCCACGTAAGAAAGGGGGAAGAATAAAGTCGCTATGTACAAGTTAAACTAAACTTTGGCCCGTGATCTCCTCTCCCACATAAGATTCTCTTTCTTCATTTTTCCTTTACATTTAAAATTATGCAAAAATTAGTTTAATATTTTTCAGCCATTTAGGAGACCTCACTTGCATGTTCTTTTTTCTTGTTTTTTTGTAGTGGTCTCGTATTTCCTATTCTCTCTGTATTTCTAGAACTCTTTCATATTTCTTTTAACTCCCCTAGGTAGTATTGCATTTTGCTTTTGCTTTTTATTCCCTCCCTTGCTTTATGTCTGCATTCTTTGTCCGTTAGGCCCATCTATTCCTTTCAAACTATTCATGAATATTTTTTTTCTAAAGTGAAATGAATAATGTAAATGACTTTGCTGCTGCCGAATAGAAAGAACTCTATCCTTTAGGTCTAGTTCTTCTCTGCTTAACTTGCCCCCCTGCAGTGAGTGGTGTCTTTTGATCGACTTTCAGCAGTCTTTACTTTCCCTTCTTTAGAAACTGAATTTAATTGACTACGGTATTTTATTAAAACAGCTCTTGACTTCATAGCTCTAGTAGCAAACTATAGTGTCTAGCAACCACATGGTTTGTGTTTTCTCATGGAAATTGCTTACATAATTTAGAGCAAGAGAAAAGAAACATTAATACAGATACAGAAATAAGCAATTCAAATCCTTATACGATCTAACATTTCTTTTTTCAAATAATGTAGCTTTAGCCAAGTAAAATATACAGAGCAGCAAATGTAGTGTTATACTTTAAATAAAATAAACACAAAATTGCAGTTCATCTACTGTACTATACATCTACTATGATTGCCTTATTTGAAAGTGGTAGCTCACCTGATTGCATCTATACTTTGACACATTATACTAACAATACTCTGCACTGTTCTAGTCTTTCATCCAAGCATCTCAAAGTGCTTTACAAACTTCAATGGGAAGTAGGAATTGCCTTTAAGAATTATTGCTATTTTATAAATTAATGAACTCAGGCAACCAGATGGTAAAGTGACTTGCCCAACACTATACATCAAGTCAGTAGCAGAGCCAAGAATAGAATGAAGAATATTTAACTCTAACCCCATGTGCTTTCCTTATATTAATCCTTCTACTTGGTCTTTGACAAGACCTCCATAATGTTTTAACATGCATTCTTGGACCTGTATTTGGGCCATTTGATTTACGACCCACTTCTGTCCCTTCTCCTTAATCCCTCAGCCATCATACCTCCTTATGTTCTTCTCTTGTCAACTATCTGTTGGTTCATAAAAATATTCAAGTGTTTTATTTACATGTAGGTCACAATTTTCCAATTAAGGCACCTAAAGTTGGGAATGATGGATACTTAGAAACACCTTATTGAGTGCCTAAATATGGATTTAAGTGCTGAACCTGAGGCACCCATATTTGAAAATGTTGACCTTGATACAATTTGAAAAATAGTTTATTAAAGAAGAAGAAATGAAAAGACTATTATTCCTCACTTCAAAAATAAACAATAGCTCTCTAAAAATTACTGGTAGGTGAACACATTGTAATGATATTTGAGTCAATGCATCACAATGCAATTTGTTCAAGAAGCTTTGTATTTGTTTGTATTTTAATGAAACCTCTTCCTGTATGCTCTGTAGCATTTTAATTCTGTTTTGAAGTGATTCACTGTGAGCTCTGTGATTTTATGTTATAGAAAGGAATGTGTGTAATTTCATTCTTTTATAGTTCTGTTGTGCTGCAGCACGCAACTGGGGCATATTTGTGAGCACACAGCATATCACATATAGCCTCGAACATTAATTACAGAATGAAATTATTTGCAAGAAATGGAAATTTTAGTATTGAACCATGATCATCCTCAGCATTAAGAGAAGCCCTCACAGACTTGGCTCATTGTGTTTGGTATATCACACACAGGAATGAATGCAGAACTTACCTGTCCATTCAGGGTTATACATTTCAGGAATCAATATTTGATTATCATCTCAGTTGAATCTTAACTTTCCATCTAAAAATCCATGTGGGACAAGCTTCATTTATGTTTTTAATGGGAAGATTTTCTGAAAGCCTGTATAATAAATGAAAGTAAAAGAGATGTCTTACATATACAGGTAGGATGCCAAGGAAAGACAAATAAGCTAAAGGAAAATGAAACAGCCATCTTACAGGCAGATACATCAGACAAGTCAAAAGCTTCTTGGTTCAGCAAAAGCTTTTGGCAACATCATTTAACACATTTCAAAAACATTATAGAAAAAATGTTTTAGTGTACTTTGTAGAAGCTGCTGAATAGTGATATATTAGATCTTGTTTGATTGATTTCTGTTAACATTAAGGGCATATTGGGTTCCAAAGGGAAAACTAGAATAAGTGCTAAAATAATTTATACAGTCTGTATATTGCAAGTAGTTTTATTCATTGTAGGAATAAATCTACTACTCTGTCTGAAACTATCAATTAAAATGGTGGCCATTATTCATGAAAATAAATATATAGTGTGTTATTCATGACAGGAGAATGTATCATGTATAAGTGGTCAATAAATCATTTTAGGGGTAGAAGTAATATGGGAAACGATGGCACTTAAGCTTTCAATTTTCATTAAAATTATAACTGCAGCAAGCTGTTCACCAGAGACTCAGTCTCCGCTGCACAGGCCCCCATTCAGTCTACTCAAAAGCCAGGCAGAAGTCTCTTTCTGTTCAATGTTGGGCTCAGAAATAGAAGTCACACCTTGAACCCTCCCTTTCTAATACCTGTACTTCTTGAGTTCTAAGCCTGGAGCAGACGCAGAAAAGGAGAGAATGCAGGGGGACTTTCCATTACACCACCCCATCTCCCCTGGTTTAGTTTTGGAACATTTATAACTGTGTGTTTGAATCTAGTGTTCATGGAGGCGCTAACTAGTGAGAGGAATAGTGGAGGCAGCCACTGTGCAAAGTGAATAACCCACAAAACTTTGCTTTGTTACTTAACCTCAGTTTGAAGATAGGCGCTCAAGCTGAAATATGAACAATGCCACCTTAAATTCAATATCAATGTGGTATCAAGCTGCTGTCCCCTGCTGATCCTAAAGTCAAGGCCTCTCTCTCCCAGAATGAACTTCCATCTCTTAAGGGATTGGAAAGAAAAGGACTGTAACCGCTCTCAGGTTTTCAAGAGACTTTGACGCTACTGGGTTGGTGACCTTTGTTTGTGCTTCTCCTTTCAAAGTTAAAGCCTTTCTTCTCTGGTGGACACTCAGCTTTTGTTCCCTCAATATTAAATGGTCAGCTCCAAATTCTAGATGTATTCCAATCAGATACTTTTCATTAAAAAGTCAGAGAAGAAACACATGAAGCCAAAACAAAAAAGTTGCATTGCCCTTACGGGACAGAACTGCAGATTTGACATTTCATCTTTGCTTATCTTTTGTTATAGATAAATGTGTCTTTAGTATGTCACCAATAACCTAATCCCTCTCTCACTGGAGTCAATGGTAAAGCTAGCCCACCTAACCTCCTAGTACCCTCTACATGCTACTCTGATCTTTGGAAACCTCTGGGCCCTTTGCTTCACGATTACCAAGGGAGCATAAAGCTCACTTGATTTACCAGCTGAAGATTCCTCCAACATCAGGTAATATCAGCTAACCTGACTCTACACCACATCCGTAATGTATTGGGTAATAGCATGAAAGGATTCCATGCTTGTAAAACAAAACAGTCTCTTTATTAAGAAAACTATTTACAGACATGCTGCAACTGCAGCTAGCATTCTAGCCATGTGCACACATGTGCAGACTGACTTCCTGGTACCTTCACCACACACTTCCCTCCTGTAACCTGTGATCCTCCTTCCAAATTACATGCAGGTTGCTACACAGGGCATGGCCAGAACACTATTATGCTCCAGCTATCCCAAGTTGCCAAAACAGTCCCATAGGTAGTGGGGAACAAACAGACCATCTCTGAATCTTCTCTAAGTTGCGTCAGGAGCTGAACTATCCTTGTCCATTGGAGAGGTGTAAATGTGCCACAAAGACATCTTTTTCCTACTATCGAATGCTGCACTAAGCAGTGCTCAGCCTGACTTGGGAATTACCCCAATAATTGAAGACAGAAGGAGAAAGGGGAAACAAACACTTTGTAGATCTTAAAGTGAAGTGAAGGACCCTATTTGGTTCCCATTCAGTCAGTTAGTTTCATCAGTGTTCTCAATGGGGTCAGGGTTTTTGTTTAAATTTTTTGTTTAAAATGTTCGTGGTGTGGGGTATTTTTTGCAGTTTGCTTCTTGACCAGCTAATATGATCTAATTATTTCTTCAAACAGAGTTTAAATTTTTTCTTGCTCTTCTAATCTTTTTTCTCGTGTTTAATTTCTCTGTTGCAATTAATCGCTCCATCGATTTCCTTAAAAAAAAAAAAAAAAAAAAAAAGAGAGAAGGCTTTCTTGTTTGGTGGATGTTTACCTCTTACAGCTACAGTTAAAGTGCTGATGATAAGGAGAATGTTAGCAGGTTTTTACATGATAGTTTGGCAACAGAACACCATAGAACACCCCACTGCAGTTTACATATCTTGAAAGTTATGGTGTTTTTATTTACAATAAACTCATAATACATCATCATAAACCTGCTCTATACTGAACGGGTACATTCTCACTCAGTGAAAAGAGCTTGTTGGAAGAAATTAGACTACCACTTATAGTAATACACATTTGATCTATCTGATATTTGTTCAGCTGCTACAGAGGTAGATAAAGCTTTAGGGAAATTTGATTTGTGAAGGCTGTATCTAGCTCACACCTGCCTCCTGACCAACAATATGGACTTCTGTAGCATTTATATCACCCATCATTCCCAAGAAGTTTCAAAACACTGGGCCAGACTAGCCCTTCTCAGGGGGAACCCTGCAAAAAGAGGTAAGGTGGAACAGGTCTCTCTGAAGAGTTTCTTCACAATCATTCTGTCTGGGAAGTATTTGCCCCCACCACACAGAATGTGCCTCCACAAATCTGGAGCATCCTCCAGGACCAGAGGAGTTTCCCTATTGTGTCAGGTGAGCAGTGCCACCCAAGAGAGTTTAAAAATTCTAACTTCCTGAATCTCTGCATTTTTCATCAATGACACATATGCATTTTTGGATAAGCAAGGTTGTAACTTTATTTATGAATCCTCAGTTATGGTTTTTTTCCCCAGTGGGTTTTTTTTAATTCCTCCCTCTCTCCTCATCCCTAGCCTAACGTCCTTTATAAAGTGTCCTGTCTTGTACTCATCTTAGATTGTGAGCTCCTACAGGAAGGTACTGTGTCTTTCCTATCTATGTAAATCCCCAGGCACAGCTATTTCATAAGAATAATGTGACAAAGATAAAGGAACTCCAGCACATAAAGGGTTACTTGCTGATCTGGATGATATGAATACCTGCTGAAATTTAAAATTGAATTAATCCCAGTCATTCTTGGACTCCTTTTGTACTCACTTGCTCTCTGTAAACAGTCAAGCAAGCAATCATTATTTGCCTGAGTGCTAGTCAAAAGTGAATTTTAACTCACAAAAGTTTGGTATTCATGTCAGAAGGCTGGATTTTATATGGGATGGTCAACTACTTGATAGTAGGGTACCAGGTTTGCTAAAACAGATTGTCAGAGCCCTGGTACAGGGGCCATTAAAACATGCCAAACAAGGATTGTGTCCTTCACATAAGGAATGCACGTGCATAAACACTTCATTTGTGTGAAATCAAGGAGAAAAAATTAAGTGTGCACTCTGCACCCATCCAATAAGTCTTACAGTTGTTTAAAAGTGACCTGCAAAATACTTTGTTGGACTTGTACCCTTTTTTACTTCTTTATGATGTACAAAGAAGACCTGAAACCGATCTTGGATTCGCAGCAACCTGGTAGACAAAGAAGCCAGGATTAGGACTAAATACCATTGTATGTGAGGAAAACTGCCAACATGAGTGTGAAAGGCTCATGGTGAAAGAAAATAAAAAGCAGTAGGAGAATAAGACCAAAAAGCAGAATAGGATCATTTCCACATATTCTTCCCTATAAGAATACAACATATCATTCTACAGTGCTGGCTCTGAACAAGACTGTATACTACAGTGATATTATAGAATTTTGGGTTACTACTATTGAACAAATATTTAGCTCCCTAATTCTTGCACATTGTTCACTACTGTTAGGCACCTACTGTTACCTGGGGTTCTTAATCTCCCCATACACTACCTCCCTTTGAGAGGCAGAGCTGAGAACCCACTCCTCTCCTCAGCATTTCCCAATTGACTAGCTTAGGCAGCTCCTCACTCGGAATCCTAGCTTTTATTAATCCAATTCTTAGGTGTCTAACTCTCCCCATTATATGGGCATCTAACTCATGGCTGTGGATTCTACCAGGAACTAAAGTTAAGCATTGCAATGATAAGTCTAAGTCCCCTTTATGGATCTAGCCTGAACTGCCAAGTCACTTTTGAAATGGGACTTTCTACAGCAGCAGGGTCCACACAGGCAGTTAGCGTGCAGCAGGCCAGTAAGAGGTAGAGTTACTCCCAGCTTCCTGCATACTAACTGTCTGTGTGACCGTGTTGCCATACACTACAAGTTCTCTAGTGTGTTTTTATCTAGAGGGATAGCTTAAGTGTGCACTAAATGTTTATATAAAGAAGCTCTAAGCCATCCAAGTCACTTAGGCCTTGCAAAACTGAGTAAAGTTATGACTAAATACCTTTAAAAATCTAGGCCTTCGGCTCCAACTACTCTAGAAAAAAAATTAATAACCACATCATAGCAACTTCCAACAAGAGTCCAGTTGTACCAGCGGTAGCAGTGGTGTAAATACTAGTATAGATAAGTCTCAAATGTTTTTTGCCACCGGGCCATGGAAAATACCTGAGCCCTGTCTACATTAGCACGTTACTGGTGGTGCAGCTTTCGTGTTTCTGGCTGTTACTGCAGTATGGGTACAATCTTCTCCAGTGAAGATGTACTCAGAACACACAGCACGCCTGAATGGTCAGACTTGGGGTGAGGGAATTGGGGGAGAAAACATCCCCTCCCCAAACCACCCCGTACCCAATCTGAATCCTTAGGACTACAGCAACCCTCCACAGGAAATAATTGCAGTGGGTTAGTGTAGCAGATGATCCTCCACACTGGGGACCTCCATTACCATGGAGGAAGGAGCAAGTTTTGGCTATTATTGGTCTGTTCCTGTGAGGTACTGAGCATCTTCAACTCCCAATGTCTCCAATGGGGGTTAAAGATGCTCAGTACCTCATAGGAAATGTTTTCAGGGTCAAGCCCTTGGTTTACACTAAACCAAATTCCACCTTTTAGTGAAACATTTATTCCCATGCAATCACAGACGTGATTTGCAAACTTGGGATTTTCCAAATGTAGATGAGTTACTGTAATCACATACCACTACAGCTATGACAAAATGCTGCTTTCCTAGCGATGAAATAAAAGCCTACAAGCAGAAAAAAGTTTTCCACTGTCCAAGAATGATTCACACTTGCACCAATGCTCCCTACACTCAGACAAACTCTGATGCATCCTGTGTGGTCTGTATTCATGACTACCAAAAGAAGATTAAACATTTTAGATACCCAATCAAACCTTCCTTCAAGGAAGTAAATTGCTACACTGAGAACTTCATTTCTCTTTAACAAGGATAATCTGATGAAGGCTGTTATCAAGACTCAAGACAAATTGGCAAGCAGGCTGCAGCCATATACCGTATAAGCTATGTTCTTTTATATTAATTAGTAAAACTGGAATAGCTTGTAAACTTCAATGCTAGTTAAAATAACTCTCGCAGGGGTGGGGATAAGGAGAAGAAAATTCATGCTTTCTCTACACGAAAATATAATAAATGGAAAAACAAATGTAAGATTGCCTGGGGATTTGAGAGCACATTTGTTGGGGAAAAGAATTTGATAAAGACAGAAAACATGGTGGGGCTTTTCTCCAAATTCCCTCACTGATAAATGAATACTAATGCTTAACACTGTCTAATGAAGACCAGTTTACCATGCAATAAAGTCATCAATGATGAGCAGAAAATGGAGCATTTGTAAATACAATGTAACACAGAATGATAAAGCACATCTAATTTATGCAAAGATGTGCTTGCAGCGGCACGATAAATAATATCCGCATAATCAATTACCAGAAGAAAGACGGATTGAATAAATTGTTTTCTGGCAATTTATGGAAAACAAGCCTAGCACAAAAAGGACAATTTGACTTTAGTTTTAGTGCTCATCAGACAATCTTGTTAAAAGACTAAAGATATTAATGATTCAATGGCACAATATTTATAACTGTCTGTTTTCATTAGTGATGGCACAAACTTCCTACTTTTAATTTGAGAAGCAGGGAATAGAATGTAATGCTGGGGACATAAAATGTTTGCTACCCACTGTAGGTAGGGCATGCTATTTCGGTTTTTAAAATACCAAGAATTGCTATAAGGATTTGAATAAACTGCAGATTCATGCATGCATTTATGGTCTGATCCTTCACTCATTGAAGTTAGTGGCAAAGTTTCCATTGATTTGAATAGCTCAGGATCAAACCCTTGAGGAAATTCATGAACCTAATCCATTAGGCAAAACATGGCATAAACTGTTCTTTTTTGACCTTTTTCAGTGTTCTATTATTTGATTGGATGGCTATTCTTCCCCATGGATTACAGCATCAGTATGCTAGAATGAAAAGGTAGGAAGTGGCTAGATAACCAACTTACAATTAAATATTTTGTATGACCTTCCAGGCTATGCAGGATATTTTGAAGTCAACTTTATTTTAATATGTTTTATTACAAAATGTTTCAAGGATGCCTTGAGCCTTACTTGTTCTGAGGTTAAATGAAATAATATGCTCTTCCTTGTTATCAATCCAACATCATTGGAATCTGTTACTCTTTATTTAACTACTGAACAGACACAGCACAAGTTCCAGCAAGCCAAGCTTCTCCCATCTTTCCCACAATTATATGCCACAATCATAACTTTTACAAGATTAGAGGAAGTGTGGGAGGCAGCATGGCCCAGTGGATAGGGCACTGGACTGTGATTCAGAAGACCTGAGATGAAATCTGGCCTTACTGAGATCAAATAGGAGTTTTGCTATTGACTGTAATGAGGGTCAGGATTTCACTCCTGGATTCTACACCTGGCTTTTTTATTGGCCTGCTGGGAACTTTGGACAAGTCACTTCACCTCTCTTCATCTCAGAGTACATCTACATAGTAGGAGCTAGGCATGTGATTCCCAGCTCACTAAACAATCATGCTGAAAATATTCACACAGCCATGGCAGCATGGCCAGCTTCAGCAGCAGCCCAGGCGAGCTGCCCTGAGTAAGTGCCCATGGGGTTCAGGTGGGTTTGTACTCAGAGCAGGTAGCCCATGCTGTTGCTGCAGCTGCCTGTGTTAGCGTGGCTACACTAATACTTTTAGCAGACTAGCTCAGAGGAGAGCTTGCACAAATGTGTCTAATGTGCTGTGGAATCATATCCCTAGCTCCTACTGAGAGATGTAGGCTTAGTTTCACTATCTATAAAAAAGGGATAACAATACTTTTTTTTTAAATGAGCTTTGAGATTTATAGCACATTAATCTATGTAAGAGCTAGATATTAATTATTATTTCAGTCTCTATGATCATTCATTGTTTGGCCTCTAGCAAGTCCAGTAGCTAATAAAACTCCTGATCCTGGAGTCCATCTGCAGACTAAATCCGCATTTTGTCAATGGAACCGTAGAATTGACCAACAAAGTGCCAGTTTAAATAATGGTCCTATTTATAGGTATTGCGGTGCACAGGCACAGCACTGAAATAACCAACACTCATGTCATAAAGACCACACTGAACAGCTATTGGATAGTAACTTTGGCCACAACTGATCTGGGCTATAGTAGAAACCATCATCCAAGATGGAATAGCTGTGTTATTTTTTATTCCCTGCTATACAGTCTGTGTTATGATATAGTTAGGAGTAACTTATATTTTCAAATCTAAAGCATACTTTGAATGACTAATTTTCTAGAGCTACATACATTTTTCAGACCAGGGTTTGGCCAGGTGTTTTCATCTGAGCATGTAGCCACATCACACTTTTAGCATGTCCCTAGTGAGGTTTGATTAAATTGTTGGACAGCTTACACGCGTCAATGTAGAGAAAACCTTGATTACCCACATCCCGAATAATTGAAACAGTTGGTTGTCCAAAGGTCTAATATTTCCCCAGAGTTTTGACATCAGCACATAACTCTTTATGCACTAGTCTGGTTTCAATGCTTAAGTGCATACAGAGTTATATACTGAGGCCTTTTTGCCTGATTCAGGACATTAAAACTTCACTGCACAAAGATTTATATGCTTAAGTCTGGCCATCACATAAAGATGTATGAACTGAAATCCTGGAGAGCAGCTGCTGCTATCTCATACTGAGCCAAGCAGCCGTGAGGAAGCCAGCTATCCATCTATAAACGGAGCGAGTCTAAAGTTCCAAGTGCAGAGTTTAAAGCTGTCTGAGTCAGCTCTACCATTATCAAAACCCCTAGTTTTCTGGTAGTTTCCAGTGTTACCTGAGATCTTTGGCTAACTTGGCTTCAACTGTAGCTGGTTTTCTTCAGTTTTGAACCAATATAATCTAACTGCCATTCTTGAAATGTGTGGAAATGGAGGTGAAAGTGGGTAAGTCTTGGAAGTTAATTACAATCAGGAAACGGCCATGAGTCTAAATATACTACCCTTATGCCAGACACTCAATAGTCAAACCTCAAAACCTTTGGAGCTTCCCCCATCTCTGATGAAAACTTATGACTAAAATGAGCTAGTAATAAACTGTAAGCATTCAAATTACAATGAGTGGCATTAAATAAAAAACACCATATTCATTATCTTCTGAAACTACATACTGAGATAAAGCTCAGTTTAGCACAAGAAAGGCTAAATGTAGGGCTTGTTTCTGCACCATTAAAGTAAATGAGACTTTGACTTCAATGGAAACAACAGTGCCTCATCTTTCTTGTGTAAACAGACATAGCTCCATTGACATCAGTGGAGCAACACCAATTAGCACCAGCTAAAGTAATGACCCTTAGTGAATAGGTAGCAAGATTTCTAGCAATAGTATTATATTTCTCAACTGGATAAGAATTGGACAGTTGAGGTGAAAGCTCTGTACATCAAGATGAGGTTATATTACCAGTAGAGCAAAAGCTGCATGGTAAGGTTTGTAGATGGAAGATACCTCATAAAGCACTATATGTTCACAAAGAAATAAATCAAAATGTGTGTTTGCTCTGGCCATCTTTAAAGATCTTAGAATTCTAAGTGCAACATAGACCCTAGGGGCTCTTGTTGTTTCAGGATAATCTCTACACCAACCCATTTCTTAAACCACAGATTTGTATATTTGAGACTATAAGACTCTCTGCTCAGAGATGTTATACAGGACACTATAGATTTTTGTTCTAATAACTGACTGGATACAGTTAACAAATAAGGTTACACTTTCGGTGATCATGAACATTTCAAGCCTTATTCCAGTATTCACGACAGTAAATGAGTAAAGGCAGTAAAAATAGAAAATACCCGATAAATAGATGTTGGTCCAGCACCTGAATATTCAACATTGCTGAGGGTATTCACACTTCATATTATTTATTGTTGTAAACTAAACCATGCTCCCTAGATGGGCACAACAAGAATCCTCCATACATATATCTTCCCTAAGGTGGAAAGGGAGGATCAGCCATCTCCATGGCACCATCCCCCACTTCCCAGTCTGGCCAAATGGAGAGTCCTCCATTGGCTGGGGACCTGTGAATGGGGAGGGGGCAGGACCATGGGAGAAGCATAGGGCATGGAAAATGCACTTTGACCTCAGCTATCCTGGGAATCGGCTCAGAAGTGAATACAGCTTGAGGCTTTAACAACTTCTATTACAGTATTGACTTCTGAGCAGAAACCTCCTGTGCTGTGGAATCACCTTTTAAGGGGGACCTCTTGCAGCTAGCAGGATAAAGCCTTTGCAGCAAGGCACCACCCTAGCCATGCTTATGAGTGCTGATGGAGCAATTCAGGGATCTGGAAGCTACCTCTATGTGGATAAAGCTCCAGAAGACAAAACAGATCTCATGGGATCCATGGGGTTTAAACCTACTATTTGGTCTGTGGGAGGGTCAGAAACAAAATCTTTCTCCCTTAATGGGAAAATCTATTTAAAAAAAAAAAACATACAAGGGAACTTTGTAAGTTTTCATTCCTCCCACCCCAAGCATTTTCCAAAGAGTTTTTTCCTGTGAAAGAGACAATCTGACCCAAAGTGTTTAGAAGCAGATTACGCTTACAGGTGTGGGGTCTAATGTGGTCCAGTATTGTGCTGGTTTCATTAAAGGGACAATGGGATGAACAAGCTGGCTATTAACCAAAGTGTTTGACCATTAAATAAATTTTGGCAGATGCCTCCAATAGCTATGGACAAGGAGGAACTAGAAAACTATGTAGTGAATTAAACCATACACATATCTCTGTCAAGCTGATAGCAAATTCCACTAAGACTATTGTATTTGGATGTCAGGGTATGAAGGATGGGAAAAGTGCTAAAAACTTCAATTTTGTTAAACTGTAAAAGAATGGATTACCTTTTTTCTAGACTCCATCCTATTCCTCTTGAAAAGTTTACCACACAATTATTTAGGAGGAAGAAAATAGTGAAGAAGGAAAAAGGATATTTTGTGAAGATGGATAAGAGGGCTTTAAAATTTGAGCACATTTATAACACGAAGGTGATGTGGAAAGCTAACAAAATCCTAAAAATGTAAGGAACATTAATGTTGAAAGAAAATAATAGGAGTCTGAAATTTCTTATGTAGTATTCAGATATCCTGGTGATGGGCATTATACTTGTTTAAGTATCTCTTTAATAAAGAAACATGGGGCCCAATTGCTCATAGTGTTATGGTCTCTTTTACAGCAAGCACTCTGGCATTGAGAAGGGTCTGTAAAGCCAGCAGATCTGGTCACATGGGAATGCCTCTAATGTAAGGGGATTCCAGAGCTAATGCACAACCAGTGTGATGGTTCCCTGTGCATATAGCACACTGGATGTGGCCAGGACACTACTGTGCTCTGGCTATTTTCACTTGCTAAAATGGCCCCTTGGGGTGATAGGCAGCACAGTGTAACAGAGTAGCTTTGAAGCCACTTGCATAATGACAGGTTTCAGAGTAGCAGCCGTGTTAGTCTGTATCCGCAAAAATAACAGGAGTACTTGTGGCACCTTAGAGACTAACAAGTTTGTTAGTCTCTAAGGTGCCACAAGTACTCCTGTTATTTTTGAAGCCACTATTACTTATGACAGGAGCTTGTCAGCCCCCAAACTGAGCCCAGAATACAGGAGGGGGTAAAGGTAGCAGTAAGACATGAAATCACTTTCATCCCTCAATTCCTATATGAAGAATAGCTCAAGGACCACAAAATATGATACTTGGACACTGGATTATACTATATATTGATGAAAAGATTAATCAAGTATTTTAATTTCTCCCCTTGGCATAGAAGAGACACACATTTAGGAGATATATGCTAGTTGGTGTAGTTCAAAGACCACCAGAAAAAGCACTTATTGCAAAATATATAAAAAAGGAGCAGCCCCTCTTCAAACTGTTACAACAGGAATAGAGGAATTTTCTCTCTTTTTATAGGAGATAACAAATACAACAACATATACTTCTCTAATACCTGTACTGTATATTTAATTAAGTGTTCATATAGTAAATTAAATGTTGATAACAGAGTAAAGCATATGGATATTGCATGTCCAAAGCAGACTAAGTTTTCCAAGAGGATAAAGATCAATTCTTCACATGCGTAAACCTGGAAAAATTTCTGCATTATTTTTAGGAATATATTTAGTGTCACTGTTCAGATTTATATTTCTGCCTGACTGAATGCACAAGTTAAATCAAAGGAGGCTGTAAAGGGAGGTTAAGGAACCCGGAAAAGGTAAAACAATGACACAGATAAGACAGCCTGTCAGGTACCCACTTCAAAGGAGTTAGGACAAGAGTTTGTACCATCCAAATTGGAGTTTTTTTAAGTTTCCCAAAACTAGGGCTGAAATCTAAAGATGCTCAGAGGTTAAAAAGATGCTCCCCTCCTGGTATAAAAGGAAGTGAGAAGTGGTCAGCTTAGCTGGAAGCTGACAGAGGGACACAGTCAGAATGCAGTGAAGCTGACCAACTGAGCTGAGAGGCTGTAGCAAGCTAGTTATAACTTGGTGCCAAGAAAGGACAGGGCACACCAAACCATGTCTACTTAAGTGCTTGGGGGGAATGCCAAGCTTAGGTAAGACAGTTACAGATGCATATAGTTATTTTTAAACCTACTTCTCTCAGCTCTGGGCAAATAAATCATACTTTGTTATATAGAAACTGCTTCTTTGTCATGTAACTCTTCCACAGACTTCCAAAAGAGAACTTTTCCCAGTTGGGCATGCTAAATAACATGGCTGACACCCAGGGAGGTGTAACCCAGAGACCCAGTTAGAAGAGTGGTGGGATTGCAGTATCTTACCTCAAAAGAAGTTAAAGCATAGGCCTGCAACTTGAAAGTGGTGCACTCTGAGGACTGGAAAAGCATTTCAGAAGGGGAAGCCTGCCCAGGGACCATGACAACCTGCTAAACATTTTCTCTTCAGTACAAGTGTATGGAAAAGGTAATAGAATGGATAGGAAAATTAAGACAGAGTAAAGGATAGAGATAGGTCTACACTTCAAAAATAGATTGAGAATATCAACTGATTTTTACCTTACACATTTTGTCCTCAGCCTCTTACTTCAGGGATTCACTACAGGGGTTAGCTCCACTCCTCTCAGGACAGGACTTTATAGAACCAGGTATAAGCCAATCCTCTTCGATTGGCTTCAATGACCACAGCTGTTCTGACACAGCAGAACTGGACCCAACTCTGCTTGCAGGGTCAGCTACCCTGAGATAGGACCTGTTATTTTTTTTTGTTTGTTTGGGGTTTTTTTGGGGGGGGTTAAGCCATGAAAACATATTAGGATTTTCATTGAAAATCTAAACTTGAAAACCAAAGATTTATTTTGGGGGGAGGAAGTTTCTGCCCCAGGTTTTCTCTTTTTTAAAATGAACACCCCCCCAAACTAATGATGAAAACAAACAAACAAAAAGTTCCATGATAATTACTTGTAGTTCAAAAGGCATTTTCAATTAAAAAGAATTTCAATGAAAATTTTTTCAGCTAGTTTTTCTAATTTCATTAGAACTACAAATACAGATGTTGGCTATTTGCAATTATATACATCCTAATAAAGATTACTTCTATACGGTGCATGCTCACAGTGAAACAAAATATATTTCTTGCTAGCTAGCTAAACACAAATACACAGATACATTGGCTCAAATTCTCCCCTGCATTCATGTTGCTGTGTGCCATGCTACCAATCCAAATTTGTCTTAAAACAAGTGTACCCTGTGCTGGGACTAAAACACCTCAGAATAGGTAAATCCTGAAATGACTAAGAGCCAGCATAACTATTCCTATGCCCAAACCATCACAGTATGTCTGGGGCTTCTTTGTGCCCCATCAGTCCCCAAACACTGTAATAGCAATTTTCAGAGGAACAGCTGTACAGTTACTCTATAATGGGGGATCAGCCTGGCACAACCTATCCCAAGATCAAGGGAGTGCTGGAAACCCTTTTGCATTCCCTTCACCAGAGCAGCACTGCATGATCATCATCAGGAGCCAAGGAGCTGGGACATTATATTCAAAAGATATAAACTATTCAAACTTTAACATTCCATGTAGTGTTAATTTAGAATTGAATTCTTATCCTTATTAGGATCTAAAACTGCAGTGAAGTTTCTGGGTTTAAATCTTTCATTAATGTAATATGCCTTTTTAATTTAAAAAGAAAAAATCTTCAGGAATCTAACATTCAGGAATGTAAAGGACGGTCCTGATCCCCAAAAGTTCCAAACTAGTGAAAGTAAACAACAGCGATTTCAATGGGATTATTCACTTACTTCAAGTTAAACACATGCTTAGGTTCCTTGCTGGACCAGGGCCTAAGAGAACTGACAAGAACTAAGCATATTGTGTAGTGCAAGCAAGCCCTATGCAAGCTTGCCTACACAACCTCTGTCAGTATATTCCATTTTTGACATATAGGTAAAACATCCCTGCTAATCTAATTTGCATACTTTGCTCAGTAGAGGTTTTGAGGAGGTGTTTCTGATTTGGTCAAATGTCCACCCACTGTAAAATACCTAAGGAAAAGAGTAAACACATTTGTATCTGCAACTCATGTCTCTGGAGTAAAAGGTTAATTCATTAACACAGAGTATCATCCAGGCCCTGCAATTTGCATATTGTTAAAAAAGTTGATATTTTAAATTAAATGGAAAAGACAAGGGTTACTCTAGCAACTAACAAGATATAGCAATTTTAAAGAAATAGTTTTGAAAACATAAAATTGCTGGCACTAGAAAGCAGGAATGTTTTCCATCAGAAAGGATTTCATAATGTAAGCTGAATTCTAAAGGGATGCCGCAGTTCTGTGCCTACTGGATTAGCATTTTAAGTACAGCCTTTAAGGAATTTCCAATGTCCTTACACCAGGGAATGATGCTATTAGCAATTCAGTTTTTGCCAAATCTTAACAATTTTCATTACTTTATAACTTAGAAAAGCATACCAGTTACACA
>NW_020664417.1:9767067-9898621 GCF_002925995.2 Terrapene triunguis | reverse complement strand
CCCCCATTAAAGGACAATCCCTGCAGCAGCCAAGACAAGGGTAACAGAGCAAAACCTGAGCCTTTTCAAAACAAGGTGTGAAAACGATGAGTATTCAATTTCCTTCCCTCTGAACAGCTGCCATTGTCTTTTCCTGCAGCATTCACACAAACAATGGAGTGTGCTCTCAATAATACTTTCACAAAGCAAATGCAAGTGGGACACAGACACTGTTGAAGTCAATTAGTTGAGGTATGCAAACAACTGTTAAGAGAAAATGTTATAATATTCACACAGCTCCAGAGCAAACTGCCTAAGAACAAGTCATTCCTTCTCTTTTCCACCTGTTGTCTCCTATCTTATACCTAGATTGTAAAATCTTTGGGGAAGGGACTGTCTTTTTTGTGCTTTGTTTGTATGGCAACTAGCACAATAGGGTCCATGACTGGGGCTCCTAGGTGCTAAGGTGATACAAATAAATAATATGTCTTATTACTGTAAGCATACACATTTTCGGCAATATACTAGAAGTTTAAATAATAAGATGGGTGAACTAGAATGCCTTGTATTAAATGAGGATATTGGTATGTTAGGCGTCCCAGAAAGTTGGTGGAATGAGGATAATCCTGGTATTACTGTGTCCCATTGTACAAAATATATTGGAAGGACAGAACAGTTTATGCTGGTGGGGGAGTGGCACTATATGTGAAAGAAAGCGTAGAATCAAATGAAGTAAAAATCTTAAATGAACCAAATTGTACCATAGAATTTCTATGGATAGTAATTCCATACTCAAATAATAATATAGCAGTAGGGATATATTACTGAACACCTGACCAGGACGGTGATAGTGACTGTGAAATGCTCAGGAAGATTAGAGAGGCTATTAAAATAAAAAAAACTCAATAATAATGGGGAATTTCAACTATCCCCATATTGACTGGGTACATTTCACCTCAGGACGGGATGAAGAGATAAAGTTTCTTGACACCTTAAATGACTGTGTGACGGGTTCGGTCACAGAGACCCTCTTTGGACTGTCACCTAACATGCTGAGACTACCTCTTGAGCCCATTTTCTCTGCCAGTTTGGGCCTTCAGAACCCTGCCTTGTTAAGCCAGACACACAAGCCTGCTGCAACACATACCCAGCTGCAGACTTAACTGAAAACAGCTTAAGAAGTGCTCCTGTCTCCAGCACCCAGACACCCAGCTCCCAATGGGATCCAACCCCCAAATAAATCTGTTTTACTCTGTATAACGTTTATACAGGGTAAACTCAGAAATTGTCCGCCCTCTATAACATTGATGGAGAGAGATGCACAGCTGTTTGTTCCCCCAGGTATTAATTACTTACTCTGGGTTAATTAATAAACACAAGTGATTTTATTAAGTATAAAAAGTAGGATTTAAGTGATTTCAAGTAATAACTGACAGAACAAGGTAAGTTACTAAGTAAAACAAAATCAAAACACACAAGGCTAACTTAATACACTAAGAATCTAGTTACAAATACTAACATCTCACCCTAGATGTTATCTCAGGTACAATCCTTTTCAGACCAACGTTGTAGTTTATGGCCTGGGTCCAGCAATCACTCACACCCCCGTAGTTACTGTCCTTTTTTCCAGTTTCTTTCAGGCATCTCTTTGGGGTGGAGAGGCCTTCTCTTGAGCCATCTAAAGACAAAAATTGAGAGACTTCCAGGGCCTTTTATATTCTCTCTCTTGTGGGTGGAAACCCCTTTGTTCTTCTGTGCAAAATCACAGCAACAAGATGGGGTTTGTAGCCAACAGGGCAAGTCACATGTCCATGAATGATTCAGCTTTTTGCAGGCCGACACCATTGTTTACATGTTAGTTTGAATTTTCCCAGGAAGCTCAGATGTGGATTGGCGTCTCCCAAAGATCATTGTAGTTAAGTACTCCCAATTACTTGAATAGCCCCTTCACAATATGTTGGCCAAATCTCTCTTATGTGTTTCCTACAGCAAACTCTTCAAATACAAACAGAGCCAATGCTCATAACTTCAGATATAAAAATGATACACACATACAAATAGGATGAATACATTCAGTAGAACATAACCTTTGCAAAGATAGGTTACATGGCATATGTAGCCATAAAACATTCCAGTTATGTCATATTTACGTTCATAAGCATATTTCTATAAACATATAGATTGCAACATCATGGACTGCTTCTTGGAGCAGCTAGTCCTGAAATCCACAAGAGGAGAAGCAATTCTTTATTTAATCCTAAATGGAGCACAGGATCAGGTCCAAGAGATGAATATAGCTGCACCACTTGGTAATAGTGACTGTAATATCATTAAATTTAACATCCCTGTGGCAGGGAAAACACCACAGCGACCCAACACTGTAGCATTTAATTTCAGAAAGGGGAACTACACAAAAATGAGGAGGTTAGTTAAACAGAAATTAAAAGGTACAGCACCAAAAGTAAAATCCCTTCAAGCTGCATGGAAACTTTTTAGAGACACCATAATAGAGGCTCAACTTAAATGTATACCCCAAATTAAAAAACATAGTAAGAGAACCAAAAAAAGTGCCATTGTGGCTAAACAACAAAGTAAAATAAACAGTGAGAGGCAAAAAGGTATCCTTTAAAAAGTGGAAGTTAAATCCTAGTGAGGAAAATAGAAAGGAGCGGAAGTGTAAAAATATAATTAGGAAGGCCAGAAAAGAATTTGAAGAACAGCTAGCCAAAGACTCAAAAAGTAATAGCAACAATTTTTTTAAGTACATCAGAAGCAGGAAGCTTGCTAAACAACCAGTGGGGCCACTGTATGATCTAGATGCTAAAGGAGCACTCAAGGACGATAAGGCCATTGCGGAGAAACTAAATGAATTCTTTGCATCGGTCTTCACAGTTGAGGATGTGAGGGAGATTCCCAAACCTGGGCCATTCTTTTTAGGTGACAAATATGAGGAACTGTCCCAGATTGAGGTGTAATTAGACGTGGTTTTGGAACAAATTGATAAACTAAACAGTAATAAGTCACCAGGACCAGATGGTATTCACCCAAGAGTTCTGAAGGAACTCAAATGTGAAATTGCAGGACTACTAACTGTAGGCTGTAACCTATCATTTAAATCAGCTTCTGTACCAAATGACTGCATAGCTAATGTGGAAACCAACAGGATAGCTAATGTGATGCCAATTTTAAAAAAGGGCTCCAGAGGTAATGCCGGCAATTACAGGCCAGTAAGCCTGACTTCAGTACTGGACAAACTGGTTGAAACTATAGTAAAGAAAAAAATTGTCAGGCACATAGATGAACATAATTTGTTAGGGAATAGTCAACACGGTTTTTGTAAAGGGAAATCATGCCTCACCAAACTACTAGAATTCTTTCAGGGGGTCAACAAGCATGTGGACAAGGGGGATCTAGTGGATATAGTGCATTTAGATTTTCAGATATTAAGCAAGGTAAGCAGTCATGGGATAAGAGGGAAGATCCTCTCATGGATTGGTAACTGGTTAAAAGATAGGAAACAAAGGGTAGGAATAAATGGTCAGTTTTCAGAATAGAGAGTGGTAAATAGTGGTGTCCCCTGGGGGTCTGTACTGGGCCCAGTCCTATTCAACATATTCATAAATGATCTCGAAAAAGGGGTAAACAGTGAGGTGGCCAAATTTGCAAATGATATAAAACTACTCAAGATAGTTAAGTCCCAGACAGACTGCAAAGAGCTACAAAAGGATCTCTCAAAACTGGGTGACTGGGCAACAAAATGGCAGATGAAATTAAATGTTGATAAATGCAGAGTAATACACATTGGAAAACATAATCCCAACTATACATATAAAATGACGGGGTTTAAATTGGTTGTTACCACTCAAGCAAGAGATCTTGGAGTCATTGTGGATAGTTCTCTGAAAACATCCACTCAATGTGTAGCAGCAGTCAAAAAAGCAAACAGAATGTTGGGAATCATTAAGAAAGGGATAGATAATAAGACAGAAAATATCATATTGCCTCTATATAAATCCATTGTATGCCCACATCTTGAATACTGTGTACAGATGTGGAAGCCCCATCTCAATACTATATATATATATATGTTGGAATTGGAAAAGATTCAGAAAAGGGCAACAAAAATAATTAGAGGTATGGAACAGCTGCTATTTGAGGAGAGATTAATAAGACTTGGACTTTTCGACTTGGAAAAGAGACAACTAAGCGGGGAATATGCTAGAGGTCTATAAAATCACAACTGGTGTGGAGAAAGTAAATAAAGAAGTGTTATTTACTCCTCATAACACAAGAACTAGGGGTCACCAAATGAAAATAATAGGCAGCAGGTTTAAAACAAACAAAAGGAAGTATTTATTCACACAACGCACTGTCAACCTGTGGAACTCCTTGCCCGAGAATGTTGTGAAGGCCAAGACTATAACAGGGTTCAAAAAAAGAACTAGATAAATTCATGGAGGATATGTCCATCGATGGCTATTATCCAGGATGGGCAGGGATGGTTTCCCTAGCCTTTGTCTGTTAGAAGCTGGGAGTGGGCGAGAGGGGATGTATCACTTGATGATTACCTGTTCTGTTCATTCCCTCTGGGGCACCTGGCATTAGCCACTGTCGGAAGACAAGATACTGGGCTAGATGGACTTTTGGTCTGACCCAATATGACTGTTCTTATGTTTTTATGTAATATCCTGAGCTGGTGTTTAATTGACATAGCTCTATGTACTTCAGTGACGCTATGCTGATGTATGTTAGCCAAGGAGTCAACCCCGTCTGCTTTTAATATGCAAATAAAATATTTTCTCAAAAGAACTTATTTATAGGTTGAATGAAATAGATGAAATGAAAGTGTATCCATTTTTAATATGTTTCTAAAACAATAAGGCAAAACTTTAGTAGTTAAGAAAACCTAGATGAGTCCTATCTTTCTCTTTTTTATTGTAATAATTGTAGTGGAAAGCTATAAATACTTTTTCCTTGATTACCCACTTCTATTTCTTGGGAAATATTTTACTTAAAAGAAGTGATGTGATTTTTTAAATAACAATTACAATGTGATAATGGATAAAAGGCAATGGGAAGGAAATGACTTGGTCACTGATCCTGTAATGAGCTGCATGTGGATGGAGCCTTTCCCCTGCACAGAGCTCATTGCAGGACTGGGGCCTTGGTCTTTTACCCACCATGGCCCTGATCTTGCAAGCACTTATGCATGTGCTTAATTTTATACCGTGTGTAATCTAACTGATATCATTGGGTCTTCTGGTGGTTAGAAAGATAAATACACATACAAGTATTTGTGGGGTCGGGGTTTAACACCTTCTCACTCCCCTCCTTTCAGCATGCAGTCAGATCCTGCAGTCAGATCTGCACAAGCAGCCCTTCTGTCTGTGGGAATCAGATTGCCTTACGCTGAGCCCAGATTTTCTTCCACTACATCAAGGATAGTTTTGCCACAGGATTTTTATTGCAATAGTTTTTTTGTTTTGTTTTGTGGTAGAATCAAACCCTTTATACCTAACCCCTGTAGCCTCCATGGGAATTATAATTTATAGCTGTGGATGAGATATCAATATATTTAAACTTCAAATCTTTCATAATGTCACAAGTAAAATAACAACTGTGTCCCATGATTTTCAATGGTCGTTTATAACCTTCCCCCTCCCCTTCTATTTTTCCTTTCCTATTAAGGCTCACAGGATTTTTTACTGTTTGATGCTGAGAAGTGTGGACATGTAAAGAAAAGATCAAAGTGTACTCCTGGTAAATAAAACTCGCCAAAAATGACTGCACAAATGCTGGTAAAAATCAGACTTCATTCAAGAATAATGGACTAGTAAGGATCAAAGGAAAACATTAAAAATCAGCCAGGAATTTTTTTTAAAAAAAGAAGTTGCTGAAATTTGGTTAGAGAAGAGCAAGGGGGAAGATGCTGCACATCATCATCTAATTTAATTTGATCATTTACACACTTGCTTTATGATAAAGTGATCGACAGGAGATTAGAAATTCAAAAGTTCAATAGCATGCAGAGAGGTCAGTGAGCATGTCTGCTGAACATAAAACCACAATGTTTATATTAAATATGGTAATATTTCACATCTAGATTAGATATTAAAATATGGGAAAAGCAGGATTTTACCTTGAGGGACAACTGTTTTAATGGCCTCTGCTTAATAAGTAAACACAGTCACTCTAATTTTTTTTTTTAATTTAGAAAGAGAGAGCTTAAAGAGGCTCTTTTTGTATGAGTGTATTAGATGTAGGTTATGTGTGAGAGAGAAAATGTACACATAGGAACTAAGCCAAGCCACATCAGACCAGTGCTACATTTAGCCCAGTATCCACTCAGGGGCCAGTACCAGACCAGCAACGTCAGAGGAAAGGGAACAAATACCCGTACTAGACAATTCTGGAACAACCTGCCCATGAGGAAAGTTTTTTCTTGTGGTCAGATGTTTGTCTGCGTGTGGGTTCTTTCAACGTGCTGTCCCAGCTCTGTGCAGATAGCAGAGATAGCAACTTTGATCGAGCGACCCAATAAATCCACAGACTCGGTTCATAGTGAAGGAACTTGATCGGGTTCATTGTCAACGAAGCATGGTCCTAATGCCTGGCTCAATGATTACAAGTACATTAACACATGTATGCCCGTTGCAATGGATTAGCCCCTTGGCCAGCCAAAGACACTCTCTCTGAGATATATCATTATACACAGATACAAACAAACAAGTTACGCATTATTCCTGACATATCTAGATGCCACCCTCTGACGTATTTGGGTGGCACCCAGTACCTTGGTTCGATCAAAACATCTCTATCTATCATGCTGTCCTCCTGATTTTATCTTTAGGATGGGTCAGTGTGTTCCTGTTATCTTTGGAGAATGTGTTTGGTATCAAGGTGTTCTGGTACCACCTTTCTGGAATGTGTTTGTGCATATATTCTTAGTCTTATGTAGTGCTAGGCATATGTGTTTCTGCAATAGCAGCCCTGTTCTTGCCAGAGTCGGAGAGAGCAGAGCCTGCCTTTTGCTCACAACTTAAAACTTTGCTCATATAAAGCAAAGTTTTAACTACTTTAGTCCAGGCCTCAGGCCTCTGATACATGGCCTTATGTTTCAGGGCCTCTTCCTACTACACTTCTGAACCAGCAGCTGCTACAGTTGGTTTAAGCCCTGAAATATAAGGGTGTGTATTCATTATTATATTTATACAAACATTATCTAAATTACTGTCAATGTACTCATTCCTAAAATATATAATCCTAGGGCTCAGTGATATCTTGTGACACTGAGCCCTGGTCTACACTGGGGGGGGAAGGGGGTCGACCTAAGATACACCAACTTCAGCTACGCGAATAGCTATTCGCGTAGCTGAAGTCGGCGTATCTTAGGTCGACTTACCTGGCCGTGAGGACAGCGGCGAGTCGACCGCTGCCGCTCCCCCATCGACTCCGCTTCTGCCTCTTGCAAGCTGGAGTTCCGGAGTCGACGGGGAGCGCGTTTGGGGATTGATTTATCCGCATCTAGATGAGACGCGATAAATCGATCGCCAATAGATCGATCCCTACCCGCTGATCTGGTGGGTAGTGAAGACCTGCCCTGAGTTCCACAGGTTAATTGTGCGTTGTGTAAATAGTATTTCCTTTTATCAGCCTTAAATTGTTGGTTGTCAACTACAATTAAGGTATATTTTAACCCTTCTTCATAATACTAGAAAAAATAAAGTGCCTGGTTTACCTTATCTGTACTATTCATAATTTTGGATCTCTCTCTAACATCGCTCCTCTAAACTAAATATTCTCAATCTTTTCAGTCAGTAATACAGAACATCTCTAATCATTTGTCACCCATTTTTGGATACCTTCAGTTTTCTTCTTGTGAGACAGGGTAACAAAGACAGAACACAGTATTTCAGGTGAGGACATAAATAAAGATTCTAGTATATTATTTTCTATTCCAGTCTTCTGCAGTATAGAAGTTTGCAGACTTGACTATTACTGCACATTGAGCAGATGCTTACTTGCAGGTGGTCTTGATCTGTACATGAAGGAAACAAGGCACAGGCAACAAGACTGAGTTTAGTGTGGCAGGTTGTAACTTTATTAAATAATGCCAAAACAGCAGGGCAGCAGCGTGAAACTTCCCAACCTCTCCTTTAACTGTAGAGGCAGTTATTTAAATGGTTGCAGTAAGAATACACCATTTAATCAAGAGGGTAAGGTGATGACACTTGGATCCTTGGATTCAGCCCATGTTGCAATCTCTTGCTCTCTCCCCACATGTGGGGGATGAGAGTACACATGAGACTGGCTCAGTCTGCACAAGATTTCAAAACACCCTCATCCCAAACCAATCCGGGTCGGTCCCAGTCCCTCCTAGGTCCTGTGCTTGGCCTTACTCCAGTATCTCATAACTCATTCACTCCATCCCTTCATAGTAGACACCTCCTGCAATTTGCAGTAACATTTTGGGAATTTTTTCTGTAATTTAGTTTCCCTTTTCTCTCTCCTAACAGAGCAGCCAGATCTCCAGGATGCAGTGGGTCAAACTTGTCAAGTGGGAAAATCCCTTCCTGAGCCCTGAGAAAGCTGTCTTGGTAGATTCACAGTATTCCCAGAGATTCAGCCAGAGACCTGCACACACCAAGGGTGGGATAGAGTCTTTGGGGGCTGAATGGCCTCCCATTCTCAGGAGGGGCCTTTTATTTCAAGAGGGGACTGGATCCTGTGACCCCTCCCCACCCCCTGAAACTGGCCAATCAGAGACTTGCAGACTACTCCCTTCCTCCAAACATATTCATTCTTCCTGCCTAGAAGGGAAGGGAAGGGAAGGGAAGGGAAGGAGGAGTTATGACCCACCCCCCCCCACACACACACACACAAGCTGGTGGAAGGAAAAGGCTTAGGCATCTACCTGTAATATCCATGTGCACCAGCACCCTAAAGGCTGCCATACAACCAAACCCCCTCCTTTACTGAATTGGGGGAGGGGAGGCATCCTTCCTGAATGGTTGCAATTAATTTAGACATCAGCATTGTATATGATTAGTTTAAATTCAATATGTACATTGCATTTATTAACACTGAATTTCATCAGCAATCCTGCTGTCCACTGGAAAAAAAAACACCAATGGGACTTTGACTGCTAAGTGTTGAGGTCACCATTGAAAATGGGAGTTAGACACTTTTGAAATTGTAACCAAAATCCCCCTTTGCTGAGGCCATGCTATTATATCATGGTCATTCAGGTGTTTTATCATTTCAACCACTTTAATGGTAGTAAAGTAAGGGTCACTGTTCTGGAATACCAAGGTTCACCATTGCTACCTCCACTCTACTACAGGTCCTAATTTTAATGAGATTACATATTTTTGCTTTAGCAGTTCAGCCACTTCATTATTAAGTTCTTTTAGCTTCTTAATTTTTTAAAAAAAACTCTTTCTAAAGTTTAAATCTCAAGGGACCAGTTTTTGGCACAATACAACTCTATGATGTTAGACGGAATTATATTGTGGTCACTATCATTCAGGAGCTCAACTACAGTTATTTCTTCAATCAACTCATTCACATGACTTAACCTCTTTCTTGGATGCTCCAAAAGTAGCTGTTCCAATAAACAACGATTTACATGTGTCAAGAAACTGCTTCCATAGATCTTGTGCCTATAAATATGCTACTTTCAGTTATACTAATGCAAGTGCAAAGTATTTCCAGAGAAGTCAGTGGAGTTTGTTGTGATTTAGTTTGTCCAAAGAGAGCAGAACTTGGCCCTTACTCACAATTTATAAAAACCAAGTTGGTTTCAATCATTCCAATACACTCTCATGTGAGCAGGGGGGGAAATGAAAAGGTTCTTATGAGTAGAGATGAGTGAAATTTTTCATGTGAATACTTTCTTCACCCCAAAAATGTAGATTTGAGTTGATTTCAGCAAATTGTTTGGATAGAAAAAAGTTAAAAACAAAATTTGAAAATATCAAAATGGTGCATTTTGGCATTGGAAACAAAACATTTGGACTTTTGTTTCAGATTTTCCTGTCAATTTTATTTTAAAACTATTTAAAAACCCTAAAAACAAATCAAAGTGTTTCATTTTGACTGAACAAACTATTGCCCAACCTGAAACTTTTTTTAAATGATTTTTTTGGTTCTGCCACTGAACTGAAAAGTCAGTTATTGACAGTTCCACTTATCACCCATTTGTATTCAATTAGGAGAAGGAATCATGTTCTGTTCAGATTTGGCTATATGAATTCTGATAAGCCTTTTCATCCTTACCATGTTTCAGACTGAGTTTAAAAAAAATGATTAGTTTTTCTACATTAAAAATGGTAATTAATAATATATTTTGATTTTTCTAACACTTTGCATTTTGTGCATTTAATCCATTTACATGTTGATGGCTTAGACATCATTAGAAGAGATTCTTCATACATCAGCAAATGTGTTGTTTTTCCTTCATATGAATCTATGGTTCATTTTCTGGGCATTTCAGCTTCTGTACTTCCCCTTATCGGTCTCTCTTCCCCACCCCCTCCTTTTTTCCTTCTCTGTCTAATTTTCTCTCATTTTCTTTCCTCCAATTTTTCTTTTCCACCTCATTTTTCACCCCATCAATCTCATACAACACTTTGAAAGCATTCTCTGAAGATTGTCTCACTACCACTAGCCCATATGTTTATGAGGCATATTCATTTTCAATCCATTAAATTGTCATATGGACTACCTAAATGACTAGTGTGCAGTTAGATATCCCATCTTGCTGCTCAAAGATTTTACTTGGCCAGCTAGCCCCAAACCTTACTATACCACGGTAATATGCATAAAAATTGCACTCCACTTTGCACTGCTCAAATTAGAGTTGGATGCCAGATTGCTTGAAAAAATATACAGGAAAGTACACAGCTGTGGCAGTCTCTAACTAAATGAATAATGCAATATCAACATCTGTAGGATTTTTGAAATGCTAAATGCTCAGACATGAAGTCTCTGCTGAGGACACAGATGGTAACGATGTTGTTCTTGCAGAGGTTCCCACCAGAAACAGATTGAGTCCCGTAATCAGATTGGACTACTAATGGCTGAAACAATACACTCCTTTAACAGCACTAGCACTCAACGTATCTCAAAATGATAAATGCTTGCTTTGTGGGTTGCATTTAATTCCAAGCTTTGTTAAGCTAAAGAAATCCAGTAATGAATATGGACATCTTCAAGCATGAATACAGATGCCAACATCAATTGGACTCAACAGGTGAATTTAATCCGAAAATCCAAGTCAAGATAGAATAATTAAAATAAATTTTCCATTCAATTAAAAAAAAGTCTTATGTTTATCTCAGCAAAATACAATTAGGCAAACCCTTCCTATGTGCAAATAATGCATTTTTATATAAGGTAACTTTTTTTCCTTTTACAGTATACACCATGTCACCATGTCTATGCAAACAAAAAGGAGAACAAACAATAGCCTTTGAAAACAGTTAGCTAAAAAGGTCCATCCATCGGCGGATGTTCTAGGATACCTATGGAAGACAGCACAGTGTCTGCCAGTCTGCTCTCTGCCCACTACCCCCCCCCTTTTTTAAAAACAAAACTCAAACCACCCTTGTGCTCAAAGTTTATCAAGCAACAACAAAAAAGTTATTTTGCTCAAGTGATCTGATGTCCTTGGAATCAGAAGAAAAGGTAAATAAAACTACTGGAAAAGGCAGCATGGAAAATTAAGAGGGGCTCGGAATTGGCAGTATATTACAAGAAGCTGAGGGGGGAAGTGATGGCAGTGCCAAACAGACCTATGGGGAAAAAGCATAAAGTGCACAGTTCAGCTTGTCTGGGAAGCTGTAGTTGAAACAGTTGATCCCAAATGCAACCAGGCTTCTTGGCTGCGGGTAGGCTCTTCAATAAAGAATGAGAGTTATTTATTTTGTGAATTGAGGCAGCTGAGACACATATCACTGTACCCACACTGAGCAAGAACATTTGGGAAAGCTAAAAGTCCATATATAAAAAGACAAGATGCTGAAACGGGAAGTGCAGGATCTTTGTAGAAGTGGAGGGGCTGTGTGTTAAATAATCACATTCACCAATTTTTTTGGATTAACCCAAATCAAGCACCTATTACTACGTTTATAAGACCATTCTGTTCTCCCTTTGGTTCTTGCACCAGTCCAACTGCTGAGAAAGGTTCAGCACTCTGACAAAAAGAGATCCGCCCTATACAATAGTTTCGTTTTGTATTTTTTAACTTTAGGAAATGTGTCTGGAGAGAGAGGAACTTACCTCCTGTTGGTCTTGGAGTTCACATCTAGTGGCTGTTGCAGATGTGTTCAGACTGTTATACACAGGGTTAAGTACTTGATTTGGGCACAACTTCCCTGCTTTCCTCTCACTGTATTCTTCTGGACAGGAATTGGGTGAAGCTAGTGACTCCCTTGGTCTTGTCTTGCCAAGCATTCCATTTGATCCACATGGACCTGTGAAGTATGAGGGCGATGTGGTCCTGGGACCTGCTGGCAGAGGGGCCCAAAATAGGCTTGATTTCCTTTGGGATCAATCTCTTGAGAATTTGACTTTATCTTTAATATATGGAGATATACCTATCTCCTAGAACTGGAAGGGACCCTGAAAGGTCATCGAGTCCAGCCCCCTGTCTTTACTAGCAGGACCAAGTACTGATTTTGCCCCAGATCCCTAAGTGGCCCCCCCTCAAGGATTGAACTCAGAACCCTGGGTTTAGCAGGCCAATGCTAAAACCACTGAGCTATCCCTCCCCCCATCTTAAATGGCTACCCAGCAAAGGAGGGGGAGGGCCCTGTCACTGTGGTTATGAGAGCCAATTAAATTCAACATGTAGATGGCCCTGAATTTATTCCTTCAACAAAGCATTACATTTTGCCAGAAAGCCCATTTTTGAGGCGAACCCACTATTAAACATCCAGTAAGGAAACAGAAGAGCAGTTTAAATGTTATTCTCTCTTCCTAAAGAGAAGAAATTCTGAAGAGCAGTTGGTGGAAAATCCTAGTACCATTGGGCAGGAGTGAGCTTTGACTGCCACAAAATCCCCTAAGGGATCCACTCATATGTAGAGAATTGCCAAACATACTTTTAAGAGACAAAGTTTACTATAAAACTGAGCTTCCTAGGTCATGGCATCCTCTCATAGGGAAAAAACTTGGTAGCACTTTCCCCAGGAGATATGGAGAAGCATTTACAGCTGCAGAACCCAGGCAAGCTGTGAACTCCAGAGCCACAGAAGCAGCTGTAGTCAGGATTAGGGCCCAATGAGAGTTTTACATAAGTACGAAGTGCAAAGCCAGACCCTGTGTGTTGTGAATTGAGGAAAAGGTTTTCAGACAGACTTCAAAAAATGTTCAGGGAGGTTTTGGAAGCACACGTGCAGAAGTGAATACAAGAGCTGGTCAAAAAGCAGTACAAGTGTTTTTCCCCTGTTAAGTTTTTCATTTTTTTCTGAAAACTGAAATTACAAAGTTCAAATTTTGAAATATTTCAGCCAGCTCTAGTGTGTATCTGCTTTTGCATGAGCACACATTTGATACACGTACACCCTTGGGCACACACATCTAGCATTTTGTTCATGAAGCTTGTTCATTAGTGTGTGTTGAATGCACATGAGTAATGACTGCAGGATTGGGCCCTTTTTGCCTGACTCCCATTAGAGAGATGGAGATAGGGCATCTAGTGGAAAAATCTCTCATGACTCTAAATCAGGGGCGGGGAAACTTTTTGGCCTGAGGGCCACATCAGGTTTCAGAAATTGTATGGAGGGCCAGTTTGGGGAGGCTGTGCCCGTCCCCTGCCCCCTATTTCCCCACCCCATTTCTCGCCCTTCTCACCCCCTGATGGCCCCCCCTGGGACCCCTGCGCCATCCACCCCCCCACACACACACTCCCTGTCCCCTGACCGCCCCCAGAACACACCCAACTGCCCCCCGCCACCCTATACAACCCCCCCTCCTTCCCGACTGCCCCCCTGGGACTCCTGCCCCCATTCAACCCCCGTTCCCTGCCCTCTGACCACCCTGACCCCTATCCACACCCCGAAATCCCCTGTCCTCTAGCCAACCCCCCGCTCCCTGCCCCCTTACCGCGCTGCCTGGAGCGCCAGTGACTGGCGGCACTACAGCTGTGCCGCCCGGCTGGAGCCAGCCACGCCACCGTGCAGCACAGAGCACCGGGTCAGGCTGAGCTCTGCAGCTGCGCTGCCCGGCCGCCCAGAGCATGGCAGCGGCGCGGCGCGCTGAGGCTGCAGGGGAGGAGGGACAGCAGGGGAGGGGCCGGGGGCTAGCCTCCCGGGCCAGGAGCTCAGGGGCCAGGCAGGAGGGTCCCGTGGGCCATCGTAGTTTGCCCACCTCTGCTTTAAATTACATGTCCATATTAATTAGTTTTAAATCTTTCATAAATGCAATGCTTGTGAACAAACAGCAGCCCTGGCTCAAGCCATTCATAGTGCATGCAAAAGCTGTATAAGCTTCCTGAACACATCTGTTAGCGCCCCTCAGTCTTGCTCTGCAACACATCTCCTATTCCAGTTCTGAAGTTTTGGGCCTCTCCTCCAACAAGACCTCTAATCATTACAAATTGTTTCAAAATATGTGGTGGCTATGTGATGCAAACAAGTATCTACTGGGAATAGATTTTTAAAAAATATATATATGAATAGCAAATGAGTTAGATGAGCTCTTGTATGACAAAGTATCAGTTCCCAAAGCATGTGTTTCAATATATTAGAAAGCAAATCACAACCAAAGAGTTTTACAATGGTTATCTATTTTGACGTCTGGCAAGTCTGTCACATGTTATGCTGTAACAAAAAGTATAAGGCATTACCCAGCATAGAACTCTGACACATGCCCAACAGGAGTACTCCAATTAAAGTAGTCTGGGGAACTACTCATGTGCTGAAAATTAAGCATGTTGTGCTATTATGGATCAGGGTCAGAATACACGGCACCTTGTTGGATCACACCTTATGTTATGCTGTAACAAAAAGTGAATACATTTAATTTATGGTTCCTATTTTCCAAAAGGCAGAGTCAGAGAATGTTCTATTCGACACACAGTGGAACAGATTCTACCTTCAATTATATCTTTGCAATCCCAATTAAAGGGGTTGAGGCTGTTTATGTTTATTATGGGAGTGCCTAAAGGCCAGCCAAGAACTGGACTCCATTTTGTGTACAAACACAGATTGCTAGCAGATTCTCTCTGCCCTGAAAAGCACAGAGATCCATTTATGGAAATCAGTTTATAGGACTGGAGTTCCAAGAGAGCTTTAAAATATTGAAGAACCTCACTTAGAGTTAACAAAATGTTTTCTGAAACCTTAAACTATGTAAAAATATGAGCTGTATCATATGAAACATTGGAAATAAGGATAGAATAAAGGCCAAATATTTCTGAACTGTCTCAGGAAAACTAATCCTTCTTAATTCATGCACCATTACTGGGCTCTGATATTAAAATACCTCTTGCCTTTAGGCTGATGTATTCAGAATTACTCACTTGTTTTAATTCATATTTTATTTATAGGCTGTATGTATTTTTATGCAGCACTTACTGTGGTAGCACCCAACAATTAAAACAAGCATAAATTAATCTCTCGTTCATGGACAACCACTTTAAATTAATGAACTATAGAGCCTGCCATGAAATTTAATTAGAGCCTTTAGAAAGTAAATATGACTTGCATTGTGCTCTAAAGTTCACAACATATGGCCTTTGGTAGAGTAGCCCCTGGGATCAGCGGCTATTGACCTCAGTTATATGACCGAAGAATTAACCTTTTGTGAACCTTACCCATATTAGGTGACTGGGGACAGGAAATAAACATTAGTCTCTCACTAGTCATCCCTCATTAGAGGAAGGATGGTCCCAGTGGTCAGGGTGGTAGGCAGAGACCTGGGATCAATTTCTTGCTTTACTTTCAGCTTTCTGTGTGATCTTGGGCAAGAAACTTAGCCTTTCTGTGCCCAAATCCCCCGCCCCCCATGTGTAAAATGGGAACAGCAGCACTTTCCTTCCTCACAGGTATGTTGTGAGGATAACTATGTTAGAGGTACTCACATACAACAATAAGGGTCATATAAGTACCTTAAGAGGACTGGAGTGGAAACACTCCTGTGTGCCACACCTTTATAACCTCCAGAGGGAGTGAATTTCCAGCCAGAGATAACCCTCAACCACAACTCCCTGAACTTGGGAGCTATGCTGGGCACTAGGCCCACAGCAAAAACTGGAAAGTACTATGTGGAGCAAGAGCTCCAGTTTCCTCTTTCTGCTACAGGGGGCCAGGGCCTTGGCATGCACTAGAATGGGCAAAGGGGCAGCCAACACAGGAGCTTTCACAAGCCTCTGACATCACTGCAGCCCACCCAGTTTGCACTTCTCTTGCCTCAGAAAATGTTTAGTGAGTTGTGACTGTGATAAGGGAGACGATATGGCCTCAACAACTATGTGACTTCACTACTATCCTTTAATGAAATTTTCCTGCAGGGGAGCTTTTTTTTTTTAATCCTGGGGAGGGGAGAAAAAAGGCTCAGCTATCATGGAAGTGTTGAGGTAGAGGGTGATGCTACAGGTGATTGGTGCTTCCCCCCAGACTCTACCTTAAAATCATGTCCAAGAAGATATCTGGTTTAACACAATTACACTAGAGTTTAGTATAGTGCATCCATTTAAATAGGAGGCTACATCTGCCCATTAACCTTTGTGTAATCCTTATTTACCTTATGCCTTAGTTCCCCCTGTGCCACTCACATCAGGCAATCCAGTTCCTCCACTGATTATGGTAGCTCACTAGTTATGGTATTTCTTTCCCAGATGATGTCAGTGCATACAACATGTCTTCTGCCAGTTCTTCCTTGGCCTTCCTCACTCTTTTTTTCCTCCTCAAGTGCCCAATTCAATGTTTGCTTACCACGTATACCATATGGAAGATAGGAGACAAGTCCCAACCACCTGAGCTGCCTTCTTTAACTTAACTCTTAATTCTTCTACTGCTACCAGCAGTAACTCTGCCACTGTTACCAACAGTCCCCGTCCCAAGCCGGGATAAAAGAGAAGGGTTCTGATTTGGGTTTGAGAGCCACTCAAGTAACAGAAACAGTTCTGTTGCAGTAAACCAAAACTTGAGGACAGCAGGTGCAGATGGAGCTCAAAAATGTACGTCTGACTCATCTCAGTGAAAGGAAGCTGAGATCTTGAGACACTGAAGCCCAACAACCAAATCTGTAAAAAGAGCAGGCACCTGGAATGTACATGTTTCATGTAGTATGGGGAAGCTGGCACAGGTTACATGAGAAATGAAAGAAATATAATTTGAATATATTTGGCATCAGTAACACAAGATGGGCAGGAAGTGGCAAGATAGTATCTGATGGTGCTACAATCAGATACTCAGGAGGAGGAAGAAAGAAAGACTATTGTAATACAAAGAAATAATCATTCTGAGTTCTGGACAGTGAAATTACTGGAACTGATACCATGAGCAGCCAACTCAGTGTTATAGTACACTATCAGGTTAAAAATATTCCTATAAGTCAGATTTCCTTATCTATGTCACAAAGAACACCTCAGATCATTTTAAAAATGAAAGTATTCTTGAAATGAGATTTGTTTTGTTTGTTGCATTTTTCTCAGATTGGGTATTTCAGTAGACCAATGTGTCATTTTTTACATATAGTCTACTTCTTGTAAATTTCACTTTCATGTTCAACGCTGCAGTGGATGTAACATCATCACTTCGTGCTCCAGGCAAATGGATTCACTCCAAACAGGTGTTTGGAAAAAGTACAGTTGCGGCCAAACACAAATGAACTAGGACTCCTGGCCTGTAGGCAACTCATCTTAAACCATCAGATTCTTAGTATCTGAACAAAACACAAACATGCATCCTCACAAACTAGGCATAAGCATGACAGTCATTCTCCTAATAGCTGTTTCCAAAAGAGTGGCAGGGACGATGAAAAATCCAAATCAGCCAGAATAATTTGTCATGATATAACAAATTCTTTCCCAATTCCAGATACTATGATCAGTGCTATAACCAGTGTCTCTTGGAGCAAGGGTCATAAGAGTATTCATATTACTAAGCCCAATATCTGTCCAAATACAGATGTAGCCCTTGCACTTCTCTGAAGGGAGGGAGGAAGTATGGAAATAATCTCAATGTCATTAGTGTGGTGTTCTGGAAATGCAACTAGCAATCAATAAGCCTTTTATTCTTTCCCACCACCAACAACTTGGTTCCAGGGAATCACAGCAACTGGAGATTATGAATTTGTCAGTCATGCTCCCAGCTGTAGGGAGCCAGCCATGCTCCCAGATGTAGCCCATTCCATAGAGGTTGAAAAATAAGTGAAAGGGGAAGAAGCCAGACATATAGAAGGGGGTTGTATGGCAAACCTACCCTCAGGAAAGTAGAAAAGATTGGAATTTTAAAAATAAACACATAAAAATAAGGTGTTTACATAATCTAAGTCCATTAGAAATTTGTCTATAACCTAAATGTGGGACCATATTTGACCGGACATGGTCCTTTTAAGTAATATGATAGCTCAGTGAAAGAGGCAAGCTCTCAAGTACTTAGATCCTAGACAGTCTAGAGCTTTAAACCGCATAAACAACATCACTGTTAAGTGACAATCAATTACTAGTTGTCATGCCTAATTGGCATGCACCTGGAGAGCTTAGTACACACCATACAATTGAGTAGCCAATCTTTCTATTAATATTTGATTCCAGTTATTGTACTGAATGCCCAGTTTTCAGTTTAAAGCTATTTTTTAAAAGAATAAGTCCCTTCACACAGTGCAATTTATATTACATATAGAAATTCTGGAATGCATTCATAATTTAATTGTGATTGGAGGCTGATAAAAATATGAGGTAACATATTGAACAGATAAGATTGAAGTATTCATTGAAAGTCTATTGAAAAACAAACTCATTACTTGGAATGGCTTTCCCAAAGGCCACTTATACTTTACTTTGACAAATCTGTTATTTGTAAGAATAAAAAATATTTGTATTAGGTTTCATAAGGGGAAATATTTATGTTAAAACAGCACAAGAATGCAAATCATTCTTCAACATTTGGTTCTGAAAGATATAAGAAGGAAATTGTAACCTGAAGAAAAAAAAAAGTGTTTTCTTTAAGATTATAGCAATTCACTTCAAAAATTTTACAGATGAAGCTAATATTTAATGAACTAAACAATTTATTCTATAGGTCCTTGAAGTAAGCGAAATGTTTGCCTGTTCCTTTTTCTGAATTATTTATAGAATTTCTAAACAGTGATTTACCATCCTACTGGGGATATCCTTAATTTGGTTAGTTTTGAATTATTAATTGTACCATAAAATTGTTTACTTATGCCTCTAAAATATCAAAAAAAAGTCTTCATAAAGGTCACAGTTTCCATACAGAAAGAGCAACCATATAGTTTCAGTCAGAATGGCCTTTTAGGTTGAGAGAACAACAAACCAAAAGTAAATTGTTCAGTAGACAGCTCAGTGTCTCTCTCTCCTGTTGCAGTCAGTATCACTCTGCTTAATCAAAAGGCAGCTGTCATGTGCAGACAGGAGGCTCTTAGTAATTAAATTGTACCGTACACAGGAAATAAAATCAAACAGGTAAATAGCACACCACTATATAAAGATTCATAGGCAAATCTTCATTGGATTTACACCAGGCTCAAATTTGGCCCACTGTCATTTCCTTACCACCGCTGCAATATTTGATATGCTATACTTTAGAAATACACTTCTCTATAAAAATTACAGAAAGATCCTAAATAATTTCCTATTGTAAAATTAAGTTTTAATTACACACAAAACACCATTAAAAGAACATTAACAACGTGCAACCTTATTTCAGCCCTCTTGTTCATATGCTTTTGGATCCAGTCTGGAATTACATGATTACAGACTATTTACACTGTTATTCAATGCACAAGATGGCTAGTGTTCACTTAATGAGCGGCTGGCTATTCAGTATTTTGTTTTATCTTTGTTGTTGAATGTGCGGCCCTATGCCTTATTTACCGAACACTATTTGAATTCCAACCCCCCTGCCCACATTCCTGGTCCCCATTGGGTCATAGTCACAGTCTCCATCTCCAGAGTCCTCAACAATCTCAATACTCTTTAGTCTCTTTGCTAAACCAGTTCCACTTCTCCCCATTATCCTTCATCTCCTCACTGCTTCTCAGTCAGTCTCCTTGCCCAGCTCTTCATCTGATCTCACTTCCCCCCCCCAACCTGCTGGCTCCCAGTTCCCACCCCCATTTCCCTCCCTAGCTCCCAGTCTCAGTCTCCTTTCCCTCTCCTCCAATCCCAGTCTTTGCCCTTGGCTCCCAGGCCCAGTCTCTTTGCAAGGACAGTCAGAATAGGGTTGCCAACTGTCTAATCACACAAACCCAATCACCTTTGCCCCACCCCTTCTCCAAGGCCCCTCTCCCTCTGTCGGTTGCTCTCCCCCACCCTCACTCACTTTCACCGGGCTGGGGCAGGGGGTTGGGGTGCAGGATGGGGTGTGGGCCCTGGGGTCGGAGTGCGGGAGGGGGCTCAGAGCTGGGGCAGGGGGTTGGGATGTGGGGGGGCTCAGAGCTGGGGGTTGGGGTGCAGGGGAGTTTCAGGATGCATGCTCTAGGAGGGTGTTTGGGTGCAGGAGGGGGCTGGGGCAGAGGGTTGGGCTGCAGAAGGGGGCTCAGGGTGCAGGCTCTGGCCAGGCGACACTTACCTCAGGTGGCTCCCGGAAGCAGCAGCATGTCCAGCTGCAGCTCCTAGGCTCACAGATGGCCAGGCAGCTCTGTGCGCTGCCCCTGCCTGCAAGCAGTACCCCCAGCTCTCACTGGCCACAGTTCCCCATTCCCAGCCAATGGGAGCTGTGGAGTTGGCACTCAGGGAGCGGGCAGCACACAGAGACCCCCTGGCCATGCCTCCACCTAGGAGCCACCACCGGACATGTCACCACTTCCAGGAGTGGTGTGGAGCCAGGCAGGTAGGATGCCTGCTTTAGCCCCACTGTGCTGCTGGACTTTTAGCAGCCTAAAATATCTGGGATTGGCTTCAGTAGCCTCTGGGAAATAGAGCCCGATTCCGGGAGACTCTTGGCCAAAGCGGGAGGGTTGGCAACCCTAAGTCAGTAAGTCTTCTTCCAACCCCAATTTCTCCTCCTTCCTGCCAGCCTCCAAGTCCCTGTTTCTACCCCACTGGGCTCTTATCCCAATCAACTCCCTCTGCACCACCATGCCAGTCAGGCTCTTGTTCCCTTTGCATTTGAATCAGGCAGCTTCCTCCTCCAAGCTCCCTGGGCCCAAGAGGGGGCCACTGAGTGCACAGGAAACAGTCTCCCAGATCTCATTTCATGGGCCTGGACCTGGAATGGCCTGCAGCAGGCTACAGCTGCAATTGCAGGGAAAGTACTGCTCAGTTCTGAGATACAGCATGCTCAGTGTAGATAGAATTTTCTGGGAATTTAGCTGCTAAAAATGTAAATCTCTCCTGAGATTATGTGAACTGTGATTTTTTTCAAAGGCTTACATTTTAGCCAGATTTGGGCAATTTTTCATGGGGATGGCAAAAAGCGAATTCTCAGAAATGGCTAAACCATTTTGGTTGAAATTTTCCAGAACAATTTAGCCTGAGAAAACAACCAGCACAGGAAATTTCAGCCCAAACAGTTAAAGTTTGGCAAAGTTATAAGCAACTGAAAAAGGCCTTATTATGATAGGTCTTGGGCAACCTTAATAATAGACAGTGCTACCAGTCCCATCATTAATAGGACATGACTCTCAGATCTTTCTTACCTCAATAAAACTCACATTCATGTCCAGAGGAGGTTTGCCAGAATAAGGCCTGCTGGATCAGGCATATAGTTTCAGGCATATTGTAATGCACGCTGCTCCCGTCACTACATAGTTCTCACACAGTGCACGAGGAAAAAATAATGATCAGTCAAGAGAGGCAAAAGAGATGCTATACCAACAATTTAAACTGTCCTTTTCAATATTTATCATAATTAATCAAGTCTAATTTTTTCATAGAAAAAATAGCCCAATACAACCGAGGTGGCAAATGAAGATAAGGGTATGTGCTTTTTGGAACTGCTGCAGTTTTTAAGTTGTGTGTGAAATGAAAAACCATTACCCATTGCAGAGAGTAAACAAAACACTGGCTGTAGCATGCTGTGTAGATCTCTGAAAAGTGCTGTTTGCTGTATACTTCAAATACTTCGACCAAAGAGAAACAGAACAGACCTCCATGCCCCAGTTGTCTCATTATAACAGTAGCAACAGTTCTGAAAATGTGATTGTTCTATTTGTCTTTATTTTATTCCCACTCTCTCAGACAGCTGGATTTTATATGTGCAGTTCTTGAGGACAAGTAAACACAGGCAGCAGCAATGGAAGTTTCCAAATATTGCCCGGTGATTGTGCTTCAGGAATGATAAATATTAACTGCCTGTTGGAACAGAAGGGGAGTGCACTTAACAAGTCTATTCCTTAATCTCTCTCAAGCAAGGGAGCGAGGTAGAGCCAGTTGTGATGATGGTGTTTGTGGTGTGGATATTCATCCACCAGGAAATGGACCTAGGAAACCAACCTTTCACTAGGATTGTGCAAATAATTCTCACAGAAAGTAATACTGGGGGGAGAGGGATTTTTTTTTTAATTGAATAATTTTTGCTTCAAATCTTTTGCCATTTTTCATTACATTAAAGGTAGTCTCTACAAGAGAAAAAAAGCCATTTTGAGTGCCATCCGACTGAAAATGCTGACATTTCTCCATGAACGTTCCTGACTTTGTCCATGGTAAAGTATAGTCTTGCTTGCAGCAAAAATGTATGCCTACTAATATAAACAGTAAAATTCTACTCTGGGATCAAATCTGCAAATTCATCTGATGAGTCACTCCTATGCTAGGCTCCAGAAAATCCACAAGCCAGGAACTGGTCTGGTGACTCTCAGGGCAGGTATATAAGCTTCACAGGAGGAACAGAAGCTCAGTCCACTCAATGTCATTCCAGGGCTTGGAATTCTCTCCTAACCTGATAATGGCAGTAGACTCCCTAAGCCATACACTGCTTCAGGCTTTCTCTTGCTCCAGCCCTGTTCCTAGTCCCATACCAGCCTCACTCCAACCCGATTCTAGCTCTGGCCCTGACTCCAACCACTTGCACTGACTTCCATGCCTCTCACCACTAGGAATGACCATCCCCACCCCATCACAATTTCTGACCAGCTAGGCAAGGAATGGTTTTCCATCCCACAAGAGTTTGAGATTTCACCCACCCCTCCTCCCAAAATGGGATGAAAAGTTAAAGACTCCATCCCATCCTGGAAGACAATGACTTGGCTTGATGTGCCTTTGTCACATCTTGTTGGGACTACAGCAATACAATCTACATGGGCATGAAACTATCAATCCGTAGGAAACCCCAAGTAGTATAGAACACTGCAGAGTATCTCATCGCTAATATGGGCTACCAGACCTGTCTCCCACTCTCTACATAGCTTCCCAGAGGACAAGTAGTACAATTCAAGGTCTATATGATTATCTTCAAGGCATCCACAATGGCAGGGCCCAGAATACCTAAGACTGCCTAAAGCTCTGAGATGAAGACCACCATTGATCACTGAACCAAATTACCAAGGGTTGTAGTGAATTCTCCATCACAGATAATTTTAAAAATCAAGATTGGATGTTTTTCTTAAATACATATTCTAGTTCAAACAGTAATTCAACTGGTAAGTCCTATGGACTGTGTTATATAAGAGATCAGACTAGATCACCACAGTGGTCCCTTCTAGCCTTATAATCTGTGCTTCTCTGGCACAATTGTATTCTTTACAATAAGGGAGAAGCTCATCTTTGTGAGAGACAGAGTGTTCTTGGGACCAGGCCCAAGGCTGTAGAATTAATTCTCACAGGAACTAAGAACAGTCTCAAAACTCCCCACTTTCCACTCCAAATGCAAGACGTACTTTTCCAGTCTTGCCTTCTCTAATAAATTCAGAGCAACATGTACATAAAAAACACACACAAAACAAAGAAACCATACCAAATTAAACACTCAACTCTTCCCCTTGGGGAGAGGATGAGAGACTAAACCACATGTGACAGATGTTAGTCATCTTATTTAATGCATGACTGGAAGGCACTCAGATACTATGGTGATAATAATCTATACAGAATAGGCTAGAACTGCAAAGAAAGTTGGAGTGCAATAGCTCTGTACCATGTTCCAATCCCACAAGGCTATGGAAGTATGGGGGGAGGGATAGCTCAGTGGTTTGAGCATTGGCCTCCTAAACCCAGGGTTGTGAGTTCAATCCTTGTGGGTGCCATTTAGGGATCTAGGGCACAAAAGAAAAAAAACCCACAAACCTGTCAGGGACAGTACTTGGTCCTGCTATTGAAGGCAGGGGACTGGACTTGATGACCTTTCAAGGTCCCTTCCATATCTATGAGATAGGATATCTCCATATATTATTTTTATACCTTCATTAGTCTATTCCATAGGTCAGATTCATAATAATCACTGATTCATTTTTTAAATATATTTTTTAAAAAATCTGAGATCAATAGGGATCAGGATTGTATTTTAATAAAATAATGCATTACTCTACAAAAGTCTTCGATGTGGTTTTTATTTAGCCACACGTTTCATATTAACTTTAACTGTCACAAATGCTCATTGAATCTTACACTAAGGTCCTAATGCAATATAAAAAGCTTTCAAATGGGGTCACGTGGTACCTATGAGGAAGATGGTGGCCTACACCCAGACCTCCTCATCTCCACATAACAATTCATCTCTATTAATACTTTCCTAGAAAACTATCAATAAGTTTTGTCATAAAAGTTTGAAGTTTATGCAGGGGATTAATTTTAAGTGTTGAATATAGATTCCAATGAAAAAAGAATAAAAGGCACCAAAAGACCTGAATCACCTAAGCAATCACCTAAACCTGAATCACCTAAGCAACTGAAGCAGGAGACTGCCACAGCAGAACCTAACCCAGGATATCACAGCACTGACATAATTCCTCAGAGACCAACTGGATTCAATCTCAAAAGATATTTGTGCCCCTCTAAAGACAAATGTGATGTAAAATCCCAAATGGCTCACTTGGAAAATGAGCTACAGTCATTGAAATCAGTGAAATTAAAGAAGAAGAAACTGCCTCCTTAAAGCTTAGGCTAGACAAGCTGTATTTGGATTGTAACTTTTTGTGATGATTTCAGAGAGACCTTTGAAAGCCAGCAGACTCATCCATCACTGCTACAAATCTCATAAATGGACCTTGCAGGCATTTATAATTTTAACCAGTCAATAACTCTTTTCTTGTATTAATAAATCTTTATGTAGTTTACTAAAGATTGCCTGACAGCATGATATTTGGGTAAGATCTGAAATACATATTGACCTGGGGTAGGTGTCTGATCCTCTGGGATTAGCAGAACCTCACAAATGGTGAATTGGGTTCAGAGTAGCCTCTTACTATATTGGACCTATTTCCCTAGGTAGGAGCCAAGGGCTGTAATGTCAGTTGGTTGACCATTGTGAGTACTACAGTGTGCCCATTAGACACAGGGAGATTGACTAAAAAGTCCAGGGTAATGGTTGTCTGGATGGGTCTCAGAAGACAGTAGGGTGCTAAGGGGACTGTGTTTGGTTTTTTGTTAACCAGTGCGGTACTATAGAAGATCTTTTGTTACTGGCTTGGTGACTAATTATAGAATAGACCACCAGTTTGGGGGGATTGTCTGCCCTGTTTCTTGCAGTCTGCCCTGAGTGTGGCATTCTCAGTGTGGCCCATCCTAGGCACCAATCACACCTTGTTCCAAAAAGGGGAACATTCTTGCCAGCCAAGAGCCCATCCAAACTGAGTCCCCATGCATTCTTACGGTCCAGAACTACCTGGATACTGCAATTTCCTAAGACCTCATGTCACTGATCCATGCAATAGTAGGGAAGAAGCCCCCTCCCAAGGAATTTGAGGCAGCAACCCAGGGGCAAAACCAGGTCCAGGATAGCTTGCCGTATGTCAAGGACTGCTTGTCTGTTTAACCAGGATCTCATCAGTTAGAGTACTACAACTTTGTCACAACTTGCTGTTAAGCAGGCCATCTTGGTTGCCTCAAGACCCCTCCTTTGGCTGCCCGCTCCTTTTGGTGACTCTGAATATGCATGATGATCCACTCATATTTTGATTCCTATGAGACATATGCCTGCACAGAGAAACTGCGCTTGAAACCTCTTAGCACCCTACTGCCTTCTGAGACCCTGTCCAGGCAGCCATAACCTGGACTTTTTAGTCGATCTCCCCATGTCTAACAGGCACACTGTAATCACAATGGTCAACCAACTGACAAAAATAGCCCACTTACTCCTCATTGTGTGCCTGCCCACCACAGAAGAAATGGTCCAGCTCCTGGTAACTCACTTCATCCAGGGCAAGTCACAAGCCCCCAGATGGGTCTGCAGTTAGGGTTTCAAACCAATCCCACAACACTATGATTGCTCGGGATCCATGCTTACACATCCCTGCATATTGTCCACAAACCGATAGTCACGCCAAGCATGTGAATCAAGTACAGAATTAGAACAATACTTGTGCCGATTCACGAATTTCCACCAGGATAACTGGTTGAGCCTCCTACCCCAAGCATAGTTTGTGTTCAACAATGCCAATCATCTCTCTGCTGGGCAGAGGCTGTTCTATGCAAACTGTGGCTTCCATCAATTTCCATCTGACTATACCTGTCACCTTCTCCAATCCTGACAATGACAACTGGTTATGCCAGATACAACAAGAGCTCAAGGCACATCTGGACAAGGCCAAGGAAAATTACAAGCCAGTAATTACTTACCACCAGTGCCAGCAAGGTCTGACATTCACCATCGGGCAAAATGTGTGGCACTCAGCCCAACATCACCACACCAACCAGACATATCATAAACTGGATCACCAATACCTTGGGCCATATTCCATCAGCTAGTTAATCAACTCAGTGACCATTAAATGTCATTTACCAAGATCTCTCAAAATACACCCAGTCTTCCAGGTATCCTTGCTAACACCCTAGGTCAACAGCCCCTTCACTGACCAGGCCCAACCACTGCCTCCTCTGGTGTGGATCCAAGGACACAACAAGATACTGGACTCAAAAATCAAATGCAGCTACCTCAGGTAACTCAGACTGTGAAGGCTATGGCTCAGAAAAGCAATCCTGGGAGCCTGCATCTCAAGTCCATTCCCCTGACCTTGAGGTAGCCTTCTACATGGCCCATCCAAACAAACCTAGGCCACTGGAGGACAGGTAACTTAAGACCCAGCAGATCTCAGACCTGGCCCTACAGAGTTGTCAGGCAGAAAACATCTCCACACCTAGGTTCGCTGTAAGCTGTGTGGCCACACAGCAGGCTATTCAGGGCCACGCAAGTCCCCCGGCTCGGCCCAGCCCAGCCCAGGCCCACTGGAACTGCCACGAGCAAGAAAAACGATCCCCTCCCCCTCAGACCAGGTGCTGCTGTGGGGAGAGAGAGCCCCTTCCTTCCCTAGCCCCAGGGCAGCCTGCACCCCAAACCCCTCCTCCCTAACCCTACCCCAGAGCCTGTACCCCTACAGCCAGAGCCCTCACCTCCACACACCCTAACCCTCTGGCCTAGCCCTGACCCCCCTCCTGCACCCCTGAGCCCACATCCCCAGCCCCACCCCAGAGCCCACACCCTCTGCACCCCAATCCTCCACCCCAGCGCTGAGCACCCACCCGCACCTCAATCCCCTCATCCCTAGCCCCATCCCAGAGCCTGCACCACCAGCCAGAGCCCTCACCCCCTGCAACTCAACCCTGAGCCCCCTCCCACACCCCGCCAGATAAATTTTGTTATGTGCACCAATATGGTGGTGATGGAAGCCACAGTTTGCATAGAACAGCCTCTGCCCAGCAGAGACATGATTGGCATTGTTGAACACAAACTCTGCTTGGAGTAGGAGGCTCAACCGGTTATCCTGGTGGAAATTCATGAATCAGCACAAGTATTGTTCTAATACTTGATTCACTTGCTTGGCGTGACTATTGGTTTGTGGACAATAGGCAGGGATGTGTCACACATCACCTCCACATTGGTGCATATAACAAAATTCATTCTGCACATGGGTGGGAAAAATTAGAGGGAACACTGCTCCACACTGCCACCCAGTGGGAGATGTAACTAGCTTGCGGTCCATTACCCACAGTCTACTACAGATAGAGACCATGTGAAGTTCCGCCTCAAGGGGTCTGAAAAGCAGCAGCCTCGTGGCTCTTGGTTGACCCCCTACCCTATATAGGTATTTCCAGGAATTGTCCAGGCAACAGTATAGATCTCCTGTAGCTGCCATAACTATTCCTACTCTTGAACACCTGGCTTTAAACCGTGGCTTGATTTGGACCTTGCCTCCTGACTTGGATCCTTGATATCAACCCTGGCCTGGAAATTGACTATGAACTTCTCCACTACTCTCATCCTCAGGTTACCCTTCTAAGAATCCTGACACTGTGTAACCTTGGGCAAGTCACTCTGCCTCAGTTCCATATCTGTAAACTGGAGATAGCACTTCCATATTGCATAAGAGGAATCTGAGACTCTAATATTACCGAGGCAGAGTAAGTAGATGGATTTTTTATTGGTGGATATGTAGTTTGTATAATCAATTCTCATTTATACTATTCTCCTAGTATATCTGAACTGCTTTCTTGTTTTGTGTGTTATAACTACACCACCACTTTTTAATCTGTTAATATTAGAGTTTGGCCTAAGGTATAAAATGACGAAGTTTGGGATCCAAATTTTGGTGGCATTTTGATGGGGATCTGGGGTTGGGCTCATATTTGTTTAATATGTAAAGGGAAAAATAACTCCTTGTGCTGTTTTAAAGTATTTTTATTTTAGTTATGTGAAAAAACACTTATAGTGGAAATAAGATTGTTTATCTATGGTAAAATAGGCTTCATTTGCTGGCACTTGTTACAAAACCTTGACGAAGTGCAACAAATCTAGGTGACTATCCCATTTCTGTACCCACAAGGTTTATGTTCACATTTAAATCTGTTCCTTGCCTCACTCTTGTACTCCTGAAAGTCCTTCCCTTAATTATTGTATTGAATTTAGTGCTGTGTAAAGTCCCAGATAAAGCTGTGGAGACTAAATTGTTCTATATAACCTCACAGAAAGTACAGCATAGGTAATGCAGTGAAGATTTCCCCACCAGTATTCCACAACCCTGACCTGAAGGGATTACTTGAGTAGATTTCACTCTCCACACCCATTCAATCCTCAGTTTCTTTGCTTATGTAAGGGGACTGTTGTCCCCTTACTAAGACTCAGTGGGGGTGTTTTGGTTGGCTAGCTCCCAGCACCAAAAGAAAGGGGAAGAGTCAATGGGAAATCAGGACCCTGAGACTGACAGTCCCCAGGAACAATGGGGAGAGGCCAATGCTCTGTGTGAGCTGTAATTGCTTGGGTCAGACAGAGTGGGGCCAAGCTAAGGAGAGAGCAGGGGCCCAAGCTGAGCTAGGGAGCAGAGTTGCAGCCACAGAGCCAGAGACACAGCCCAGGGAGAACAGATCCTGTGCTGGGTGCAGAGCTGCAGCCCCAAAGCCAGAGACACAGCCCAGGGAGAGCAGATCCTGTGCTGGGAGCAGAGCTGCAGCCACAGAGCCAGAGGGGCCAGAGAAGCAGCCAGGGGGCTGGAGGCTGAGCAGCAGCATCAGTGCTGAGGCAGAGTGGAGCTGGGGCTGGAGCCGGAGCCAGGTGTCGTGAGCAACTGGGGCTAACCAAGGGGGGACCCTGGGCAAAGGGCCCAGTGCAGAAAGACACCCCCAGCCAAGGGTCCTTGAAGGCCAGACGGGGAGGGGGATCTTAACCCAACAGGGGGCTGACGCTGGGAAGAAGGATCCCACCACCCAAAGCCCGGAGGTGTGTGGCCACCACCAGAGCAAGTGTCCAACCCGCAGCATCCCTGCAGCACAGCCAGGGCGTGAGAAGGATGCCTGGGACCTACAAGGAACAGACTGTGAACTGCCCTGACGTTCCAGAGACACTGTTTGTAATGTTCCCTGCCACAGAGCGGGGTGATGTGTTTTCCTTTAACTTTCCCATTTTTCCTTATTTTTTTTTAAATTAATTGTTTATTAAATAACTTGCATTTGCTTTAAATTGTATGTAATGATCAGCGGGTTAGGGAAGTGCCCAGTTCAGAGAGAGTACCCTGGAGTGGGGACATCCTACACCTGTCCTAGGTGACTGCAGCAGGGTTGGGGGTCGAGCCCCCCAGGAACCCTGGGCCCAGCCTTGTTGGGGTTACAAGGACTCTGCCAGACAGGAGAGTGTAAGGGGCAGGGAGGCCTCTGGGTAAAGGAAGTGGGAGTGAAGACTCATCGTTTTGCCAGCCCACGTCACTGGGGTAGTGCAGAAGCCAGGAAAGTTCTCCACAACAGCAGGACCATTCCCCGCTTACACTTAGACTGAGGAAGTGTTCTGATGATTCATTCTATTTTATTTAGAAAATGCCCCTAAAACAACATATCTGGACACATGCTGATATCTGACAAAATAATCAACATAACATATGACTATTATTTTTATAAGAGTAGTGCCTCAAGCCCCCCCCCCCTCCGCCCCCAATGAGATCAGTACCCTATTGTGCTACTTGCTGTCTAGACACATAGTAACAGTCCTTTCTCTGCAAAGATTACAATCTAATTTAAAAAAAAAAAAAGAACTAATTACCCTGAATATCAACCAACAGCCCCCAGGTAAGAGGTAGAGAGAGGAAATGGGCTTGTCACCACATGCCAAAGAGTGCTAGCTCAAGCACTTTATTTGCAGTCTCCATTTCTATTTTTCCTTTGAAAGATAAGAATAAAGTGCTGGAAGGTTGTTGTTTTTTTATGATCCATTTAGCTCTTTCAGATGTCAACTTTGCATACACTTTTGAGCTATTTATCCTCATCCAGTGGTATATCAGTATGTCTCAGTATGGTTGGGACCGGTCTTATGCTTTAAATCAACAGCACCTTGAATTGTAACAGTGGCAGTTGGACACATGTCCAGACATGTTCAACATCACACATGGAATCTGTATATAGAAACCTGAATAAAGTACAATGGGATCAACAAGTTATAATGGACCCAATCATGCTGAATGCATCTGATTCTCAGAAGTAATGTGCTATATTCTACCCCTACCACCCAGCCATGAATGAAATTGCCAATGCTGTTAATGAGAGTTTTGCCAAGACCACTTTTGTATATGGACCATTGGGAAAAGCAATAACTTGTAAAGCCTTTTTGACTTCTTAAATCCTCAGTAAGTAGTACACACTCAGTACTTCCCCGTGTTGATTCAATGATAGAAACTATTTCTTGAGCCAACACAAGTCACCAGACAATATTTCACTTTAACTACTGCATGTGGAAGTGCCCTCATTAAAGACCTGATTCAATCCTCATGAGTGTAAGTAGGAGTATTTCCACTGACTTCCTTGGAATTTGGATCAGGCTCTAAACCACCACTGGAAACACTAGTAGTACTGCAAAATACAGTTCTTTCCAGTAAGGTCCTTGTGGTGTTACTATATAAAATATTTATAACAAAATATTGCATTTCACAGTGACTCAGTAAATAACTCATGCCTTACCCATTGCTTTCGGCCAGTAATTAAATATTTAAAGCTTTCAACAAAAAAATGCCATTACTTAATTAAAGCCAATACAGTTTTTCCACATTCAAATATTTGTTTGCGGTCACTCAGCCTCTCTTCTAGGTGCACTAGAGGATTTTTCTGGCTAATATTACTTAAAGCAAGCAATAAGGTATTTTTCTCCTGGACGAAAGCTGAAAAAAATCATATTGCCTTAATCCTCACACTCAAGAATTGTAATGTGTATTTATTCTTGAAATGTATAGTCCCATAAGTATTATCTAATTACATTAGAGCTCATGGGCAAATTGATACACACCTCACTTTCACAATGCTTGTGTTTCTGCATTGGGATTGTGGCAATATGATCAGGTTAATATCAGATACATTAGGAAAGCATGCGTCATCTTTGGTGACTGTCTCTCACACCCTTCTCCAGTAGTTCTTTGCTCTATACAATGTGTGCATATTGTTAGCACTACTGAAATTTCAAAAAGGGAACATGGCTTACCACATAGCACCAGTTATCTAATGATCCCTACAAAAGACCCAATTCTGCCAGGTTCTGAGCACACCCCTTCCCCTGCCCCACAGTAGAGTCAGTTAAATAGGACATCACAAATGAGATTAACCCAAAGTTCAAACAATACAGCAACAATTTAAAACACTTGAATCTATGTCGATTCAAAGTACAAAGGGGCTTGCTGGTATCTGTGATATCTCAGAATGATGCATTCTGGGCTGTTGTAGTGGAGAGGGACTCAGATGTGTGGTGTTATGGAACCCGATAAAAAGGTGAAGTTCAACTTCATGCATGTATGTATATGAATGTCTCTTAGCTTGACTTTTGAAATTCTGGAGCATTAAACATCCTTATTTAAAATCACATAACACATTGTGACTAGGAAAGCTGTTTTACAATTCAATTAAGAGTTTAGACATACACTTCAATCTTTTTATCAGGGCTCCAGTGCTTCTGCCTATTTTGAGGTAAGAAGTGGCAAGGGAAAGTGACAGTTTTACAAATAAAATTTTCTAAAAATCACCTCAGTGAACCAATAAACTTTCACAGAACAGATGGATTGGTAATGTATTTTATCATGGGTGTCATTTTTCAAACACTCACTAGTTTCAAAGCTTCTACAGTTTTAAAAATATTCACATTCAACAGCTAGTCTTTCCATTTTTCCCCTTTTTAAACAAATGGCAGCAAAATGATAAGTCTATAAGAACATTCCCTTTTCCTCAAATGGGAAAATAATCTATATCGGGGTGGGCAAACATTTTGGCCCGAGGGCCACATCTGGGTATGGAAATTGTATGGCGGGCCATGAATGCTCCCGAAATTGGGGGTTGGAGTATGGGAGGGGGTGAGGGCTCAAGCTGGGGGTGCGGGCTTTGGGGTGGGGCCAGAAATAAGGAGTTCAGGGTGTGGAAGGGGGATCAGGACTGGGACAGGAGGTTGGAGTGTGTGTGTGGGGGGGTGAGGGCTCTGGTTGGGGGTATGGGTTCTGGGGTGGGGCTGGAGATGAAGGGTTGGGGTGCAGGAGGGTGCTCCAGGCTGGGACCAAGGAGTTTGGAGGGTGGGAGAAGGATCAGGGCTCGGGCAGGGGGTTGGAGTGCAGGAGGGGTGGGGTCCAGGCAGCTCCCAGAAGCAGCGGCATGTCCCCCCTCCAGCTCCTATGCGGAGGCGCAGCCAGGTGGCTCAGCACGTGGCCCCATCTGCAGGTGCCACCCCTGCAGCCCCCATTGTCCATGATTCCCGGCCAATGGGAACTGTGGGGGCAGTGCTGGGGCAGGGGCAGCATGCGGAGCCCACTGGCTGCCTCTACACATAGGAGATGGAGGGGGGACATGCCGCTGCTTCCGGGAGCTGCGTGGAGCCACAGCACGCTTGGAGCGGGTCAAGCCCCACACTTGCTTCCCAGCAGGAGCTAGAGGACCAGATTAAAATGTCTGAAGGGCCGGATGCGGCCCCCAGGCCATAGTTTGCCCACCCCTGATCCTCACGGCTACTTGTAGCCATTTTATGCATGGAAGCATGTGTTAGGTACTACAGTTCTGATAGCTAATTAAGCTCTTTGTAAGACAAAGGCAAAAAAAAATCCTCAATAGAATAGAAAAGGGAAAATGTGCTATTTTGGCAAATGTGCAGCTGTCTTTTATTCTTTGATTTACAAATTGCTACTCTTTCCCCTAAGGGACATAGCAAAAAAATGCATCCATATCAGACCCTCAATGCGGAGGCAACTAGAATGGCTTTGAGAATTTGGTGATGATAGGTAGGTATTCTGTACCCCTCCACCATGGACTGTGGTTTTAAGAACCACAACAGAATTATATTTGTAATTTAGAAGAAAAAAAAAATGCATAGCTATTTGTAAAAGCCTCTGTCTTGGGCCATTGGAGGGATCCACAAACAGGCATAGGATATAGCCCCATTCAACTCTACACCACTGGTTTGAAGACTGACTGGTTAATAGTGACTTAAGAGTGACTGAAAGTGGTGAGACACACTTCCCTGGATCTAGGAACTTAGCAATATAGGAATTGTCAAACTGGATCAGACCTGAGTTCCATCTAGTCCAGTTTTGTTTCCCAGATGGTGGCCAGTACAAGATGCTACAGGGGAACAATGTTTTCAGTCTTCTAGTCAGTTTCAGATCCATGACAATACTTTTCCTCTCACCCCATGATTACTTAGCTTCTTTAGTAGCCTCTTGCACAGGAACTTGTCAAAGGCCTTTTGGAAGTCTAAATTATGTAAACAAGTTCTCCTTTAGAATCATAGAATATCAGGGTTGGAAGGGACCTCAGGAGGCCATCTAGTCCAACCCCCTGCTCAAAGCAGGACCAATTCCCAACTAAATCATCCCAGCCAGGGCTTTGTCAAGCCGGGCCTTAAAAACCTGCAAGGAAGGAGATTCCACCACCTCCCTAGGTAAAGCATTCCAGTGCTTCACCACCCTCCTAGTGAAATAGTGTTTCCTAATATCCAACCAAAACCTCCCCCACTGCAACTTGAGACCATTGCTCCTTGTTCTGTCATCTGCCACCGCTGAGAACAGCCAAGCTTCATCCTCTTTGGAACCCCCCCTCAGGTAGTTGAAAGCAGCTATCAAATCCCCCCTCATTCTTCTCTTCTGCAGACTAAACAATCCCAGTTCCCTCAGCCTCTCCTCATAAGTCATGTGCTCCAGACCCCTAATCACTTTTGTTGCCCTCCGCTGGACTCTTTCCAATATTTCCACATCCTTCTTGTAGTGTGGGGCCCAAAACTGGACACAGTACTCCAGATGAGGCCTCACCAATGTCGAATAGAGGGGAACGATCACGTTCCTCGATCTGCTGGCAATGCCCCTACTTATACAGCCCAAAATGCCATTAGCCTTCTTGGCAACAAGAGCACACTGTTGACTCATATCCAGCTTCTCGTCCACTGTGACCCCTAGGTCCTTTTCTGCAGAACTGCTACCTAGCCATTCTGCCCCTGGTCTGTAGCAGTGCATAGGATTCTTCCGTCCTAAGTGCAGGACTCTGCACTTGTCCTTGTTGAACCTCATCAGGTTTTTTTTGGCCCAATCCTCTAATTTGTCTAGGTCCCTCTGTATCCGATCCCTACCCTCCAGCGTATCTACCACGCCTCCCACTGTCATCTGCAAACTTGCTGAGAGTGCAGTCCATGCCATCCTCCGGATCATTAATAAAGATATTAAACAAAACTGGCCCCAGGACCGACCCTTGGGGCACTCCGCTTGAAACCGGCTGCCAACTAGACATGGAGCCATTGATCACTACCCATTGAGCCCGACGATCTAGCCAGCTTTCTATTCACCTTACAGTCCATTCATCCAGCCCATACTTCTTTAACTTGGTGGCAAGAACACTGTGGGAGACCGTATCAAAAGTTTTGCTAAAGTCAAGGAATAACACATCCACTGCTTTCCCCTCATCCACAGAGCCAGTTATCTCCTCATAGAAGGCAATTAGGTTAGTCAGGCACGACTTCCCCTTGGTGAATCCATGCTGACTGTTCCTGATCACTTTCCTCTCCTCTAAGTGTTTCATAATTGATTCCTTGAGGACCTGCTCCATGATTTTTCCAGGGACTGAGGTGAGGCTGACTGGCCTGTAGTTCCCCGGATCCTCCTTCTTCCCTATTTTAAAGATGGGCACTACATTAGCCTTTTTCCAGTCATCCGGGACCTCCCCCGATCGCCATGAGTTTTCAAAGATGATGGCCAATGGCTCCGCAATCACATCTGCCAACTCCTTTAGCACCCTCGGATGCAGCGCATCCGGCCCCATGGATTTGTGCTCATTCAGTTTTTCTAAATAGTCCCGAACCACTTCTTTCTCCACGGAGGGCTGGTCACCTCCTCCCCATACTGTGCTGCCCAGTGCAGCAGTCTGGGAGCTGACCTTGTTTGTGAAGACAGAGGCAAAAAAAGCATTGAGTATATTAGCTTTTTCCACATCCTCAGTCACTAGGTTGCCTCCCCCATTCAGTAAGGGGCCCACACTTTCCTTGACTTTCTTCTTGTTGCTAACATACCTGAAGAAACCCTTCTTGTTACTCTTAACATCTCTTGCTAGCTGCAACTCCAAGTGCGATTTGGCCTTCCTGATTTCACTCTTGCATGCCTGAGCGATATTTTTATACTCCTCCCTGGTCATTTCTCCAATCTTCCACTTCTTGTAAGCTTCTTTTTTGCGTTTAAGGTCAGCAAGGATTTCACTGTTAAGCCAAGCTGGTCGCCTGCCATATTTACTATTCTTTCTACACGTCGGGATGGTTTGTTCCTGCAACCGCAATAAGGATTCTTTAAAATACAGCCAGCTCTCCTGGACCCCTTTGCCCTTCATGTTATTCTCCCAGGGGATCCTGCCCATCTGTTCCCTGAGGGAGTCAAAGTCTGCTTTTCTGAAGTCCAGGGTCCGCATTCTGCTGCTCTCCTTTCTTCCTTGTGTCAGGATCCTGAACTCGACCATCTCATGGTCACTGCCTCCCAGGTTCCCATCCACTTTTGCTTCCCCTACTAATTCTTCCCTGTTTGTGAACAGCAGGTCAAGAAAAGCTCTGCCCCTAGTTGGTTCCTCCAGCACTTGCACCAGGAAATTGTCCCCTACACTTTCCAAAAACTTCCTGGATTTTCTGTGCACCGCTGTATTACTCTCCCAGCAGATATCAGGGTGATTAAAGTCTCCCATGAGAACCAGGGCCTGCGATCTAGCATCTTCTGTTAGTTGCTGGAAGAAACCCTCGTCCACCTCATCCCCCTGGTCTGGTGGTTTATAGCAGACTCCGACCACGACATCACCCTTGTTGCTCACACTTCTCAACTTTATCCAGAGACTCTCAGGTTTTTCTGCAGTTTCGTACCGGAGCTCTGAGCAGTCATACTCCTCTCTTACATACAATGCAACTCCCCCACCTTTTCTGCCCTGCCTGTCCTTCCTGAACAGTTTATATCCATCCATGACAGTACTCCAGTCATGTGAGTTATCCCACCAAGTCTCTGTTATTCCAATCGCATCATAGTTCTCTGACTGTGCCAGGACTTCCAGTTCTCCCTGCTTGTTTCCCAGGCTTCTTGCATTTGTGTATAGGCACTTAAGATAACTCATCGATCGTCCCTCTTTCTCAGTATGAGACAGGAGTCCTCCCCTCTTGCGCTCTACTGCTCTTGCTTCCTCCCAGGATCCCATTTCCCCACTTACCTCAGGGCTTTGGTCTCCTTCCCCGGTGAACCTAGTTTAAAGCCCTCCTCACTAGGTTAGCCAGCCTGCTTGCGAAGATGCTCTTCTCTCTCTTCGTTAGGTGGAGCCCATCTCTGCCTAGCACTCCTCCTTCTTGGAACACCATCCCATGGTCGAAGAATCCAAAGCCTTCTTTCTGACACCACCTGCGTAGCCATTCATTGACTTATCCACTACTTAATTGAAATATCAAAATTTTAAGAGGTTAGATACTATTTTCTGTAGAGAAATTGTGCTGTTAGACCCTAACGTATGATATTCCACTTTTTTTTCTCCTTTTAATTATTGTTTCAACCAATTTACCATATACAGATGTAAGATTTGCTGGTTTAGAATTCCCTACATCACTCCTAAGGCCTCTTTAAAATATTGGTACATTATCTACCTTCCAATCCTTCATGACAGTAGCTATTTTTAACCAGACACTGCATATTTGTTAGCCACGCAGGTCCTTCATATTTCAGCTCCTTCAGAACTCTTGATGTAGGACATCTAGGCCTGGTGACTTTCTGCTTTTCCTGTGCAGTTTGTATTATTTAAATTGGATGATATTACAGTATCCCACTTTTTTTGGAGGGGGGCATTCTACTACCTTTCTGTAATGCCTAGTCTATCAAGGTCTCCATCCAGTCACCTATTTTTGCTTTTAACTTCTTGCATTTGCATACAGGCATTTATAACTCTTATGATTGACTAGGTACCTGTTTTTATTTTCCTATTATTATCCCTATTAGTTTTACCCAGTTTACCTGTGTGTTCCTATCCAGTTCCTATTCTAGTTCAGTTGTAATTTTCACCCTTCCCTTGGTAAGATACAGATACCATTTTATTAACAATGTCTGTCCAATTTACATGCTTCTCAGCTCCTGCATGTAGAACATGAAACACTTCAGTGAAAGCTACAACTGAGGCCCTGGGCCTGAGACTTCTACCTAGTAGTCTAAAGTTAACCATATTCTAGTTCAGTTGTACATTACATCCTTCACTTCACTGGATACATAGATAGTACCATTCTACACCAGCCATGGATTCCTCTACAAAGGGACTTGCCAGCTGCTCTTTTAAAATAGTCTTAAATTCCCATTGTGCTACCACCGCAGTGCAAGAGGTAATACACCCCAGGATTTGTACCTACATATCCACAGTACAAAAACACCAACACCATCGTTAGTGAAAGTCTCTATACATTCTTGTTATATTTGATATTTTCCTTAAAGCCCCATGTGACAGGGCAATCTCTATAGCACCCTTAGTCACTGAGGTTTCTGAAGCATGAGGAAGACTGCAGGCTTAATTTAAGTCAATTAAGCAGTCTCTGATGGTGATTACTGACACTGGGTGGCAATTGTCAGGCTAATAAGACAATGGGCTCAGTAACTGAGCGACTATATTTGGGAGGAAGAGGAAGTCCCAGGGAATTTAGAGGAAGAGCCTGGGATAGGAAAGAAAGCTGCATGGAAGTCTCCTCCTGCCATATATTTGTGGTATATTCTGAAAGTGAAGATTAATTTTAAACATGATTAAATGGAAACAGCCTATGCATGTTTGTAGATACCCTGTTTCCCCGAAAATAAGACATCCCCCGAAAATAAGACCTACTTCCAGTTTTGCCTCTCGCTGTAATATAAGACATCCCCCGAAAATAAGACCTCCCTGATAATAAGGCCACCCCGGAATATAAGGCCCCGAAGCTCCGGGAAAAATAAGACCTCCCCTGAAAATAAGACCTAGCGCATCTTTGGGAGCAAAAATTAATATAAGACACTGTCTTATTTTCGGGGAAACACGGTATGACACCACAAGAACAGAGTAGATAGTGGGTACATAAAGGGCTACTCTAACACTACTGCTCCAAGAGTCAAGCAATTACATGAGAACCTCAGCTTTCCTCTTAAAAAAAAAACTTTTCTAGCCCTCATGTTTGGAAATAAAAGGTGAAAAATGTGGACCTGTGAAGGGGTGCTTAACTCACCACTAGGATGGCACCTTCTCCTGGTCATACTGGGGATTAGCTTTGTGAGGTCAACACCTCTTCACACAGTTGCACACCATCTTTCCACCTGTTTCCCTAGGTCTGCAGCCCCTCTCTTCCTCCATGAGCTGCTACTGCCTCTTCATGACTCAGACCTCCAGCATTTTCCCCTTTTAGGTTTCCACAGTCTTTCTTCAGCAATCTTTGGCATCATGGGATGGTGAGTGAGAAGACTGCCTCTTTCTCAGCAGCTGTCAGGGGATTCTAGGCCCACTCTCTAGTCTGGATTCTAGCTCAGGGACCCTCCAGTCAGCAGTCAAGGTCTGTTCCTTTTAGACCTTACCACCTTTTCCTGGGCCCTTTCCTTACTATCTGGCACTTCTGTTCTAGGTTTGCTAGCATTTTAACTCTCTCCTACTAGTGAATAACTTTAGGCTACCTCTTTCTGCAACCTCCAAACACTTCTCCTAGGCAATGACTACAGACTTTCACAGTCCCCCATCTGCTGCCAATTTCCTGTCTTTATAAGTACAGCCCAGCTCCTTCCTCCTGAGCAAGGCTCCATCCTTCAGTCACGACATTACTTTGCCACCTGATTCCCCTCATATGCGGCCTGTCAGGTTAATTAGCCCCATCTCAATCTCCATTAATCCTTTCAGGGCAAGCATGGGGTGAAACCTGAAGGCTCAAAACCAGGACAGCCTATACTAAAAAAAATTAAATGCATTTTTAGCCTTTCATATCTTGAGAACCCTTGAGGTTGGCAATATTGATTATTGATAAAGGCTATGTGGACTCAGAGTATATGACTGTATCACAATGACAATCAGACTCCAGATACCTCAAAGGGAGAATAGGTTAACTTCCCCCCTCTCCTCCCAAAAAAGCAGTTAAGCCAACTGTTTACATACTATATTATTTTACTGAAGAGTATATAAAGATCTTTTATGAAACCTTGAAATGCACTGAACTTAGTCATTATGATATGTATAAAGTTATGAACGTATGTATATATGTAGAAAATTGTAATTGTAATTTCATCATTTCCTCAACAAAGCAGTGAAGTAATCAGGCAAGGAGGGACTGCCTTCCCAACCAGACAAGACTGGCTTCAAGCACCTAGCCCTTGTCTAGCCAAGGAGAAAATGGAGAACCATCAAAGCAAATTGGAACAGCTTGGAACTAAAAAGAAAACTCCAGAAAAGGACAACATTTTCCTCAGTTTAATATCTATAGTTACTGAAGGGGGAAAAAATGCAAACCCTTTTAAAATAGAAGGGATTTGAACTGAGAATCATCCAGAACTTGGAGGGACAGTCTCTAGGTGGGAGGCTGTCTGTGAACACTGGATCCTTCCTATAGCTGGGTGTACACCAGGAAACTTTTATTAGATAAAATCCTTTTACTAATATGAAAGTGTAAAGCCTGAGGATGGATCTTTATTTTCTGAATAACTTGTGTTTGTTTTCCCTACTATTTTATCTTTGAATCTGTGATTTTTTCCTATTAAATAAACCTTTTGTTTAGTTTTATCTCAAATATGTGTCTAGTGTGAAAAGTGTATTTAGTGTTTGTGCCAAAGTCAGCTGGTAACTGGGGGATTGCTTTCACGCCTTTGTGGGTGATAACCCAAACAGGAATAGTCTGTCTGGTAATTAAGAACTCAGGGAGGACATATTTGGGGAGACCCAAGATTGGAAGAACTGTTGGTGTCACCCTACAAGGTAACTAGGCAGATGAGAGCCAGGGTAAGACCATATGCTTATAGGCAGGCTACTGGTGTCAGGGACTTAAATCATAACTGCACAGCACAAAGACCCCCAAAGTTTCACGGCAGGTGGTGTTGGAATCCCTTATTGGTCTAGGTGGACTTCAAAATGTGCCACTGACGTTTAGAAGTGGTTCTTTCAGGTCAGGGTTGAGGTATATTGGTGCTACAGTTGGTGTAGAAGACTGCTCTATCACTGTGCCAATTTGGTATAAAAAGATAGAACTCTAGTACTCATTTTAGCATGCCTTAAAGGAGTGCTAAATTTACTTTAAAAATCCTCATTCTCATTGAGTAATGCTTGTATCACAGAGGAGTGCACAAAAATGACATCTGGAGAACTTTGTACCTTGTTGAAAAAAGTGAAATATAAATGCTTTAACAGTTTCAATGTATGCCTTCTTCTTTCCATATAAAAAGAATGTTCTTGTGTACTTGATGTAGCCAACCCTCATCTATGATTTTAAGTTCTTTATTGCCATTGTAAAAAAGATCTTTGAAATAAAGTGTGGCTGAAGCTGTGCTGATCTTTTGCCAAAGTGGGTATGAGGAAAGCTTGAAAGTTTTATTCTTTATACAGCTGTATCTCAAAATTATCTTCTTAATTTAAACTAAGCAAAGGTTCACCACCATACTATGAATGATGTTTAGAAAAACATGGCTTGGAGAAGCTGAAGTGACAGGAGTAACTTGGAGCCAAATCTGCATTACCAACAAAATAAATTATGAAGTAAGCCCCGTAGACATTGTAATGTCATTTATTTTTAACAGTTGTGTTATTAGAACTTTGCACAAAAATATACATTGATGGTTAACCTGCCATCAAACTTTAATCAAACCTCATTGTATAACAACTATATACTTAATTTTGCACAGCCAAAATAACTATAGATTGAGTTTACAACAATTTATGTACTGTAAAATTAAATATCTTTTTAGGCTGAAAATTATACTCTGAAATTTTATTTTCTGATCTCTCACAGGGACTGATTTAGTCTCAGATACACTGCAGGAACTACAGCTGGCCAGGGTTTCTTATATCCAAGATTTCAGGTATCTAGAATTCGTAAGGTGAAATACTGAACCAACAACCAAGTGCCTTGTGGACTGGTAATAGTTTTGAATAGAAGTTGGCTGGATGGTGTCTATGTTGGTCCCCTTCCTTTGTTCTTTACCAAAAAATAGTTAAGAATTCAGATTACAAACCAGAAACTAGCTCAGCACACTAGTTTTCTGCACTATACACTAGAGGGATCATCAACCTTTACAGACATGAGAGTTCTACTGGTAATTTGCCAAGAGACTTCTCATTTGCATATAATTGTACATAAAGTTGACTGTTAACACACAACCATACTTGTTTGTACTTGTATCTTTGCACATTATGTCAATGAAAATGAATTTGTTATTTGAGTTCATTAGCAATACCAACCTGCAGTTCATCTGCTTTGTCCTCACCGTTCAGTTACAGGAAGAGGGCAGTTGGAGCCCACAATATATAACTCAGCAGGCTGCATTTGACCCTTGGGCTGCACATTACATATCCCTGCTCTACTACGATATGCTGAGCAATGCATGATTTCCAAGAGAGGATGTAATCTGATAATGAGATTACTTCAGTGTTCTAAATCTCAAAGGCATTATCGCAAGGGTCATTTTCCTGCCTCAGCAGATGCCCCAAAGGGAGACGAAAATGAAATGTAGAGTTGGAAACAGAATTGTTATATATTTCAAGGCTAATGCAAAACTGCTGATTCAGGAGTAAGAGTAAGTTAATTGCAGTCAAGTGGGAATTTCAGGTTATTCTGGTACTTGCCACACTGGATATTACTTATTTAAAAAATTATTCAATGGGACAGCCTCATGAAATGCTGCATCTCAATTCTATGAAGGTCTCAAGGACAACAGGTGAACACTTTAGACACACTGCATACATACAAGTACAATTGTTTTACAGGCAATCATTGTATGGCAATAGATTTAGAGCACAGCACCAGCAAAATAAAGGATCTTTTAAATGTTTCAACAAATGTTTTTTTTAAAGAGATTCAATAATGTTAATGATCCATGGGAGCCTGGGAACTCCTTTCCAGCAATCACATGTGCTAAAAAAGTAAACACTTGCTTACCCATTTCCCACCTAAGCTTTGCAGGTTTTAGAAATTATAGAATAGAAGTTGGAAATGGAAAACACCTGTTAGGGCATTAGTCTATCCTCCTGCCAAGGCTTTGTCCAATTTTGTTTTCAATGTTTTAAGCAAAGGGCTTTCCACCACTTCCAGGAAGACTATTCCACGGACTAACAGATCAATAAAGTGACCAAAGGGCATAGAACTTATTAAATGAAATAAAACAACAAGGAACATTACCTTGTGTACATGTAGAGAGGAAAGAGAGTCAATGAAAATGTCTCTGCAAGGAAATGCTCAAACAATTAAGTGAATTATATAACTCAGACTGATGTGTGGTATAGTCACATGAGAGAATAAAAACTTATGCAACCTGATTAACAACAAAAATATGTCAAGTATCAGAGGGGTAGCCGTGTTAGTCTGAATCTGCACAAAGGTTGAACAATTAAATTCCTCTTATGTACACATAGGGACAAATTCTTCTCCCAACCTCTGTAGGCAGTGGGTCCTTGACGCAGTGTAAAAGTGCTGTTCCACTGCATGTGTGGGAGGGATTTATTTGGCGAGTGTACTTCGGTAGTATGCATTCTTCAGTCAAGAGAGCATAATTTTGCAGAAACTTTCTGGGCCCTAGCCTGTAGGAGAGATTCGGTATTGGATTTTGGTATTTCCAGTCTAAACACTAGTGGACTTTTCTCCCAAATATAAACCCACCAAATAATGGTACAATGTGGTCTATATGTATGTGTAAAACTGGCCAGTAAGCAGAGACAATCCTAGGGAAGCTACTCACATTTTTAATCCTCTTCATATTAGAGTATTACATGCCTGGGGACAATTAAAGAGAAACAAAGTTTTATGCTGGGGCTTAGCTTTGTTTAGCACTGCCTGAGCAGGTATGGGAGGGGGCAGTAATCTGGCCTGTAGATTTTAAGGTTCTAAAGTCTCCCAATCACAGATCAAATACAACATTCACAAATAGCAATCTGCCAAAAACAGACAGCTAAGCAGAAAACACACTATCTAATTTAACTGCTACTTGTGTAGTTTAATGTAATGAGCTTAATGTGATAGGATCAGACAAAAGAGCAGCAGAGCCAGGTTTTGCAACCAAGGGGTGATGATGGGTCATGGGTGATAAGCTGCTGATTGATCCTGCCCCACACTCACTCAGCAGTGGCTCTCCACTTCAGGTGTTGCATCTTGGTGCATGGAGTCACAACACCATTCAATCCAGGGTGCCCCCCCCCCCCATCAGGATGGAGACGCAACCGGGCCAAATTTGAGTGAGTGGCTCTGCAACAGGGCCACTGACCCAACTGGGGAAGCTGGGCTCAGCCCTGGGGGACAGAAGCTGCCAATGCTTGATAGCTGGGAAGCAGGGGGGGGGGGGGGCGGCGAGGAGGTGTTTGCTTGCTCTCCAACACCAGGAGATAATGGGACACATATAAACCTAATGGCCCCCCACTGGTTGCACCACAAAGAAAAAACAAACAAGCTGTTAAACCATGACTATCCTTTGAAAGTAAAATGAACTTCTGATTGCATTAGGCCTGCCATCAAATTGTTACCCCATAGGAAAACCTATTTTCCCCCAGGGAATTTTGTTTTGGTGATCTAATTTTACTTCCAAGTCTGTCTAATCTGTCATATTAGTATTTATCGGTGATAGAAGAGCACCTAAAAATCTAAACCCCTATACCATCGGGTTAGTTCTTAACTGTACATTTTCCAGGAATTTTTCCATGTCTCCTTCAACTCTACAACTCATATTTATTCAGGTGGAATTTGATTAAACTGAACAAATTAAAACTGACTACTGATTCATTTCAAAGCATTGGAGCAGAGAGGAAGGCAGTGACACTGGAACAATTTGTAACCATCTAGGAGGTTGTCAGTACTCAGTGGCCCTTGATTAGCCATTAATAATTTTGTGAATTTTAAATTTGATCTGCATTGTGTAACAACTGAGTTGAGAGTAAGACTGTTAAATTGTCTATTGCAACAAGTCTCTCAATCCAGTTAGACATCATAGTACTCACTATTTTTACCCACAATGAGCAAGCTTTACCCTTGTTACCATACATCACCTCTACTTTTTCTTGTAGACATTTTCCTTCATTTAGTCAGGTGGTGATTAAAATAAAACATGATCATCTGTCTTTAGGGCCAGATTTCATAAACTGGGGCCACAGCTCTACAGACCCTGTGCATGCACATTTTCCTTATTACTTGTAATTATATTAACTGCAGACATAAAATGGGTATTCAAATTCTCTCTCTCGGTCTCTCTCCTATTGGCTCTGTGAGAGAGAGAGAGAGAGAGAGAGAGTGTGTAAACAGGATGTAATCCACCCCAAAATGTGCAAGGATGGGTACAGAAAGGGTAAAACATAGCCCACCCACTGCACAATGGCTTGCCAACTGGGACTGACTTACATGGGGGTGGGGGAGTGTTTCTCCCCCTGAAGGGATGAAGCAGTGGACACTGAACCCCCAAGCAATGGGGAGGAATTCCTCCCTGAGCTCCCCCCAGGAGTGGGGCAGTTCTGCCTCCTACTTTGGATTTTGTGCAATTTGTACAATTTAACCCATAGGTAGTAAACAAATGATTCTGAAAATTGACTCCAGCCCTCAGGTGCCCAGCAAATTTGATTTGGAAAAGTGAGAGGCAAAGCATCTAGCACAGTGGAGCCTTGATCCATGACCGGGGTTTCTAGATGCTACAATACAAATATGTTATTAAAGAATAGTTATGGGTCAAAAATCTACAATTTTTCCTTTAAAATGTAAAGTGTATGCTCACATAAATGTGAGTATGTACCAATGTTCAAAACAACAAGAATCCGGAAAGCAGAAGGAATGAGTGAATTATCCCAAAACTACAACAAGTAGAAAATAATTAGAAAGAACCACAATGAAAATTGATCAAATAGCATAAGCCATCTCAACAAGTGCAGTGGAGTTAAGGGTATGAATACAGTTTACAAATTGCCTAGGAAAAGGTTGGATCTCACTGAAGAATTTTTGTATAGATATAGACACAAGAGAGAGAGAAAAAAACCTACTACTAAACAATTTTCCAATCAAAATAAAAATGTTGCAAATATGTTATATATTTTTATTTAAGGATTAGGAGCATTCAAACGGATTAAGGCACAAGCAATATACAAATTATACTTAAGCATTCTAGGAGAAATAGTAAAATAAATGAGTTTTGCTCATACACCAACAGAGCTATCTTCGGCATGGCTTTACAATCCCATGGTGCAAAAATATGAGTCCCAATGACTGCCCCTATAATTAAACAAGCGATTCTCAGGACCTTTGTGTTTTACACAGTGGTATCATGGAACTATTCCATGAATGTTGCTATAATTCAAGGAGCCAAAAAATATCCATTAAATGAGAAAAGGCCTAAGGCTAAATGACAAAATTATAGACCAGGTTGTTTAATTCCTATACAACAGAAGTTAAACTACTTTGAAAAGTCAAATGAGGATAGGATTAGAAGAGCAAACTTTGACATAGAATGTTCTACATAGTTTCAGGACAGAATGCTAATGGAGCTATCAGTCGGCTTTGTATGAATAATTGTTAAGGCTGATTCTCCACTCTGGCACTTCGCGTGCAGAAGGTGGAGGTCTGCAAGGATTCTAAAAATTAATACTGGCAACTCTAGGCTTGTATTAAACTCCCAAGGTTTCTGCTTCTCTCTGACCTTGGATGGGTAGATGTTGCCATCACCCAAATGCAAAAAAAACCCTTTTGAAAACCCAGAAAGACACACTTGGGAATTCCTTCCTGTGGGGCACCCTCAAGCCTTTTTATGCCCCCTCCGGGGAAGAGCTAAGAAAGGAAAACAAAGGAAATCAGCTGTTGCCACTAGCTAATTAAACAACATATGCACAAACCTCGTAGGACACAAAAAAGCCAATCCTGTTCTTAAAAAAGGGTAAATTTTATTAAAAACAAAAAGAAAGAAGCCCAAGTTCCAGATATATTTTTTTTCTAGATCGTAAAAAAACCAAATACAAAAATTAAGCATCAAGATAGCTCTCTTGCGGGTCAGCTTAAAATTACAAGTAAAACAAAAGCATTTGGGGGTTAGCACAAAGGAGTCCACAAGCCAATAAGAAATAAAAGATATAACCTAATTCCGTCTTCCTAGACATTCCCTGATTTACTTACATATCTGGGGTGTCAGATAAGCAATTCCTGGGTACAATTTGATAGTTTTTCATACCTGGCTTAAAGCTTCCTACAGCATAGTTCAGCCCTATTCATGCTCTGCGTCTTCTCTCTCCGGAGAAGAGACAGAAAAAGGGAAAGTCCCCCCCTCATTTAAAAAAGTTCTAGCCCTCCCATTGGCTCTTTTGGTCAGGTGCCTACTCACTTCCTTTTACCTATGCATGCAGTCAGACTTTTTAACCCTTTATAGGTAAAGCAAGTAGAGAACAGCTTTCCATAAAAGGAAGCTACCCCCCTTCATTTGTCACAATAATATTTGTTATAAACTTAGTTCCATTTTTGGTTTGCAAATTGTTCCTGAACAGATCCTCATTGACTTTATTTGTATTTCCCGAGTAGTTTAGACAAAGAATTTTCAGTCTGAGGATTGTGTGTGGATTGTTTGTTTCAGCAATTTACTACTTCTCATGGGTTAAGGGTGGCTACTGTTACCATTCGCTTATTAGTGAACAACCTTTTCAAAACAAAATAGTTAATAAATAAAATGTGTCCAATAGGTACACTTAGCTAAATTAAGCTTCCTAAAATATATTAGGCTTTTGAGTCTTGTGAACACTGGTATGAATAGCCAATAGGTGTCAGAAGGCACACGAATAAATGACTAGTTACTAGTATGAGCCCCCAGATGACAACAAACCAAACTTGACACTTGCATTTGTAAAAATAGTTGTATTTTTGTTTATTGCCTTGAAATGTGTTGAATACTTATTCTAAACAATCTTTTCCACCTTGTATTTAGCTATGCCATGCTGAGTACATTTCCCAGACCCAAAGAAGAGCTCTGTGTAAACTCAAAAGTTTCACTTTCACCAACAGAAGTTTGTCCAATAAAAGATATTACCTCACCCACCTTGTCTCTCTAATATCCTGGGACCAACAACACTGTTTATTTACTATTCAATCATCTCTGGAAGCTAAATGGGTAACACATGTTTAAGGACTTTTATGTCAGTGTAGACAAATGATAAGGTGGATGCTATGGGCCAGGTTCTCAGCTAGTCTATACTGACACAGCTCCATTTAAACCAATAGAGCTGAATTTATACGAGCTAAGACTCTAGCCTCGTGTAGAAAGGCGAGAGTGTGACCCATACTTCATATGTGCAGAAACTTGGCCAAATACATCAGATAGAAAATAAGTGGTACTTTTTGAGACTATAAAGAAGTTAATTAGGCAAATTCCCTTATTTTCATTATTTATATTAATGACTCAGATGATACTAAAAACAGTGTTTCAAAATTTGCAAATTAAAACAAATTAGGCGAATAAAAGAATGAAGAAATGTACAATTAGATATGGAAGGAGTTAATATATTACATTATTTGGTTTGAGGACTGGGTCGGAGTTCAGTGCACTTAAAGACTTTGTGAACAAAGCATAAAGAATGGAATTATTAGCTAATAGAAAAATAAATCAATGCATTAAGTAGGGAAAAGACTTGAGGGTTAACCAGCATTTGTCAAATATTCAGTTCTAGAGAAGAAAGTAAAGATTATGAAAATATAATTTGTGTGAGAAATAGATAATGGCAGAATGCTTTTTGCAAGATCCTGGAAAAATATTTACCTTTCAACTGTATTCTCAGTCTCTGAAATCTAATAATAATAATAAGTCTATAGATTTACATAGCACTTTACTATTTCCCTGGTCTGAAGAGCTTAAATCCTAAAGTTCCAATTTTGCAAACATTTTCTACTATGCACAGTACTTACTATTCAGAATAGTCCTGTTGTACTCAGGGGACTCTTCAAACTAAGTAAAAAGTGTTTGTAGAATCATAAGATAGATAAAACAGGACTTTTGGAACTTCTGGTTAATATCACTTAGTCGAACATTGAGAAAGCATGATAACAAATCATTTGAAACTGAAAACGAGGTATAGGATAACCAGATGAAACATTTAAAGTTAAACTATGCAGCAAACAAACTAAAAATAAAATAGAGGTTTAACCTATCCAGGTTTGGTGTAAGTAAGATAAAAAGAGCCATTGCTGAGCAGGCATTTAAGAGTCAAACAAAGGTGAGGAAAATCAAAAGCAGAGGATATGACTCTGATATGGGCTATATTGCTACTTGCCTAGCACAAGATCTCCAGTGTTTTCTCTGCTAAATGTCATCTGTCCCCCATTCAGCATCCTAATGGATTTTTATTGTTTTTTTCCCCTCCTACTATGGCTCAGAAGTGTCATTTCAGCAGGAGATAGTGAAGGTCTAGATGTCTCTCTGTCTACACTTTCTGTAGCCCAGATTAAGAATTCTCTGATGGTATTGCATACATTACTATCCTGTGAAGATGGATAGCTTTTGTCAAAGTGTCCTTAGAAGGTGATTCAGTTTAGTTTAATGAGTTATTCCCCATATTATATACATTACAAAAGACATAAAACTGATGATTGGTAATAACTTTACTCATACAGTCAATGGTGGATTCTCATTTATCTACCTCCTTCCTAGATCTACTGTCCTAACTTTCCTTTCTTTTCAAGAAATGCTCTTCAATAGATTTTTCAAAATAGAATTTAAAGTGACACAGTCAACTTAAAAAAACAAAAAACAAAAACAAAAAAAAAACAGACCTATTTTTGCAAGAAATACTTTTGATTTTTTATGATACAAAATTAGTAAGAAAAAATATGCAGTGTTGTTGAAGCTGTGTTGGTTAAAGGATATTAATATTGTCTCTACATTTTTAAATGGTTGTTTGCTTTGTGCATTTAACAACACTTCCACTGTTTCCCCTGAATAATTGGTTTGTTTCCCCTTTTGTTTGTGTGGGTCCTTGTGAAGAGGAAAAACAACAACATTTTTTCAAAAAATAGGAAAATGTGACTAGCTGCACAAAATTTGGCTGAGAGCACCTAGTAGCAAGTAATTAATTATTTTTTAGATTGACTAGATTAAAAGTTGATGTCCTTTCAATGTTTGTAAAAGCTGTCAGTCTGACAGCCTGGGAAATTGAAATCTATTTCTCTACAGCTACTGCACAGAAAGTGTGGCAGGAACACAATCTTCCCCGCCATTGCGACAATAAACTTCTTTTTTTTTCAAAGGATTACCGCCAAGGGTGAAACAGGAGTTCAGTCCCTGCGCCCAGTCATTCCTTGGCCTCCATGCTGAGACCTAATTAGCATCATGTTTCCTTGTCCGTGTCACAAAAAAACCAAACACACACTATTAACAGCCACCATCCAGTAATGATCCTCAAGGACAGATTATCTGCCCATCTCCACTCCATTTGTGGCTCTCAGGAGGTCAGAAAGGAGTGAACACACACAGGTCTTGTCTATACAGTAAATTAGTGTGTGGTGAGTCCTGGTGTGAATGTACAGCCCGTTAGCCTGCTAACTTGCTGTATGGAGCCTTCTACCACATGCTAAAAGTTCCACAGTGCACATTGTGTACACTGTATAAATAAGCCATCACAAGTCCCTACTGCGGATTCTCCTGGCATGGAAGAGTCCACAGCAAATGTATGGCTGCCATAGGAGCTCTTATTTCTCCCTCCTACAGCCCCTGTGCAGGGCGCATGTCAGGGGTGGAAAGAGGCAAGGGAAGAGAGTATCTTGAATATGAGGTGTTCCAACTATCTTGGCTGCTGTATGGAGCCATAAACAGCTGGTGTTAAAGCTTTCCTCAGGGTAGCTCTAACCTGCATTGAGGCGGGAGTTGAGAATCAAGGAGCCATAACTGTTGTGTCAGCTCCCTAGAGAGACAAGGCAGGTGAGGTAATATCTTTTATTGGACCAACTTCTGTTTGTGAGAGAGACAAGCTTTCAAGCCACACAGGTCTTCTTCAACTTTGATGAGAGAGACAAGCTTTGGAGTCACACAGAGTCAGTCCAATAAAAGATATTACCTCGCCCACCTTGTCTCTCTAATATTCTGGGACCAACATGGCTACAACTACACAACATACTGACAGGTCACAGTCAATCTGCAACAAAACTTTGAAACTGACCTGAAATCAAATCTGTAACTTAGAGGCAACTGGATGTCTCAGAGCCTAACTGGAAGATATTTTCTCGGAAAATGATCAGCAAAAGTGTCTGTTTTGCCAATATATTCTTATTCCCTCTATCAGCCTTCATGAGGATTACAATACTTTTTTTGGTCCATTTTATTTATTGATAAGATAAAGCTTGCATGTTTTGGTTAATTGTTCAATAGGAGCAATGCCTCTTTAATTTAATTAATGCTGCTTTTAACACCAATTTATTTAATATTAGTTATTTTACTTTTATGGTTTTCTAGTGCAGAAAAAAAAAGAATCAATGCTGTACATTTGAAACAATCTCTAACTAGTTACAGATCCACTTTCTGAGTCTAGCTCTTTCTCTTTAAGATAAAATGGTTTCTCATTTTTATAGCAATGAATTTATAATGAAAGGCTTTTTGACCAAGTATTTTATAATCTCAGTACAATATCAGAATAAACCTGTAAAAGATGGAATAGTCATTAGAAGAAGAAACTGGTAATTAGTACTCCTGGTTTTCTTTGTCATCTCTGCGGCCGACTCTTGGTGTCACCTCGGGCAACTTATGTAACCTCTCTTTCTCTGTTTTCCCATCTGCAAAATGAGCATTATAACACTTACCTGTGGTGCCGCCAAAGGTTATTGTGGGGGTTTATTAATTAATGCTTGCAAAGATTTGTGTGCTCCTCAGATGAAACATGATGTGTAGGTGTGAACTATTACTTTGTCTCTCTAATAATGTACTATGCTTCGTTAAAAAAAAAAAAAGATGACATTTAGTAGGTGAAGGAAAAATTATGAAATTTCAGCTTTCCATCTTTTCAAAATCTTATTTTGGCAGGTTCTTTAAAATCGTTATTTTTAGGTCATAAAATGGTTGCTTACTTTTCACAATTCTCCATTTGTCAACTTAGAACTGACATTTATTATTTCCTAAATTTTTATCCTCTGTTACTGGACCCAAAGAGAGAAAGCGTCAAATTTACAAATGCATTTGGATGCCTGAACATGCAGGAAGCACGTGTGGTACTTACAAAGAGCACCTAAGTGAGTTAAGTATACGTCTTAACCTTTTTGATTCCCCCATAGGGAACATTATGAATTATTATGAACAATAATTGCTTCTGATTGATTCAGGGCTGAGACGGTTGTAGGGTGCCATCATTTTTTGCCATCTTAATAAATAGTCAATGGGCCAATACACCAGGGTCATCAGGATCTGGTTCTGTCCTGCAAAGGACAGAATTATTGGTTAGCTTGAAGGGAATCCTTTAGGAAATCATGATGCCACCTTGTCTAAGATATCAGATTCCAGGAGGGTTGGGGGGAGACTTAGCCATGTTAACAGGCATTCTAAACAACATGCTTTAACATATCAGTATGCAGATTAAATAAATTAAATAGCATTCCCTTCAGAAAACAGTTATATGTGATCTTAATTACTGAGTGGCTGAGAGCTTACATATGCCTCCCAATATGGCATTTTAGTATCACTATATTATCTAGGTGTAATGGGGACATTGAGCAACCATTTAGTTTCACAAGATACCAATATACAAGTGGTGTCCCTAATTCACAAATATCTGAAAGGATCACATACTTAATGACACAACACTGTGATAAAGTGTTATAGGTCTCAAAAAAATCATTGTGGGCCTTTTTAATGTAGGCTAAAAATATGTGGGTTAAATCCAAGCAACTCAAAGATGATTTATATATTTGTAAATTGACTCTAACCTACGTGGTACTGGCATAAAAGGGTATTCTTATCATAGGGGGAAAAAAGCTGTGAATAATGCAGGAGGTAAACAAGTGAACTAATGTTTGTAACTCCTTTCTCCTCCTCCTCCTCACAACCTGCAATATAAACCATAATGCTAATGAGTGCAGGGGCGGAGAGTCACAACAAGACAAAAGTTCACTTATGATCTCCACCATCTAAATCTTTTCAGAGATACCTGCAACATCTCTGTAATAGACAAATTCAAATAAGTTGAGGGAAAGCATAGTAAAAGCCCAAACCTATGCACTTGTGCACACGTCTTAGCAGGCAGAAATATTTTCAAATTCTGCCCTAAAATAAATAGAGCATGTCTCCAAGTGAATTTGACAAGAGCAGAGCCAGAAGATCTACACAACCTCAAACAATGTTATCTATTAACTTATAAACATCCTCACTGCTGTGGTACTGATGTTAAGAATATCCATAACATGGAATAGTCTTTCCAGCAAATGCTTTACAAAGCAGAATTGTTAGGGCAAGCACACTTGGAAGCAGGTTCAATGTACTGCAAAAGCTGACAGTAACTGTGGCAGATACATAGACCCCCCCTGAAAGTTTGTATCTGCACCCGAGCTGCAAATATGGTCCGCAGATCTCCGCAGATATCCACAGATTTGCGGAGCTTTACAGATACAGACAACACCAAAATACACAGCAGATCCAAGGCAGTTAGGGATTATAGCCCTAAACAATATAGCTGAAGTCCCTCACTGTGTCACAATCATTGCTTTGAGTGGATAGCACCAAGTTACCTGGAATAATTTGTGCTCCTTACTCCAAACTATTTACTAGGTTTTTTTTACATATCAAGTTACCTGGGGGTGGGGGAGGGAGTCTCTAAACCCTTACCAACATAGAATAGCCATATTTTCTTCTTTTATAAAGTACCCTAAGGAACTCACTTGTCAAAAAAGTGGAGTAAATTTAGACAGCCACAGCAAATGCTTAATTTACAGTGCATTCAATACTTTTCCACCTCTAGATCTTCAGCACAATTGCATAGCACACTTAATTCTGTCATTTCTGATGAGATTTACTACATTTTGATTTTCTCCTAACTCCGTCAGGATTCTCTCATGGAGGCATCACACTATAGAAGAAAAATGTGATATAATTTATAAGTAACTTTATGACAAAGGGACTGTGACCTAAAAATCTTAAAAAGCAGTCATTGAAATACTGAATTACATTTTTATAAGAAAGAAGTTTCAGTACATTACCAAGTAATTTACCCCTCTCATTGAATGGTAAGCAGTGACTTGCAATTATTCAGATTTATATATTTTTGCTGATTTTTACTATGGGCAAATGTAAGTGATTCAGCCCCAGTCTGGGCTCAATAGATCTTTTCTCTTTCCCTAGGCATCCACCATTCCTCTTGTGAGGTGGTGGTAGGGAAACCCAGACCCACCCTCTCCTCTGAGTTCCAGCCCAGGGTCCTTGAGACAAGCAGCTAGGGTCTGTTTCCTATAATCCCTCAGTGGTTCACTGGGTTGCTTCCTACCTTTGCCTACTTGCAGGCATCTGTCATAGAGCTGCACTCTCCAGCTTTTGCTTCCTGGAACTTCATGTCTCCATGCACCTTTATCCAGGCTGTTGCGAAAGGCTGTCAGACTCCCTGTTAATCCTTTATTTGCCAGTATGGGGCATATAACCCATCACAGGGAAATTCACCACAACCATCTAGAACCCAAGTATTCAGGCTCTGCACAGATTAACTGTGGGGAAACTGGGAAAGTGAGATTTGCTCTCCCTTCCCTTTGTTCCCTCCCACACCTTCCAACCCAGGGCCAAAGTGCAGGGCTGTCAAACTGCTGCATGTAACTGCTGCATGCAACTGCTACTCAGCATAAGATGTGGAAGAGCAGATTTTCAATGCCAGTTGCATGAGGCACTGGGGTACATAAACATGGATCAATGTCAGTGATCTATGCTGCTCTTCATAGACCAGTGTAAAGACCAAGCTGTGGAACTCAATGGTTGTGCAGACACATGGGCATGTCCACTCAGCTGGCCAATCCCAGAGCAGCCACTCTGTGGCTTCCTCCACCTTGCACTGGTTCTCTGCACAAGTGACAAATTCCACCTCCCACGCCTTTCCTTGTATTGATTGATCTTTCTATGTGTTGGAAATATAAAATACACAAAATGGTAATTTTCATACTCATGAGTTCTTGCACATCTCTCCTCTTCATTTGACTCTTCTCTCTACTATCAGGTCCTTTCCCACTATACTACAACCTGAAGAAGAGCTCAGTGCAAGCTCAAAAGTTTGTCTCTCTCACCAACATAAGTTCGTCGAATAAAAGATATTACCTCACCCACCTTGCCTCTCTGTTTGTATATGGTTACTTAATATGTCTGGGTGCCATTCTGCAATTGTAACTAATGGCTAAGACTGCTAGACCTTCTTGTTCAGACATTTTTATTGTTATTTAAACTTAAATAAGTAAATAAGAATAAATAAAAATAAATACTCATTGACAAGAAAAGAAACAGAGATTAACTTGATTGGGAAATTTTGGCACATGAGTCTAAATATCTAATAGACCATCATGTTCAGATCCCAGGTTGTGTTTAGACCCGTTATACTGGGATGGGCAGCTGCAACATTTTGATCTGGATCCAAGTTTGGTTGGGAACAACCCTGGCTGCATTTGAACACTCCATCCCTCTCATAGTTTAGGGAGGTTCACATCTATAGTTTTAGCTTGGACCCATTCTAAATAAAGCAAATTCAAATGAGAAGCTACCCAGAAATAACATGGCATATCAATTTTGTATATCAATGTATAAAGCAATGGACGCAGATGGTACATTCAAGCACCGCTAGAGATTTTTTTTTTTTTTTTGGTGTGAGTATTCTCCTTTTTTTAAGATGGTATATTTAGTCTATTTCCATTCCTGAACTTTTTAAACACTTAAATAAAGTTTTCAGTATAAGTGAGAATTCTGTAAGCTGATCCTTGGAAGCATATGCAGCTTTAGAGAATGAATATTTTTCAATGATTAGCTCTTGGATCCCAGTCCTTTCTCTGTTGGGAGGGGAGAGGTAGGGGAGGAATAAGTACTTAGTTCCAAAACACAGACAGGGTTTATAGTTATTTGTAAAAAGCATATCTTAAATTCAAGATGGAGCTCACAGGTAAATCTTTCTGTTAATGATTTTACTGAATTACCTATAAACCAAAATATCTATACTATTATATACAAAATTCCAGCAACAGGATCTTGATCTAGCATGAATGACCTAGAATACAGAACCCTGAAGACCAAAATTCCTTTAAAGGGGATTTATGGCAACTCATCACCATCACTGGAAACAGGCCCTCAAATACCTAGCTCAGCCTCAGAAAATAATTCGGACAATTCTGGCTGGGGTGACAGTATAGCCAGGGAAACTCGCGTATGTATTGATACATCACAGTCCCATGGCAGTTTCCAGTAGTGGGACTCCTAAGAAGTCCCAACTGCAAATTAAAAGGTGTCCTCACCCAGTGGACCTCCTGAGGGAAGGTGGTAATGCAGATACTGCTTACTCTCACCAGGGGTGTTTTCCCAGGGGTATTCAACAGGTCCTGTTGGTGCAGGGAGGTGAAATGTGCTTGTCCTTGCATTAGTGGGGGGTAGGGCGTGTGACACAAACCCCACCTATATAAAATTCCCAATATCCTCGCTGCATTATGGAAAACATCTGTATTAAATATCCAAACAAAAAACATTATAAAAACAATTTTCCTGTATCCATCAGAGCAGGAACAATGAAATGTAAATAGGTGTGTGAACTAGGTCTATTGTGAAGTATGTCACAAAAATTCATATGTTTCAAGTATGTAAATATTTCAAAAACTAGCTACAGGGTTGTAAATTTGGAAATCACTGCTTTTTCTTGTAGCTAAGGCCCTGAATTAAGCCTCAAAAGATCTGGGTTTAATTGCTTGTTTTACAGTTATTCTATGTGACATTGGATGAATTACTTAATTCCTGTCTGCCTTAGTTTTCCCTTCTGAAAAATGAGGAAAATGATACTTCTTTCTCCCACTCTTTGTTTCGTCTACTTAGATCATGAGCTCTCCAAGGCAGGTTTCTACAGAGCATAATATTACGGGACTTTTTTTTGAGTTATGGACCCTAATTGCTAATAAATAAATTAACAGTAATAATAGACTTGGGAGGGGAGGTAGATATGGCCTTTCTGAATTTGTACCATTTGTAAAACCACTAACCATGCCTTTTCCACTTGTGGTGTTGTGTGTGTGGTAAACTCCAGAGGCCTCCTCAATAGTAGATACAAATGTATGGAATTTTCACTGTGTGTGCTGTCCACAGAGCTACTGCTTGGCCCTCCAGTGCAGCAGAATATGATGGGGTGAACCAGGCCTTCTTAGGGTTCTACTGAAAATGCCAATGCTCTGCTGCACTGCACCCCATGAAACAATTCTCTGTAAAAGACAAGAGTAGCCATTTTGGAAACTAGGTGAGAACTGGTCCCCCAGCAGCCAGAAAGGCTGGGGACTAACAACAGCCAAACAAGAACCAGTGGGCCAAAATACGAGGAGCTGCCTGCAGTCAGCAACTCAGTTCCTATCTGGATCCAGAAGAGTAGAGAGGGATGCTTCCTAGGCTGTAACCAGAGGCACCAGGCCAACCCAGAGTTTAGTAATGGTCAGAATGAGTGGCAGGGGTTAAGAAGGAGCCCTGCTAATTCAATTTCAAAGAGGGATGTGATGGTGTGCAACTCACCACTGTGGCACCTCCAGCTGGCTGTCCAGGGAAATAGCACTGCACGCTCTTCTGGTGGTGTCTCACCTGGACCCACTTCACTCCCAGGACCATGGCATCCTCTTCAGTGACACTGCCCTCTGGCTGTACCACACTCTATGTTCCCCGACTTCCAGGGGGACCTGCAGTCCACTGTCCTGCCACTTCCTTCAGTGGCAAACTACCATCCACAGTCTAGTCACTCCCATCAGTGTCTCCAGCACCCTCTTTGCCCTTGCATCAGGGCCTCAGTCTATAGATCCCTGCAGCCTACCAGGGGCTGCCTTTAGCTCTCTGCCTGCAGCACTTCCCTGTCCAGGGTGCTTGCTGCCCTCTACCTGCAAGGGAGCCAGTCCTCCTCCCTTCTTAAGCTCCAGGGAGTGACTAACTCTGTTCTGTTCTGCAGCCCTTCTTATATGGACCAGCTTGGCTCTGATTGGCTGCTCCTATAAGCCCTTCTGTGATTGGCTGCCTCCTGCGCAGCCTCCCTAGGGCTGCTTTTAACCTCTTTTCTGCCAGTGTGGGGCAGACACCCTATCACAAGGGAATTTAACCGAGAAATGATAAGAAGCTATTTGTGTTTATAATTGGCCCTGAAGGAGAAGGAACTGTTTCTATCTTTGTTATACCCCGGAAAGGATTTTGGACTGTGTGACCTGGCCAGAGGACTGAGTAACAGAAGACCCACAAAGGCTGGCTGACAGCCTGCAGTGGGTGCTGTTTGTGACAACATGGGGGCACTCAAGAGTTGGTATCAGTAGTAGTATTTTAAAATGAGCCCCCACTTATTACAAGGGACCAATGGAGGAGTTATTAAGATTTTTGGCCCAGAAGCTCCAGAAATCAGTCAAAATCCAGTAGCTACTAGTTGAGGGGCAACAAGAAGCCCAGTGGATGGCTGTCATAAATATACACAGGGCAGCTGTACTGAATTGCTTTACCTGTAAGGGGTTAATCAGTTCAATTAACCTAGTTGGCACCTGACCAGAAGGACCAATGGGGAAAGAAGATACTTTCAAATCTGGGGAGGGAAAGTTTTGTTTGTGCTCTCTTTGGTTGTTCCCTCTCTGGACGGAGAGAAGGTCCAGGCAGGAAAAAACATCTGCTAAAAACATACCGGAAATGAGCATCTAAGATTACAAAAATTGTAAGTAAAGCAAGGAAATGTGTTAGATTATCTTTTCTTTTAGCTTGTGAATTTTCCCTATGCTAAGAGATAGTTTTATTCCTGTTTTTTGTAACCGTGAAGTTGAGTCCAGAGGGGAGTCCTCTATGTTTTAAATCTTTTATTACCCTGTAAAGTTACCGTCCATCCTGATTTTGCAGGTGTGATTCTTTTACATTTTTCTTTATAATAAAGTTCTTCTTTTAAGAACCTAATTGATTTTAGGTTCTTAAAAGGGTTTGGTCTGTGCTCACTTTGTTAACCTATTGGTTGGTATATTATTCTCAAGCCTCCCCAGAAAAGGGGGTGAAGAGATTTGGGGGGATTTTTTGGGGAGATAGGGATCCAAGTGGATTGCTAATTTTTGCTAAATCACTTGGTGGTGGCAGCAATACTGTCCAAGGACAAGGAAAAGATTTGTGCCTTGGGGAAGTTTTTAACGTAAGCTGGTAGAAATAAGCTTAGGGGGTCTTTCATGCGGGTCCCCACATCTGTACCCCAGAGTTCAGAGTGGGGAGGAAACCCTGACAATGGCACAGCACGAAGTGGTACTCCTTGAAGTGCTCCAACTGGAACAGCAGCAGCAACAACAGAAGGGACAGTTCTAGGAATCGCTGATCCAGTGACTGGCTGTCCCAACTTCCCCAAATACTCTGATGCTGGGACCTGGTATGTCACCTGCCAAGCTGGGCCCAGTGATGATTCTAAGGCCTATTTGGTCACTATTGAATTGGTACTGAAGCATAGACTAAAGAAACCTGGACTGCTTGCCTAGCACCCTTCCTCTCTGGGGAAGCCCAGCCTGCATATGGAGCCCTGGATGATTAAATGGCTTGAGACTATGATGCCATGAAATCTGCCATAGTGGACCACTTGGGGGTATCCCCAGAGGCCTTCTGTTGTCTATTGTGGTCAGAGCCTCTCCCCCCAAATCATGACCTCTGGACTGGGCTACTCGATAGCTACACATGCTATGGCAGATATTATAGACTCAGTACTGCTAGAACAATTCTTAGATATATTGCCAGCGGCAATCCAAATGTGGGTTTGCCAGCATAATCCTAATTCACTGGCAACCACAGTCCAGATTATTGAAGACTATTTGGTGGCAAAATGGACCAGTAATATTCTCTGGCTCAAACTGGACACCTTGCAAACTGACTCTTGGGATAGCCTCGCCCAGTCAAGGGGGAAGGTGCCCTGGAGTTCTGGGAGGTCTGCCAAAACAAGTGAAGAACCCTCTTTGGACTCAATCAAGCAATCTGAAACCCACTTATAATGGAGCAATTACAACAGATGCACTGAGGAAGTTGAGTCAGACAGGGCCACTTAATAATCCCATTATATGTTTTGCTGTGGGAAACCAGGACACATCAGCCACTCGTGTCTGATTATGGAGTGCAACTTTCTAGACTGTGGGATTACAAAGCTGTGTAGCAACTCTGATTTTAGCATTAACAAAAATTACAGGGCCTATGTTGTCCAAGTTGAACATGAGGAAAGCAATGTGTCCAGTTTGGTCAGTTCCGGATGTTTCCAGATGCTAGTCTGGGAGGTTTTGATCAACCCCAAAACACTCCACTACGATCACTCCATGTAGGTGGTCTGTGTACATAGGAATGTGCACTCACACCCCACTGCTTGGATACAAATAAAAGTGGGCAAATGAGAAGGGAAAATCCAGGTCATTGTGGTAAAACACCTACTCTGAAGATTGGGAGAGATGGGTAGCATTTTCCCTCCTTGCTCTCCACTTGGCTGGACCTGCTTTCTTCTGAGGATGTAACCAAACAACTGGGCAATATCTTCCCAATAGTGAAATCTGAGCTCTGTGAGGGGACCACCCACTCTAGGAAGTCTTTGGCACAATTCCAGAATTATAGGAAGGCTTAGCTGCAGGCCAATCTTACTGGAGAGATGTAACTACCTCAAAAGAACCATCCATCCAAACTCGACCTGGAACAATTGATAGGTTCTTACAACCTGATATGTGGGCAGAAAGAAGATCCTACCTTGTGGGAATCATATATGAAGATAGTGGTAATTAATGGGGTTGTTACTCAAGAAGCTCAAGCAGCTCAGTTTCCCCACTTCAAATTGAGGAATGACTTGCTCTATCGGTTTGCACTGGATCCAAAATTGGGAGAACTACACTACCAGCTCCTAATTACAAGGGAAGCATGGTGAGAAAACAAGCACCTTGCACATTCTATATCTTCTTTAGGTCACCTAGGCAGGGAGAAGACTCTGGATTGGTTACTACCCCAGTTCTTTTAGCTGGGGATTTATAAGGAGACAGCTAACTTTTGTGTTTCCTGTCCTGATTGGTTGAACCAAAGGTGTCAGCACGTGCACCTGTAGTTCCCCTACCTTTAGCAGATACACCCTTCAAATGGGTAGGTATTGGTATCTTAGGCCCCTTGGAGAAAAGTGTGAGGGGACACCAGCACATACTGGCAGTGGTCAATTACACCACATGGTATCCAGAGGCAATCCCCCTGTGCTCAATGATGGCTGAAACATCAATGAGGGAACTATTACAGCTCTGCTTTCATATGGCCTTATCCACAGAGGTCCTTACAGACCAAGGAACAAACTTTATGACCTGTTTACTGCACCAGACTTGGGCCCTAAAGGTTAAACCCCCTTAAAATCTTGGTACGCTATCTACAAATAGTTTAGTAGAAAGTTTTAACCAAACCTTAAAGGGTATATTTTAAAAAGTTAGTAAAAATGGACCTCTGAAACAGGACCAACTACTGCCATACCTGTTTGCTGTACCAGAAGTGCCATAAGTTTCAACTGGATTTTCTCCCTTAGATTTATTATATAGCCAGCAGCCCCAGGAAAGCCTCAATTTACTTAAACATGAGAAGAACATCCTTGCCACTCCCAAAAGTGCGCCACAATATGTTATGCAGATCCACAAACTCCTAGACTGCATGTCACAGCTTGCTGAAGAGAACCTGGAATGGGCTCAACAAACTCAGGCCTGATATTATAATAGAGAGGCCCAGGAAAGGATTTTCCAGGGAGATTAGGTCCTACTTTTACAGCCCAATATTGAGAGTAAGCTTTTGGCCAGACAGCAGGGCCCTTATGAGTTTGTACAAAGGACTGAGGAAGTGGACTACAAAAAACAAAAACAAAACAAACAAATGTATCATATAATCTATTGAAGCCATGGAGAACCCACCAGATGACATGAGGCCTCAAGTGCAGTCTACCATAAGCCCTATGGATAAACCTATAGAGAGAATTCCCCCACACACACATTTGCAATGGCAGGCCAGAAAACTGTTGGAGTATTTTAGCACTATGTTTTCCTCAGAGTTGGATTGGACTCACCTCTTGGCCCATCACATCCAAACAAACTCAGGGGCAATGCTTGAATATAAAACTGAATGGATTCCAGAGAAGCTCCAAGGGGCTGTGTACCAAGAGATCAGGCAATGTTAGAATATGAGAAATCCCAAAGTCCTTGGTGCGTTCCAATCATGCTGGTGCCTAAGGCAGATGGCACGACCCAATTTCATGTTGATTTTTGAAGGCTGAATGCAGGTTCACGATTTGATGCCAACCCATGACCTGAGTCAACAAGCTACTGGACCAACTTGGGAAAGCTAAATACATTACAACACTACACTTGACGAAAGTGTATTAGCAAATACTTCTTATGCCAGATCTGAGAGAAAAGACAGCATTCACCACCACTCTAGGGCTGTTCCAGTTTACATCCATGCCCTTCAGTTTGCACCTTTCAGCACCTCATGGACGACATACTTCGTCTCCACTGACAAGTTGCAGCAATCTATCTTGATGATGAGGTGATCTTAAGCCCAGATTGGCAATCACATTTTATCCAGGTAACTTCTGTACTGCAGCCACCAGGGGAAGCCGGGCTCATGGCAAATCCAAAGAAATACCAATTTAGAATTCAGAAAACCAAATATTTGGGAAATCTTGTAGGAAATGGGAAAATAAAATCTCTTCAGGATGAAAGAGAGGCCCTGAGGAGAACCCCAATTCCAGGGGCCAAAAGCAAACTTGGGGTCCTTTTAGGCCTAGTGAGTTATAACCATCACTTCATATCCTATTTGGCTACCTCATTCATGGACCTCATGAAGACACTTGAGACGAAAACAGCCTGGTGGACTCCAGAGTTTCAAAAGGCATTTCAAAAGATAGATGACATCTTCTATATCCAGACTTTTCATTATTCTTTGTTTTACACACAGATGCACATGAAGTAGGCTTAGGGGCCATACTTTCACAAAACCTTCAGGGAGTAGAACATCCAGTACTCTATTTAAGCAGGAAACTCCAGCAACGAGAGACCAAGTACTCTACCACAGAGAGAGTGCCTAGCCATATGGAAGACAGTAGTGGCCCTGCAATATTACCTGCTAGGTGCTTTGTTTGAGTTTTTCACAGACCATTCTCCCTTGAAGTCGATGGAGACAATGAAAGATAGTGCAACCTTTGCATTATACAGTGGTACCTAGAGTTACAGCCTTATGCTTTCATGATACAACACTGACTAGGAGCTCAAGATGGGAATGCAGACTTTTTCTCCAAACTAGGAAGAGCCATTACCCCTGAATAAGACCCACACCCAGATTCTATATAATAGTGTGTACCAGGCCTTTGTGACTCCTGGATGGAGGCCCCACTGCTTTGCTGCACCCCAACCCAGGAAACAGTTATCTTATAAAGAAAAGAGCAGCCGTTTTGGAAACTAGTGAAATTTGGTCTTTCAGCAGCCTGAAGGGGTGGGGACTAACAGCCAATCAAGGGCCAGAAGGTTGAAATAAAAGGACCAAGTCTTTTCCTAGCTGGAACCAAAGGAGTGAGAAGGGATGCTCACTAGGCTACAGCCAGAGGAACCAGGCTGGGCCAGGGCTTAGTACTGGTCACAATCTGAAGCAAGAGCTATGGAGGACCACTGCTAATTCAATCCCGAAGACGGAATTTAACCCAGAAAGGGTAAGAAGCAATTTTTGTTTATAATTGGCCCTGAAGGACAAGGAACTGTTTCTATATTTCTTATACCCTGGAAGGGGTTTTGGACTATGTGACATGGTCAGAGGGCTGTCACAGAAGACCCACAGAGGCAGGTGACAGCCTACAGGGGGAGTTGGTAGCTGAAGGGAGTGGCAGCACTGCAACCAGATGACCAGTGAGTGCAACCCACCACACAGAACCTTTTGCTGCCTTTGAGCTTCATGCAGACACCTGTGGGATTTGCCCCTTGGTGAATGAAGGTAACCTTGGGTTAAAATCAGACTTACATTAACAAGCAAAATAAACAGATTATATTGTTTACATACATCAGGAAACTGATGATGTTTATATACCTCACTGTATTTACATAGCATTTATAAATAAAGTAGACACAGCTCAGGTATAAATAAATGTAAATCACATGTTTATGTTCACCGATTGAACCTCATTTTTCCCTGAGTCTGCTGATAGCCTGTTATTCCAGTAATCTGAAGCAGGAACAATTTCCCCAAAAAGATTGAATTATTTTTACATTTACAATGCAAAATAGAGACAAACTGTATTTTCCATTACCAATTAAATGCTTATCTGTTCCTCAACCAGGTAAATTGCTATTAACAGCCTGCTACGTTATTTTTGGGACTATTTTGAACAGAACTATTCCGGTTGCTCTAATTACAACTTCTAAAATTAATATTTAAATTTTATAATTGCTGGACTGTGGCATCCTGTGAAATAATAATTACCTGTCTGATTGCAAAGTTGAAGTGAGCTGTTACATGCATATGCTTCTTTTTAATCTTGCTGCCTGTATCCCTATCCGCTTGAACAATGTTATTAAGTTCTGAAGTTGATTATATGGGTTGGTTTGTGAGTCAGCCAACCAGCACTTCAGGCACCTAAAAATAATGTTCTTTTATTTTGTTAAGAAAAGAAATGCCTGCACCAGTTTGAGCAATGTGAGCTGGATTTTAGAATGAATACTAAGACTGATCCAATCAGTTCAGAAATCTCACATTAAACCAAACATCTTTTGAGCTGGGTGTAAGGAGAGAGGGAAAATATTTTGATAAATATTAATTCTCTCTTCTTGATACCATACCAGCTTCACACCTTACCTGAGGGTCTCATCAAATCTGGCACTCTCGGTTACACCAGTGGCTGTCTTGAAGTCTGAGACACTTTAAAGTGCAGGGAAGAGCAGTGCATTCTGAACTGGAATACAAGGTTTGATTAAATTAGCCAGTCAGAACCTCGTACAGATTGTCTTGGATTTTTTACAGTTTGTAATACATTATCATTGGAGGTAGAGACATCTTAAGGGGTTTGGGAAAGGGAGTTCAGTATGAGAATGTGAACGAGGATGGCATCACATTCCAAGAACAGAGATGAGCATGGGTGAATTTATGAAACACTCAATGGAAGAAAAAATTCTCAGGAGGCATAGTTTGAGATAGGCAGTTACTACTTTACCACTTTTTGTGCCTCAGTTAAAGGGTCCTCAAAAAAAGTTGCAGACTTTTTCAGATATACATCAGGAGTCACTCTAAGGGTCTGATGTGCCAGTTTACTTTCTTTTCTAGCTCTGATGTACAGGCAGAAGCTAGAGAGGGTGGTGCACTGATTCAAATGACTTAACATGTCTCTAAACCTTGTTCTATTGAAAAATAAGGCATAGCTTCTGGCAGGAGAGACTTGAAATTAGAGCTGGACAAAATTTTTTCAATAAATTGTTTTTTCCCCAAAAATGCATTTTTCGGGGCCCAAAGCTGTTTGCCAAATTCAGGTTTAATTCAATGAATAGCTTTGATGGGGGGGGGGGGAATTGAAAGAGTTGAAACATTTTGTTTCATCTGTTTCAATTGTTTCATTTCTAAGCATTTTGTTTTGACTTGATTCAAAACAGCATTTCAACTTTGGCCTATTTAAAAATAATATGTGAAAAACACCCCAAACAGCCAAACTGGGGGGAAAAATGTTTTGTGTCAACTGAAACATTTTCTTTGATTCAAAAGTAACTGAAAAAACAGGGTTAAAAATGAATTTTGTTTTTTGGTTCAATGAAAAAAAAAATAGTTTTCCTTTCAGATTAGACTTTCTGTGTGCCTCCCCCCCTCAGATTTTTCAATTTTGCCCCCAAACTGAAACTCCACTATTTGCTCAGCTCTACGTGCAGTACTCACTAACCTCTGGACTACCATACAGTAATTTCCACTACCCAGATAACCTTCCATGACAGACAAGTAATAGGGGTAGTCCTCAATATAAAATTCAACCTTTTCCTCTTCAGTGAAGAAAGTATGCCACATAGCTCGCCATGAATACCAGTGGGTTTTCTGCCTCTTCTCCGACTGGAACGCCCAATATTTTCATATTCTTGGTTCAATAGCTACAGAGGCACATATTTCCTGATCACCACATCTTTCTACAGTGCAGGGCTGGAGAAACTCCTGCTTGTTCATGTAACAGTGGCTAGTATTCTCTTAACTTGATAATTCAAGGTTTAGTCCCATGGTGACATCATCAGGAATAGGAAACTTTCAAATTCCATTGCTGCAAAACAGTGAGTTAGGAAGCCCACTAATTCACCAAAAACTTCTGAGCAGGCAGGCCTGTCTTCCTGCCCCTCCCACTTGAAGAGATGGGGGGAAATGGTTAGTTGTCTATTCCCTAAACAGATTGGGAAGAGAAATGAGCCACTTGAAGACCCTGATTTTCGAATCTAGATACAAAGCAGTACACACTCCTAAGTAGTTAGTACAAACTGAGGGTTACATTCTGTAACGTGTTTCCTAAGAGACTCAGCTCAGAAGGTGCAGTCCAGGGACTGACTGACAAAACTGGCTTTACTTCATCTTTGTGCCCTCCAGATTCAGGGAGGACTGAAATGGCCTCCACTGTAAGTTAGACCCCACATACCTCCCAGGGCCATGCAGTAGCACAGAATCTCCCATAATGCTCAGTGGTACAAGCACACTCTTCCCACCCAGGATTCAACCCACAGCAGTTTCCCTGTACAAGAGCTTACAAGCGAGTACAGCAGATGGCCATTTTTGCTGGCCCTATGCATCTCTCCTGCTGGAGGAATTCTCCCCCAGGCCCTTTGAACACCTGCAATGCCCCTATAACACTGCCACAATGACAACTGAGGCCAGAGTGGTGATGCTGAATCAACCCCTCGGTGTTCCAAACAATCAGGTGGTTTTATATTTAGCCACTGGTACACACAAATGCCCACTTTGCAATCATGGCAACTTCATGGGCAAATTATACTTCTGTCCACTTTTTGCTTTCTTCTCGAAACAAAATAGTAGTTGCAGCTTCTCTTCACATAGAAGTCTTTCTATGCCTCCAATAATTTTCATTGCTCATCTATATTTCTGCTGTAACCTTTTTGAGTGAGGTGAGTTCAAGGTCCACGCAACGAATGTATATAATAGTATGCGTTTCTTTGTATTCATTTTAATTCTTACAGCCAATTTTTCATGTACTTCATTTAGTTTTTACTTCTACGATATATTACTTGATTATACTGATATTTCTTGCTAATTCCATTGTTGTTTAATTATCATCAAGTGGAATTATATTTTGTAAAATTCTTTAGAAAACATTTTAAGGAAGAAAACAATAGAAAACATCATTTGGATAAGTCAGCAAACTATTGCTTGATTTATGTGTTATTTAGCTTGTCAATAAGAAGTTATATTTTCATCTTAATTACCGCCCTTTGAAAAGTGCTTCCCTAATTCAAATCAGAACTGTACTGCAGAATGTATTTCATGGTTTTAATTGTATCAAAATCATGCACTGTTTTCAGTAATTAACAAGTCTCCATAATTATGGGTGCATGGGGCTTTCTGTGTTTAACTGCAAAGTGCAAATGTTGAAAGTCAAGATATCTCAGTGGGAGAAGGACATAAAAATCTTAAAATATATGCTTAAATTATGTTTTTCTTCTTCTGGTGGCGAGTTTATATACATTTCAAACTAAAGTTTTCTTTCATTCACTGACTTTGAGAATTGCTTGCTTAACCTTGAACCCATAAATAACTAGTTCTTTAAGCATGATATACTCAAGACAGTAATTGACATATTGCAAAACAGCTCTGCCACATTCCAATATAAAGGATAGGCTATGTCCTGAGACTATGCACCTTGGTTTTGATCTGGTCGTGGGGTCCTAGTCAATCTCACTCTGCTTATTTTCAAGCCTGCATGAAGTACACATGGGAGCAGATGGAGGGAACTCTCAGACTGCTGACCTTCTTTAAAATCTTGCTGTACATAAGCTGTGAAAAAACAGCCCCATAAAGGCATTCTAAATTTTGAAGAGATAAGGTCAACAGGACCTGGGATCTGTCCGAGAGGAGGTACGCTAAGTGCTGCATTAGGGGGGCTGTGTTGGTGAGTATCTGAGTGTCCATTGCTGGGACAGTTTGTCAGTTTGACTGTGTGCTTGATTGCTTGCTTGTTTGTTTGAAAAGTGTGAATTGGGAGTGCTTTGTTCCAGGTGGGCCGTGAGTGGGCCTGACTGGTATATAAGGGCAGTCAGCAGCGAACCAGCTGAGCGGCGAACAGCAGAGGCTAACAGAGGGAGTTTGCCTGGGGAGAGCTCACTGAGGCTTTCATCTGCAGGTCTCTCTGAGTAGTTCCTGCAACAGCTGAGGAAGCTATTAAGAGGAAGGTGATATGGAAGGTGAGCGATCAGCTCTTGTAACCTGCACAGGTTGTGCCATGTTTGTCTTTCTTCCACAGGACAGAAGCGACTTTGTCTGTACAAAGTGCAAGCTGGTCTCCATATTGGAAGAGAAGGTTCGAGGTCTGGAGAAACGAGTATCGACTCTGCGTTGCATAAGGGAAAATGAAGATTTCCTGGACAGACGTCAGGAGATGCTTCTACGGCCACAATGTTCTGAAGATTCAGAGCAGGCGCAGCTTGGACAGAAGGATGGTGAAGAAGTTTGGCAGCATGTGACCTCCAGAAGGAGAAAGAGGAGCGTCCATGTACCAGCAATGGAGATACAGGTGAGCAATCGTTTCCATATTCTCTCTTCAGGTACTAATGCGGAGAGTGGACTCGATGACCCATCTGAGGGAAGGGAGCAGAAGGAGACTCCACCGATTGGCAGGCAAAAGATGCACTGTCCTAGGGATGGGAGTTCCACGACCACCACTCCCAAGAGGAGGAGGAGGAGGGTGGTGGTGGTCGGGGACTCCCTCCTCAGGGGGACTGAGTCATCTATCTGCCGCCCCGACCGGGAAAACCGAGAGGTCTGCTGCTTGCCAGGAGCTAGGATACACGATGTGATGGAGAGACTGCTGAGACTCATCAAGCCCTCGGATCGCTACCCCTTCCTGCTTCTCCACGTGGGCACCAATGATACTGCCAAGAATGACCTTGAGCGGATCACTGAAGACTACGTGGCTCTGGGAAGAAGGATAAAGGAGTTTGAGGCGCAAGTGGTGTTCTCGTCCATCCTCCCTGTGCAAGGAAAAGGCCTGGGTAGAGACCGTCGAATCGTGGAAGTCAATGAATGGCTACGCAGGTGGTGTCGGAGAGAAGGCTTTGGATTCTTTGACCATGGGATGGTGTTCCAAGAAGGAGGAGTGCTAGGCAGAGACGGGCTCCACCTAATGAAGAGAGGGAAGAGCATCTTCGCCAGCAGGCTGGCTAACCTAGTGAGGAGGGCTTTAAACTAGGTTCACCGGGGGAAGGAGACCAAAGCCCTGAGGTAAGTGGGGAAATGGGATCCTGGGAGGAAGCACAAGCAGGAGAGCGCAAGAGGGGAGGACTCCTGTATCATACTGAGAAAGAGGGACGATCGATGAGTTATCTTAAGTGCCTATACACAAATGCAAGAAGCCTGGGAAACAAGCAGGGAGAACTGGAAGTCCTGGCACAGTCAGGGAACTATGATGTCATTGGAATAACAGAGACTTGGTGGGATAACTCACAGGACTGGAGTACTGTCCTGGATGGATATAAACTGTTCAGGAAGGACAGGCAGGGCAGAAAAGGTGGGGGAGTTGCATTGTATGTAAGAGAGGAGTATGACTGCTCAGAGCTCCGGTACGAAACTGCAGAAAAACCTGAAAGTCTCTGGATAAAGTTGAGAAGTGTGAGCAACAAGGGTGATGTCATGGTCGGAGTCTGCTATAAACCACCAGACCAGGGGGATGAGGTGGACGAGGCTTTCTTCTGGCAACTAGCAGAAGTTGCTAGATCGCAGGCCCTGGTTCTCATGGGAGACTTTAATCACCCTGATATCTGCTGTGAGAGCAATACAGCGGTGCACAGACAATCCAGGAAGTTTTTGGAAAGTATAGGGGACAATTTCCTGGTGCAAGTGCTGGAGGAACCAACTAGGGGCAGAGCTTTTCTTGACCTGCTGCTCACAAACAGGGAAGAATTAGTAGGGGAAGCAAAAGTGGATGGGAACCTGGGAGGCAGTGACCATGAGATGGTCGAGTTCAGGATCCTGACACAAGGAAGAAAGGAGAGCAGCAGAATACGGACCCTGGACTTCAGAAAAGCAGACTTTGACTCCCTCAGGGAACAGATGGGAAGGATCCCCAGCGAGAATAACATGAAGGGCAAAGGGTTCCAGGAGAGCTGGCTGTATTTTAAAGAATCCTTATTGCGGTTGCAGGAACAAACCATTGCGATGTGTAGAAAGAATAGTAAATATGGCAGGCGACCAGCTTGGCTTAACAGTGAAATCCTTGCTGACCTTAAACGCAAAAAAGAAGCTTACAAGAAGTGGAAGATTGGACAAATGACCAGGGAGGAGTATAACAATATTGCTCAGGCATGCAGGAGTGAAATCAGGAAGGCCAAATCACACTTGGAGTTGCAGCTAGCAAGAGATGTTAAGAGTAACAAGAAGGGTTTCTTCAGGTATGTTAGCAACAAGAAGAAAGTCAAGGAAAGTGTGGGCCCCTTACTGAATGAGGGAGGCAACCTAGTGACTGAGGATGTGGAAAAAGCTAATGTACTCAATGATTTTTTTGCCTCTGTCTTCACGAACAAGGTCAGCTCCCAGACTGCTGCACTGGGCAGCACAGTATGGGGAGAAGATGACCAGCCCTCTGTGGAGAAAGAAGTGGTTCGGAACTATTTAGAAAAACTGAACGTGCACAAGTCCATGGGGCTGGATGCGCTGCATCCGAGGGTGCTAAAGGAGTTGGCGGATGTGATTGCGGAGCCATTGGCCATCATCTTTGAAAACTCATGGCGATCGGGGGAGGTCCCGGATGACTGGAAAAAGGCTAATGTAGTGCCCATCTTTAAAAAAGGGAAGGAGGAGGATCCGGGGAACTACGGGCCAGTCAGCCTCATCTCAGTCCCTGGAAAAATCATGGAGCAGGTCCTCAGGGAATCAATTATGAAACACTTAGAGGAGAGGAAAGTGATCAGGAACAGTCAGCATGGATTCACCAAGGGGAAGTCGTGCCTGACTAACCTAATTGCCTTCTATGAGGAGATAACTGGTTCTGTGGATGAGGGGAAAGCAGTGGATGTGTTATTCCTTGACTTTAGCAAAGCTTTTGATACGGTCTCCCACAGTATTCTTGCCGCCAAGTTAAAGAAGTATGGGCTGGATGAATGGACGGTAAGGTGGATAGAAAGCTGGCTAGATCGTCAGGCTCAACGGGTAGTGATCAATGGCTCCATGTCTAATTGGCAGCCGGTTTCGAGCGGAGTGTCCCAAGGGTCGGTCCTGGGGCCGGTTTTGTTTAATATTTTTATTAATGATCTGGAGGATGGTGTGGACTGCACTCTCAGCAAGTTTGCAGATGACACTAAACTGGGAGGCGTGGTAGATACGCTGGAGGGTAGGGATCGGATACAGAGGGACCTAGACAAATTAGAGGATTGGGCCAAAAAAAACCTGATGAGGTTCAACAAGGACAAGTGCAGAGTCCTGCACTTAGGACGGAAGAATCCCATGCACTGCTACAGACTAGGGACCAAATGGCTAGGTAGCAGTTCTGCAGAAAAGGACCTAGGCGTCACAGTGGACAAGAAGCTGGATATGAGTCAACAGTGTGCTCTTGTTGCCAAGAAGGCTAACGGCATTTTGGGCTGTATAAGTAGGGGCATTGCCAGCAGATCGAGGGACGTGATCGTTCCCCTTTATTCGACATTGGTGAGGCCTCATCTGGAGTACTGTGTCCAGTTTTGGGCCCCACACTACAAGAAGGATGAGGAAAAATTGGAAAGAGTCCAGCGGAGGGCAACAAAAATAATTAGGGGTCTGGAGCACATGACTTATGAGGAGAGGCTGAGGGAACTGGGATTGTTTAGTCTGCAGAAGAGAAGAATGGGAGGGATTTGATAGCTGCTTTCAACTACCTGAGGGGGGGTTCCAAAGAGGATGGAGCTTGGCTGTTCTCAGTGGTGGCAGATGACAGAACAAGGAGCAATGGTCTCAAGTTGCAGTGGGGGAGGTCTAGGTTGGATATTAGGAAACACTATTTCACTAGGAGGGTGGTGAAGCACTGGAATGCGTTACCTAGGGAGGTGGTGGAGTCTCCTTCCTTGGAGGTTTTTAAGGCCCGGCTTGACAAAGCCCTGGCTGGGATGATTTAGTTGAGAATTGGTCCTGCTTTGAGCAGGGGGTTGGACTAGATGACCTCCTGAGGTCCCTTCCAACCCTGATATTCTATGATTCTACTATAAAGATAGGTCAGCCTGCATTAAAGTGAGGGAGAATTGTTGTAACGCTGGTCAAAAATTTTCTGTCAAATGTTTTTGATGGAAAAATTGGTTATTGACAAAACATTTTTTTTTGAAAATGTGTCTGTTTTCCATAGAAAATTTAGATTTTGGGGTGGGGGGGTCAAAAGAAATGCCTAACTTGTGAAATATTTTGGATGAAACGCTTGATGTACCTCAACTACAATTCCCAGGAAGCACTGTGATGGCATTTCTGCATTGAATTATTTTGGTTTATGGATTAATTTTTTTATATATATATTTCATCCAAAAGACACAAAATTCTGTGGAAATTTTTTAATTTTTGTCAGAATTTTCAATGGGAAAAAAACATTTTCCTAACGATTCTAAGGAAAAATTGATGGAGGCCAAGCTTGTTTGGTTTTGTGGGAGTTGACTGAGTTTGATGGCATCAGAATTGGTTCACTGGAGAAGTAAAGATGTGATAATAGAAATTAAATATACATGGATCTGGAGGCATGTGATGGGGGAGGGGGGGCGTGATATGGTGGTACAGGCATTTCTTATGCTGGACAGCTAGTTTAACCCTTAGTTAAGTAGGTGTAGGAGAAGATTTTTTTTTAAGCCATGTTATGCATCTTATAGGGAGAGAATGAGTAACTTGTGCCTTATGATAGTGGAGAAACCCTACCTTAGACTGCACCTCAGGCCTATTCTGAATATGTTGGTGCTGCCTGCTGTCCCACATTCCATAACATGAGGTCAGGGGAGAAGGGGATCTTTTATGTTTGAGTGGGTTAAATTTCTCTTCTCCATACCCTCCTAACACAAATGCTGCTGCTATGCCTGAGGCTATTTCAGAGCCTGTTGGTTATTGCCTTCTTGAATGTTGCTGTCTTTTCTGGCCTCTGATAATGTCTGTCTTCTTCCCCTTCCTCCCACCTTTCTATGTCCCTGCCTCTGCACCCCCTTTTCATTATCCTAAGTATAAGAATGGGTTGGGGAAAATTGAATAATTTACATAGGAAAGTGAGATCCCCAACCAAATGGGTTTGGTGTTTATACAATCCCCACCACTGGATATATATTGAAGATCTGCAAACACAAATGAAGGTCAGGAAACGGGTGTTGGGACATCTCCCCTCTCTTTTAAAGGGTGTGGGGGGGGGAGACTGAGAGAGTCTCCTGTCCTGACATGAATTTTCCCCAAAGTAAACATTTTGATTTTGAGAGAACTGATATTTTCTCTCCCAGCCCTAAAGTTAGTAAGGATGAATCTGCAGCTATTTGGGTGTGTGGAGGGCTGGAGATTAGAGTTTGTGCAGCTTACAAAGTAAAATTCCTTAACTACAGAAATCGAAGACAAGTCATATAATATTCATTTTCCAAAATGTATTAAAAATAAATACTCCAATCACTAGTTTTGTTATCAGAGATTTAAAATTGTTGAGATATGGAGTTGATCTAGCATCTTTAATAGTTCATATTTCTAGTGGCCTTCTTTGCTTCAAGTCAAGAGTTAAAGAGTATTGCAGATTTATCTTCTCTGTTTTTAAAATAGCTTCTGTCAGAGATTCAGTTTTCATCTGCAGATCTGTCTATCGTCATTCATAAAAGTACATGAAGGCAACAATGGTACATTTAGAACCAGCTTTCCCTATAAAAGTAATGGTCTTTTCTTTTTCTCAGAAAATGAATTATTTATAGCTGTACATTAGCTTCAATAGTGTATATTTTTAACTCTAAGTTTTTTAAACTGTAGAGATTTGCACTTTCTACTCTTTGGTTCAATAAACGGAAATAAAGTCTTATATAGTCAAAAATCAATGATCATTTGGAACCGTTCAAGCTGTACATTTTAAGCCTGATTAGTGAGAATAACAACAGTTCCAAGGAACAAAACTGTGATTGTATTAAGTAGAAGTGACAAAAGTCCCATTAGGAAATGACTCACTCTTCTATGTTTTCCTATAATGCCACTTTTTAAAACAAAAAGTCACATTTTTTCAGGCAGCTGACAGACAGAAACTGAAATTCACCTGAATTGTTTCTGTATTTACTGAAAAAGAGTTTTATAATAAAGATTATACTGCCATCTATTGGATGACACTATTCTACAGATAAACCATCTCATTTCTCTTTCTGGATTTATAAGACCAAATAAATTAATTTGAGTGGTTCACAATTTTCCTTTGAAAATTTACTGATAATTACATAGCCATTCTTTTATTTGGCAATATTTGTATTTCAGGTAAACAGATTTGTCTTCAATTTGCTACCACCAGCAAATGATCTGAAGAGAGAGATTCCACCATGGTGTCAAATGAAAGCTTAATGGAAAATCACTGAAACAAAAATACCTTGGAAATACTACCTTCCGTTTTACAGAGATCATGTGGAGATGTTTTTACGCATGATCTCAGTCAGTAGAATGGCATCACTTGTTATGTGGAAGAAAAGGTCGCGTAGCCAGCAATACTTTGTATTACAAAGAATCTTCTGACATAAAGAGACTTCATGAAAACTTTAGAAGTAATCCAATGAAGCTTAGGGAAAATGTTTTGCCCATGTGAAACTGATTTTAGTTTCTGACAGAATTTTAATTGAAAGTTCTGGCACTGCATGTTGTTTTTATCTGTCACCTAGAGCATCAATCGATATCTTAGACATGAAATGTGCTTATCTCTGTACTATCTAGATGTCAGTTTGTATAGGCACCCGGTCAATAAATTTGTTTGAGTATTATTATAGTAGTTTAGTGCATTAGGACCTCATAGAAGTAACTGGGTGAACTAAACTGAAGGAACCTCAAAGCTTAACTGCTGAGAGTAAATTGAGAAAAAAGTTTTCTACTGCTGCTGCTCCCATTGATATTCTAGAGGTTGGGAGGCTTTAAAGCACAGTTCCATTCTCAAAAGCACTATGTAAAAATGACACTTTCTCATTGAATAGATCTATACTTTTTGTGTATTTTATGTCACACCTGCTTATTTTGACTAAAGGTGTTACTAGTTTATATTTTTTAGCACCACAGCTGTGGGAGAGTGAGATGGTCTTTTGATCATATGTAAGCCAGAGGCCATGTCTATACTACCACTTATGTCGGCAAAACATATGTTGCTCAGCGGTGTGAAACAAACACCCTTCTGAGCGACATACGTTTCACCAGCATAAGTGGTAGTGTGCACAGTGCTATGTCAGTGGGCGAGCTTCTCCTGCCAACAAAGCTACTCCCGCTCGTTGGGGGTGGTTTAATTATGTCAACAGGAGAGCTCGCTCCTGTCGGCATACAGCGGCTACACGAGACATCTTATAGCAGTTCAGCTGCATTGGCACAGCTGTGCCGCAGTAAGGTCTCTACTGTAGACAGAACCATATATAATCTTGTTAATTTATGATGCTCTTATTGTTCATGTATGACCTAGAAAAGAACCCAGATTGACTTTCTGGTTCTAAGTTGAATTTATAAGGCTGCTAGTTAGATTTTTTTTTCTTTACCTATAAACTGATCAGATTTGATCTGGAATCACTGAGACAAAATAAAGATAGAACCTCACAATGCCATTTTTACAGACACTTTGCAGAATAGAATTGCACTTTAAAACTTCATTGAAAAAACTATTATTGTTGGAAACTGAGAAGTTTAGATAATTTTGTACTGGAGGAAAAAAGAGCTAGTACAGGGTCTGCACTATGCCTTGGACAAGCTACTGAATCTCTCTGTGCCTCAGGTCACCATATGTAAAATGTAGATAACAATACTCCCCTCTTTCATAGGAATTTTTCGAGGATAAATTTACTACCAGCTGAGTATTAAGATTTGTTCTCAGACCCTGCAATGATCATAGTCATAGTAAAGCCTATATCTAAAAAAATTAGAAAGGATTTTGTATTTATTTTTAAATGCTTAGAATCAAAGGACTGGAAGGACCTCAAGAGGTCTTCTAGTTCAGTCCCCTGCACTCAAGTCGGGACTAAGTATTATCTAGAGCATTCCTGACAGGTGTTTGTCCAACCTACTATTAAAAATCTCCAATGATGAAGATTCCACAATCTCCGTAGGCAATTTAGTCCAGTGTTTAACCACCCTGACAGGAATTTTTTCCTAATGTCCAACCTAAACTGCCCTTGCTGCAATTTAAGCCCATTGCTTCTTGTCTTATCCTCTGAGACTAACAATTTCTCTTCCCTGCTTCTCTCCCTCTTAAAAAGAAGAGCTTAAAAAGAGAACGAGTTCTTGGAAACAGTCTTTTCAAATCATCAATTATGGAGAATAGGCTAGGATTTTTAGACTATTATACACAGAAGCATGCTGGGACAAATGCAGTGAAAACTGCAGAAAAAGGCAAACACAAGATACACCCTTCGGCCTATGGAAAATACATAGGAGCTGATGAGCAGAAGCCATTGTACTATGTCAACAAGAATTTCACCATTCCTAAATAGGGAGAAAGAATGGTTAATCTCAGTCATGTAAAGTCACACTCACTCCCAGCTCCAGATGGCACCAGAGTCATCAACTATGACACAGAATAACAATCCACTCCAGTCACAGATATGCATTGTGACTGAAAGGGCTGTCCTTGCAGAAATGGAAATGCAATTAACTACATACCCCACTACAAATAGTAGATTGGTCTGCAAATCCCTGTTTTAGGGAACTAATGACACAGATGTCCTTCAGCCTCATGAACAATGCTGGATAAAGACACGATCCATCCTAAGTAAAGGGTGACTCTGAATTTGAGATTAAGAAGCCTACTCCAAAGATCATGGAAGTCAATAGAAAGATTTTTTGCATCAGGCTCACGGAGCACTGAATTCTTAGACAATAACAATATGGGAGCAACTGCACCCTCACACAGCACTTGTGAATTAGGGAGTGCACCGCATATCCCTCAGTGGGAGTTTGATAGTGCTCCTGCTCTGATCCTCTGCATTGTTTTTAAGTCTGCTTGGTAGAACTCACTCTATTTTCTCCATCCCACTCACACGGGATAATCAACCAAAAAAATAAATAGATAGATAAAAGGCGAGTTTCTATCGGGGTAGGTAAAGAGACAGAGAGAGAGAGAGAACAGGAGCCCCCCTCTCCACAACCATCCCACCCAGTCAGGATTGGAACTTTTCTATCTTAACCAATGTTTCAGTTGTTTAAAAAAAAACAGAAGTTCCTGTAACAATGATGAACCAAACAGCAAGAGACCTGCCCCCTTTCTCCTCTTTAATTCCAAGAAAGGCACAACATGAGAGACCACTGAACAGCCAGGTTTGTGATTTATTTCTGTAGGAACCAATGCAAATCTTTTTTTTGAAATTAAATTTGTTCAGGTCAGACATAGCCCGGATGTAGTCGACAAAGTCACTTTAACTTTCAATAAACTCTGGGAGTGTAGGATTGTCTGTTTCAAGGGAGATACAAGCATTATAGGCAGGGATGTGCAAAAACTAATATTTTCCTTATTATTTCCTGATGATATTTAACCAGAAGATACCTTGTTGACATAATGTTGTATGTAAAAATAATCCTAGAGGTAAGAAAAATGATTTGTGCATTTGGTTTTATTATTATGAGGCCTATTCTGGTGGCAGGGGGGAAGAGTGGGGACCTATGCATGCAGTCTGATTTCACCAGCATCTCAATCGGTGTGACACCATGAGCAGAGAGGAGCTCTATTTTCCCTGTGGCTGTGAGTCTATTTATTTATTTTGGTAATGTCTACTGGGCTAAAAGCCTGTATTTATTTAAATGGTGTATTTCAATGAATGACAAATATTGTGTTAGCAGCACTGAGGACTGGAATCATTTTCTTATTCACAGAACAGGCAGCAGCTTTGTAAGCTTCCCTACTCAGCCCCACCATTGTGCCTCCATCCTAACCTAGAATGACAGCAGCTAAAAAGGACAGGACAGTTTGAGCAGAGCGTGTAAATAAGTCATGGGTGTGAGTATGTGACTGGGTACCAGAATTCTGAAGTGGGCTAATCCATTTCATGAGCCACCCACACCATTCAAGATCATGACATACCATACACCACAATTGTGGATTAAAAACACAATGATAATTATCAGATCAGATGAAGTCCCAGATAAAAACACTAGTGATCTCACTCCTGGAGAATAGGGCTGGATCAATAGAAACTACCAAGAGTATGTTCCAGTTCAGTAGACCTAGAAAGTCCTAGCATCTATGTTTGGAACAAGGAAAGTGTTTAATTTAGCCAATGATTTTCATTTAATCAATACCTGTAGACAGTAACAAAAATATTTCAAGAATGGATATTTTCAAGAAGCAAAAATAATCTACAATAGAATATGACAAACTGCATGTCTACTAGATATCAGGACAAAAAGGATTATAAGATAAACTGTTGCTTTGCCACATCTCCTGAATAAGGAGCAATGCCGAGGAACAAACTGGGAATCAGATTGGGACACTGAGCTATAGATTGCTTCCTGAGTCCCGTCCTGCTCACTGGGAGGATGGGAGGATAAGTAATCTGCTTAAGTCTGTACCTGGGATAGGTTACTTTCCCCTACAGCACAGCTGTGCTGGTTGGTTTGGTGAGTGGGCACTTCCTGATCCCCAACCCACAACACTTATATACATACGCACTGCAGGAGGGAGAATGTCAGACCTTCAGATGCTCTCACCAGATAGCTGGTACAGGGAAGTAAGGAGGAGACTTATGTCCATGCTCTGTTTCCAACCTACCCTCCAAAATGTCCCTTCATGCACCTGTTACATTCCCTATGTCAGAAGAAAGGTGTCGGAGAGGGAGGGCCAAGAGCTGATGCACTTGTACTATGGGTACAGACTGGAGGCAATGAGAGAATGGGTGGGGGGAAGGGATAGGCTGTTGGGGGATATAAGCACAGGAGCCCAGGACAGAGGGGAGAAGGTAGGGAGGGACATGCTAGGGATAGAGGCAGAAAATGGTAGACTGTGGGAAATGGGGAAGAAGAGTCTGTAACCACTAAAGAGAACACTCCCCTTCCAAAACTGGAATTGAACCCCAGATTCCTAAATCCCATGTTTCCTCTACTGTCAGCAGATAGCTGTGAAGCCAACTGGCAAAATGTGTCTTAATAAGATAGTATTAACAGCCCACTACTGCTACCGCTTACCTCATTATCTCAAGTAGCAGAGGACTGTGGATTTAAAGGTTCCAACCCTGCTGGTGAAGATCAATATGGCTCCACCTGGTAGAATTTCAGTTTTTCAGTTTTGTTTTGTTTTTTGTTTTGTTTAATTAGGAACTATAAGCAAAAACATTACACTAAAAGAGCATTAAGACAGAAACAATCAAGTACTCAAATATTAGGAAATGCCAGAATTAAGCTTGCCCGTGCAAACTTAATTTAGCCTGTTGTGCATATACATCGTGACACTGCCTTTAATTACATGATGACATTCTATTTTTTCCACTGGAGCCCTGCCTCATTCATTGCAATGGATTTGTGATGCTTAAGGAATCAATTAGGGTTGTGTAGTGGATAAGGCTTCTGTCTTTATTTGTTGCAAAAGTTGGAAGGGGTGGAGTGAATCAGGCTGGTGACTGCAGGAAAAGAAAGGTGATGTCTTGGTTATAAGGTAGTTGAATACTTCCCTGGGAAATTAGATTTTATCCCTACCTCTGCCAACTATGGGATGCTGGGCAAGTCACTTAAACCAAACTTTTCACAGGTAGCCACCTTGTGTTTCCTCATTTTGTGGCTATCCAATTTGAGAGACCTGGGGCCTGATTTGCAGAAGTGCTGATTACTCACAAGTGTAACTGAAGTCAGTGGGAGTTGCACACTAAATGCATGAAAGTGTTATAAAATGCTAAGTATATCAAGATGGGCATCCAGAATTAGCGGATACTTGACAATTGTATCATTCTGTCTCAGATTCTCATCCATACAATGGGGATAATACTCTCTTACCTCACACATGTTGTGAAGATAAATTCATTGATGTTTATGAAGCACCCAGAAGCTACAGTTATGAGTGTCATAAAAAAGCTTTGAGGAAGTTAATAATACTGTCTGACTTTCAATTTCTCAAGAGTCTTCCAAGTGAATAGTTGGGGAGCCATCATCTCAATTTTCCCAATGGAAAACTGAAATTTTTCAGTAAAACATAAATTTTTGCCATGGAAAATTTAGGTTTCAAGAAAAGGGTATTTTTCATTGGAAAATCATTCATATGAAACATTTCTGACCAGCCCTAGTATGCAGTGAATAAAGCCTGGAATCACACACTGAATGAAGGGGATAATACAATATTGAACAAGTAGCCAGTTAGTGAGCTTCATCCTGTCCTGCGCACAAAACGAGGTAGCGGTCTTGCAGAAAAAATAGTATACAATTATATAATAAAGACTGTATCGTAATGCATACACACAAGGAGGGTGAATTGAGGTTACCCAAGCAATCTTAATTTCCTAACTTTTGAGTGCTCAACTTTGCAAACGTAATGTTCTTTTAACATAGGGTTTGATAGTTTTTCACATAATTATATATATACATATACACACACACACAATAGTAGAGACTTCTATTAGTCTCATCTATCTCTTACTCCCCCCCACTCTTATCTTCATTAGCCCTCCTTTCTCTTTCTTCCCAGTACTTCTCCATATTCTTCCCTGGTTTCCACTATCAGTCCCAACAATCTTTACTGAACGTCACTAAAACAAAATTGAATAACTTTTAAAGTAAATAACTCCTTGGCATTTCTTCTCAAGAAAACACAAGTGAAACAGAGATTGAGAGAGTTCATCCAATGGCACCGGCTTTTTTTATCTACTTTTTTTTGTTATTCTATAAAATAGCACAATGGACAGAAGGAGAGAGATAACAAAAATGACAGAGTCCCTGATATAAAGTTTTTTTCTTCCTTTTGTAGTAACCCCCCAGAGAAACCATAAAAGAAGCAGAGAGATAGAGATACTGTACCACAAAAGACAAAGTCCCTAAAGTTCAACTTACAAAAAATACTTGTTAAGGTTTTGTAGTACAGCACTTCCCCAGAGAAAGCAGAAGCAATACAAGAGACAGATTCCAGTTTACAATAGTGACACTAAGAATTTACTTTGTGACTTTTAGGTTTCATGGGCCTTATCCAAATGCCACTGAAATCATTGGCAGTCTTTCCATTCACTTTAAATGGATTGAAACAGCACTGTTTATCTTACATTTGGGGATCTGAAAAACCTTTGCAAACATTAGTTAATTTTGTCCCACAGTAACCTGTAAAGATATACATTGTATTTCTCCATTTTACAAATGAAGAGAGGGTGCACAGAAAGATTAAAAAACTCAAGCTGGCATGCTCATAGAAAGGCACTTCATCCCTTATCCCCTAACCATGGATACTTTATACTCTATGGGCAAGATTCTCTAATGTGTTAGGGAGGAGTTAGACTGGTGGAGAAGAGAGAGCATGGCAGAGTAGAGCAAAGTATAGCAATTCTCACTCAACTCCAACTTAGAGCAGCCCAACTGATGGAGTTTATCTATGAGGCTCTATCTACAGCCATTATCCCAATTTTATAGAAATTGCAGCAGTCCTAAAGCCTCAGATAAGTGCTTATCAAATATAAATTATTCCTGATTCTTCCTCTCCATAACCGCAAGACTTCTGATGATTTTCTATGTCAAATGATTATGTCGAGACACTGTAATGAGAAATCCATATAACGTATATAAAATAGCACTACATTTGTAATTAATCGTAAGAATAAAAAAAAATGTCACAGTGGACTTCGCTGACCCATCAAAACCTGGGGTAGAAACAACAAGCTTGAAAAATAGGCAGTCACATGTACATTTGTAATATAGTATTATTTATATTAATCTTTTGGGGCTCTGGTATAAAAATGAGAAATGAAATAAGATAGGAAAGAAGTTAAAAGTCATTCTTGAAAGGAAAGAAAAAGTCACCATAAATGAAATATGAACTATATTAATCTCAGATTTAACATAAACATGTCGTTTTTCATATTGTGGTTAGAGCACTGGCACTTAAAGGTAGAAGTATAGTAACAAAGGGAAACTATCTGGTGTATTGTAACTGAAATTCCAAGAGCACCAGGACTTATTTTATACCATAATTAATTGTGGATTAATTCCATGAATTCAGGCAAATAACTAGTCCTATTTAATAGGCCAGATCCTGAGATGTGCTAAGCACTTGCCAGCACCTTTAACTTCAGTGAAGTAGCAGGTTAGATGTCCCTCTTTTGGCCTCAATTCCCACTAAAAGCAATCAGAGTTGATTAATATATTGTGGGTTCGGTGCCTATATGTTTAACAGATGATTTCATGATCAAGGCACAATTTCCACATACTGTATTAATGCAATTCCTAGTATTTAGAAAATTCAGCACAGTACCTAATACTGGTGTTTAAAGTGTAATGACAAAAGCAATGTGAACTGAATAAAGGGAACTCAAGATGTGAAAATTACAGTTAAGACATTTGTTATTTGTATTGTATTTAGTTTCAATCAGTTTTTTAATACTAACCCTGAATTGATACAGCATATTCTATCGTATAACTATAAAGGTGGATTGCTCTGTAATTATAATTGTCTATAGTTTCATATGTTGTTTAGCTACAGCAACTACTCTATGCCATTCTTTGGCCCATATCATTCAATTAGCCCTAATGAGTGAAAGTTTTAATGCTTAACCCAACACCTCTCCGAGCATATTCTTGTAAGGAAGCGTAATAAATAGCTGGTAATACATAGCGACATCTGATTAGGACAAATTATTTTCAAAATAGATCTGCCATGAAAACTAAAATGGAAGGTAAAGTGACAGAACAACTGCTGTTAAATTCTATTTTCAGCATTATAATTGAGATAATATACCGTAATTTATTTTAATGAGTTACAATTAAGAAATGGTTTCGAGAGTTGCATGTAATTTCTTTCAATTATTAGTTATTAGTTGCTCATGCATAAATGTGTTTTAATATTGGATTATTTGAACTGTTGTAGATGATTAAAGCTTCTCAGTATATAAATTCTTTGCTTGTAGTTCAGCAGAATTGTGCATGGCATGGTCAATTCTTGCACAAGACATAAGAAGGAGATCATAGTGACACTTGGGAGAAATATTTCTTAAGTATTAGGAAGAGAACTTGTAAAGTAATGTGGGAATAGTGTCAGAGAAATCCTGATATAGTTAACATTGAATTTTGTTTTATCTAACTACAGCTACAGTTTAATGGCCCCTGTCTTAATAAAATATTAAGTTAACCTGGTTGCTGAGTGACTTATTATGCTACATATTCTTTCACTTTATCAAGATAAAGAAATATTATCATGGGAGTCTATGCTAACAAGACTCGGCACGGCTTGTATTGTTAAAGAACAGGTTCACCTCAGAGGAATATGAAGACCTACAGAAACTGGTGCCTCTTTAGCTGAAAAGGAACTCTACTTATCTTAAACAGTCTATTTTGTATTAAGAATGGTTTATAAAAACAAGCATCCTCCCTATTCCCAGTCACTCTCACAGAACTCAATACTTACTATGTTTGTTATCCAAGCGCAAAAAATAAAAACATCTGAACAATTTTATAAATAGCTGAAAAACACTGAAGATTAACCTGACATGAGAGTAGGCCTGATTTAATATGAGTAATTGGAAATGGGTGAGGCCTCATTTCTTGGGAGACAGGATTAGGGAGGTAAATGGATCAGCAGGCTGGACGCGGAATGTCCGTACTAGCAAAAATAAAGGGAAACATCCTGTAAACCATTTATAATGGACAAGAGAACAATGGATAAAATAGGCCTGAAACATAGGATGAGGTAAAGAGTAAATTGTGCAAGGACTGTGCATACTGTACAGGAATTGGTTCCTACAAAATGACCAGACCAATCCCAAAATGTGTAATGTAATGTATAGTAAGTGTAATTTAATGTGTAAGTGTATATAAAGGAGGAGGTTTACTGTGTAACTTTGGATGTGTGGTACACCCTTAACCCACCCCCTATGATTGAGTCTAAACAACTCAGTATAGCTTTGCTGTATGCCAAATAAAGGAACCTGAGTGATGAGACTGGAGTTCAACTGCGTTCTTGGGGACCTGAGTGGAAGAGATCTCAAAGGAATCCCAACAATGAGCCAGTCCTCATATCACATTACCTCTTGACCTTGGCCTGATTCTTATTTATGCTAAGGCCCCCTTACACTGCTTTGACAATGTGAAGGGCCCATAAAATCGGTGGAAATAAAGGGGCCTTAGTACAAATAATAATCAGTCTTTTTTTGACAGAATATTCTCTCTTGGAGGCCGTGTATACATTCTACTTTCTTCCATTCATACAGAAACCTAGTCACTGTTATGTATTTGTATTTTATTATTTTTATTGTGGTTCAACTGTAAGTCTTATTAAAATTAGGTTAAATTGTTACAAGAAACAGAGGTCTTAACGATTCATAAGCACACACTGCAGTTATATTTTAAAAATATGTCTTTTTGCAATTATACTTAGTCAACACAACAATAGCATCTTACTATAATTAATAATTATCTCCTGCAACCATCTTTCAGTAACTTAAAAAGGAGTTATAATGTATAATACACTCCGAATTTTAAATAGATTTCATGCCAGTTCAGAATTAAACAAATATCAGTCTTAAATCTCTTGAAAACTTCGATTTATTTTAAATGTTGGGGCTGGACAAACAATTCAGAAAAGCAAAACAAAACTCTCATCCCTATTCCAATATAACTGGCTAAACTCAGCCCTGTAACAAGTGGGTGTAACTCTACTAAACACAATGGACTAAATTTGAGCCCATGAATTTTAATATTAGGAGCTGAATCTCCCCCAAAACATATTAATTTCAGAGATAATGGGGGCTTTTAAATTATACACGTAGTATCTGACAGTGCCATTTTATTTTCTTAATTTCCATGATCTGATAAGTAAAGCACCTTGGGCTTTAGCATAGTAGCAGAATTACGTGAAACAAGTACGAAGCCACCTGCTTTTGTTGCCCTTACATGTGAACTCAAGAAGAAAAAGGTACATGAATTTCATTCACTAGAGTACATGAACTTTTTCCCATGCAAAAATGGGGTTAGATTCCAGTGAAAACAGGAGTTTTCAAGCAAAGATTAACCTTTTTTTCCAGATGAAAATGGGTATCATTTTCAAGCAGAGATGGCTTTTGAATCAAAAACATGTAAAAATGTATATTTTCTTGCTAAATTGTATTCTTAGTCATTCCACCACAGTTGTAAATAAAGTGAAATTTGGGGTGGGGAAAAGGCAGGGAGTGAGACAAGCTGTGAAACAAAATGAGTGCAATTTTTCCTGTGTAATTCTATGAAATATAAATTATGAATTTTGCTCATCTCTATTTTAAACACATTTATACAAAAGAAATATCCTACTTTTCCTTGAACACTGGATAATAATATTTAGAATATATGGTAAAAGGTACACATTCATGGCTCTGCAACACCTTTCAGTTTTAGCGTCTGAAACTGAGGTTATGGCAGCCCCTTTATGAAAACTCTTTCAGACAAGATGGAGAGATCATCAGTCAACTGGTAAAGATTCTGTAGACCACACAGCAATTTCAATTGTTCACCAATAAGAACAAGCTGGGGAGACGGACTTGTCTGACATTGCTGACGAGTTAAAGGAACAGAACAACAGGATGTTTGATTGAGGAAAGCTTTAGCAGCGGTTTCATATGCAGGTAAATTGGGATTTACATTCTGTGTTACCTAGATGTAGATTACATTATATCATGATATGTCACATGCAGTTCAATGGATGCTTCAAGATATTAATTTAAGATGCTAGTTTGATTTGAGATAGCTCTTTATGAAGAAAGTTGGGTGCCCAACTTCCAATGAATTTCAATGGAAGATGAATACTAACTCCTTTAGGCTCCATTGAAAACCCAAGCCTATTTGAATTTTAGGTGTTTAATTTTAGATCTAGATTTTTATTTTCCCATGTTTGTTAGTTGGGGAAAAAAGAAGTTAAGGAATATTTTATTTTATTGTTTTTAAACAAATTAAATGTCATCTGGAAAAGACTGCGGAGATCACTGCAATGGTTCTACACATTCAATTTCTTAGTATAACAAGGCTGGGTTTCCATGAGTAGTTGCTACTGTTTTTTTTTCTTGCAAACAGTCTATTCTGTACAGATGCAAGGTTGGCTAAATCCCACTTAGACAGTAACATACAGTATATCAGCAACACTGTGTAAGCAGAGTCACAGTCTGCATGATACATTTATTTGAGGCCTTTATTTTCCTGTACATTTTAAAGCTTTCTTTTCCTGCTTGAAGATTATATTCATCCTGAAACATTACCCTTCAAGTGTTAAAATGACAAGTGCTGATGAGGGTAAAGCTGATCAGCGCCAAGACTCCCACTGCTGAACATTATAAAGTTTCTGTTGTTCAAACAGCTCAGTTAATTATCCAAGTGTGAAGGATATTAGGAGGGGACCCGCTGAGCTTTACAGCTGACTTCCAGGGAATTATCCTAATGGACCCATTATAAGGAAATTATGACAGATACAGCATACAGGGTCTTCTCCTTACTTCTCATGAGGATTTGTGCAGGACCTTATAATCTTACAGAGAGTTAGGAAATTCCTCAGAATCAAAGGGAAATTATATTTTAAGGGAGATGAGTAGTTCAATCAGCCTCATAGTGCTTTATCACATAAACCCAGAGAGGATTCCAGAGTCACACACGTTAATTGCCTGCTGCAAAGATAGTTGCTATTGCTTCTGGTGCAAAAGACTATTTTCTCAGATTTAAGTTATTCAAATGACTAGTATGCCTTATCTGCAAATCAAAGTGCAGTCACTCCTACTTCCTTGTAAAATTTTGAAAGCCACATTTTTCTCTTAAATGAGACTTCACAATGGACATGCATTTGTCCTTTTTTTTTTTTTTTTTTTTTTTTTTATAATGAACATATTTTTTTCCTTTTTTTTTTTTTTTTTGGTATTGGTATAATCAGCAGCTTGTGTACATATAAATTCAATTCAACAGTAAAGGGGCAGGAAAAGTGAGGTACACTGGCAGAATCTGATGAGGGATATGAAAGCTACTGCACCTTTAATTCCCACTGAAGTCAGTGGGATTTGGAATCCACTGGAGTCAGCCCTAGAAAAATCAGCCCTTAAACTGATACAACAACTGTTTGTACAATTACTGTGCTTCATAGTCTTTCACGTTCATGATCATCCAATGGCTTAGAACTGTTCTCAGAAGAGTGAAGAAGTTCTGAATGAGGAGTTGTTACTTGAAAACTAACAGTTAATTTTCTAAGTCCAACAGGGAAATAATCGTACTGGAAAGGTTCTACAGCAAAGTTCACTGACTATTATTATAATTATATAATCATTTATAAGGGGTCTATCACAATAGCATCTAGTAACCATAAATTCATAATTTCCAGGCATTTGTAATATTTCCAGACATTCAGTATCTCTTTCTTTGAAATATTGTATGACTTTAATGACAAATACTTATAAATTGTGAGTATCTGTGCCTAACAGCTTCTATAAAATAGTGGGATGAGCAATTTTGGGTGCGATAATATCACTGGAAGTTATGCCCTGCACTTATTACCATAAAGTCATAAGTGGAATGGTATAATAATGGAACAATAATGGAAGCCACATTTCCATAATTGAGATAATCCATATTCTGTAGTACCACCGGTTAATTTGTAAAATTAATTTGATGTGATAAATGGTTATAAAGTTGTCATGCAACTATTCAGCACTGAACCCACTGAGAGGTTTCTCTTCTATAAGCATTTGAGTTATTTTCCTTCCTTCTCCTTTCCTGCCTTTCTTTTTTTGCCGATTTGGAGCCTAAAACCAATGGAAGTTTTGCAACTGAATGTATCAAGCCCTTTGAATTTGTCAGTTCCAGAAGTGATGTTTAATTTAGAAAGGGGGGTAGCAGGAGCCAATCTTGCAGTCCTTACTCACACAAGTAGCCATGTGGCTTCAAATGAACTAATTGTGAGAGAAAGGCTGTGGGAAGGTACAAATAAGATAATATAGATAAAATAAGAACTGGCATGATCTTTTTTTGCAATGTTCAAGACAAACCTAAGTTTTCTGAGGTTTTTAACAGTTTAATTGTTCCTAACCTGCCTCCACTTCCTATCATCATGTGTTTCTGATTGTCCTGATTACATCCAAGACCAGAAATGACAAAAACCCTCAAGAAAGGCTGTTATCAGGTTACCTCCAGAACACATAGAGGCAAGTAGGCCCAAAATATTAATGCGAAACTTCATTATTTCCAGTGCAATGATGTAGTCCTAAATTGCACCAATATGATCTTCAATGTAACTACAAGTATTGCCCCTGGGATAGAGTGCAAGTATTTCTCTCTGGAAAAGGTAAGCCAGCACTCTGATCACTTAGATGCTAATTAATTCACCAGAGGAAGATGATTGGAGTAGTTATCTAATCAGGCTGGCAAGCTAGGTAAGATAAAGATCCAATTACCTGATTAGCCCAAATCTGACAAAGAGGCACTGGAAGGAAGTGCCATGGGACAAGGGAGGGAGGAAAACAGAAACAGGCCTAGCTGAGCCCAGTCACACAGAGGCCTCAGAGAAGGGAGACGTTTGTTCCCCTCAGGTTCTGATGAGAGGGCTAAAGCACTGTAGATATTGTAAATAGACTGTTGCAAGGGGACAATAGGAATATTGGTGAAGGGAACTTGAAATAAAAGGTGACTGAGTGCACACCTAGTGGAGTCTCTGTAGTTTCTGCAGGGAAGAAGACAGGAGCTAAGCCGTGCCATGTTACATCCGCACTCCTCCAAGGTGGTCAGTTTGGACAGAGACCAGTGCCCACGCAAATCCCCACTGAAGTGCCTGGGGGTCCTGTCAGGTACAGGGTTTGGCCTGAACAGAGCTTGTTACAGGATTGGTGCCTTTTTGTGGTTCATCCCTTGCTAATTGGAAGATAGACTGAAGGAGACCTCATGTTAAGAGATCCACCTGAAATAGTACAGCACAGTGACTGATTTGTTAAGTTCTTGGGGGTATAAATTTTTGAAATGTGGTATTTTCTGCATGTAACAGATTATTATTGCTTACTATTATTACTATGTTTGAGTGATCATGGCCTTGAACCCAGACCACAGTTGTCACCCAGCAGCTCACTCATTCCATTAGAGGAGGGGGCTAGCAAACATCTAGCTCACAAAGGGCCCCGCCCACAAATGCCTGATTGAGGGAGATGTCAAGCCCTGTGGCTGGTTGGAATGCACTACTTAAACCAGAAAGAGGGTCAGGAAGTTGTCCAAGCAAGTAGGTGAATTGCTGGCTGACTGTTTGGTTCTAGGGGGTCTGTCCACTTGCCTGAGTTCTGCCTCCAAGACTGTTCCTATCTTCCTTATCCTAGACTCTCAGGTGTTCCACTTTCCTGCTTTGCTTCAGGTCCCTGCTCTGATGATGACTCCAGTGGTGACCCCTGGCTTGACTTCTGGCTCTGAGCTTTGGCTTAGCACCTGACTATGTCTCCAGCTCTGTGCTCTGGCTGGACTCCTGACTCTGACACTAGCTCCTGTTTCAGGTTCCTGACTCTAACCATTAGGCAAGATCACCCACACGGCAGTCCCTACACTATGCATCAATACAATGACTAGCACCATGGGCCCTTAATTAGGACCACTGAGTCCAGATTAACAAAGGGATTTAGGAGTTTCAACGCCTAACTTTTAGGTGCCTCTAAAATCACTAGTACAACAATGGGACCCACAAAGCCTGAGTTAGTCACTCGGGCACCCTATGCAGCTAATGCAATCTTCATAAGCCTTTGAGCTAGGTGTGGAATGCAGTAGAGTCTTATAGAGTAATTCTCACTCTTTTTCTGGCCCAATTAATATTCAATTATTTAAATAAAGTGGAACAGCTTCAACAAGAGAGATTGATTGAGAGCCATATCAGAAAATCCCACAGTCCAGGTGCTAAGGCACCCTGTTCAAATCCAGTCTCATCAAGCAGAGAGGGCCATTAAACCAGTGTCTCCCATATCCTGGGTGAGTACCCTAACTACTAGGCTAAAGGTTATAAGGGAGGCCATCTTCTCCACCCCACCAGGCCATTTTGCATGGAGTTAGTTGTGCTCAGAGATCACCTACTGGATTGGGACCTGCAGGTAAGACAGGCAGTCCTCTACCTATCTTCTCAAAGGTTGTGGATCATGCAGGGCTTGGGCTGGAGATAGGCATCCAGATGCCTAGAGGGAGGCAGCTTTGTGCGTGCCCAGAGGCAGAAACATAGGCGCCTAGGAGACTTTTATAGCAGGAATTTAGGCACCAAATTAGCTTAGGTGCCTATAGGTTTAGGCAGCAACCAAGTGGGGAATTTTTTAATCAAAGTGATGCCTACAACTGGGATGTAGGCACCTAAGTCCCAGTTTTAGGCACCACTTTGATCCACTGGGGATCTGGCCCATTGGCCCTACCATACTACAAAAATTAGAATATGAAAGTTATGCACAAATTCACAAAATAGATACTATGCATTTTTATTTATTGATATTTGTGACATTACCTGATTAGCATATGGCTCATTGTTGCAACCACTGTTATATATTTGCTGCAAATATCGTACAAAGGTTGTCGAGTGAGGTGTCTATAGAAAGGTTTATGTTTTGCTGGTTATGATTATGCTATCTGTGTGCATGTCATAATTTATCAGATATGATAATCTTGTTTATATGTTTGTATCACCTTTGTATTACGAGTTACAGGTCTGTATTTCAAACTTGTGCTATGCTTCTGGGTGACACCCCCAGACAGTTTGGCATCAGCATTGCCTAGCCATCTTCATGGCCCATTAAGGACCATCAGCTATACAACTGACCCATTGAGAGAAGGCAGATACACCTTATGACTCAGCAAGGCATGCAGGGACATGCCTATGGAGAGAACTCTCAGGCTTCCAAGCCATGTGTGGGGCAGCTTGTGTTTGAAACAAAGGAAGCACAGGCCACATGGCAAGAGACTATAAAAGGCAGCTGCATCTTCTCCGTTTTGTCTTCAATCCTGCTTCTTACCTCTGAAGGAACCTTGCTACAAATGGAAGCTTTGAACAATGGACTGAATGACCCATCCAAGCTGTGGATGTACTCCAGAGACTTGATTTAAGCCATCAGTTTATCTCATCACCGCTACAAGCCTGAACCAAGAACTTTGCCATTACTGTATGTAATTGATTCCTTTAACTAATTTTAACTCTCACCTTTCTTTCTTTCTTTCTTTTTATAAACAAACTTTTAAATTTTAGATACTAAAGGATTGGCATCAGCGTGATTTTTGGGTAAGATCTAAGTTATATATTGACCTGGGTGTGTGGCTGGTCCTTTGGGATCAGAACCTATTATTTGATGAGACCAGTTGTAAAGAACCACTCATCTCTGAATCCAGTGTTTTTGGTGGTGATATAAGAACTGGAATACCTGAAGAAACTGCCTTTATGTTTTCTTGTTAGCCAGTGTGGTGAAACAGGAGTTTATTGTTGTGGCTGGTTTGGTATATCTTATAAAAGAATAACCACCAGTTTTGGGTTGTGTTTGCCCTCTTTCTCAGCAGTTTGTCCTGAATTTGGCATTCTCAGTTGTGACCCACTAAGGCACGGTTACAATATTAAAGACATTTTATTTAAAAACTATACTGAAGCATATAAAACAAACTGCAGTAAGGAAGAACTCCAGATCCATCCTCTGTGGTCACAGAGGACTTCTGTATAGTGAATCTAGGGAGGTTCCCCTGCATGACAGGGGGCTGCATGTGGGGAAGCCGCATGTGGGGAAGCCACACGTGGGATCTGCACCTTTGTTGCCAGCACATCACTAACCAAGCACAGCTCTAACCATTACCATGGCATCTATTCACAAAAAGACAAGCCCAACATATTTATCTTTTCCTCATAGCTTAATTTGTAGCCAGCAAGCTTAACTCCCTCTACCTTGAGCCTCAGTGTCAGTCTTATTGAATGAAAATTCAATTCTCATGCAAGGCTCTCAAGAGTAATTATAATGATAGGGAGAATAGTTCTGTACAAAGAACTCTAAATGAAATTCAACAGCAGCTTTTGTAGTAATAACAATACCCATTTCCCTGCATTTATAATCTATTCCTCTAGAAATGCAACCTAATGGTTTGTTTACCTTGCTTACAGCTGTGCAATGGACTCAGGGCTTCAGAGTCTTTCTGCAGTTGCCTGTATCTCTCCCTCCCTGGTCAAATGCATTTCCATTTGTAACCATACTCCTCACACATGTGCTATTCTATAGTATTACATTTACACATTCTTGCACGTGATAGCTACTGAAAACAGTCAAGGGTTGCTTCTGTGGGGTGCTGAGTGCCCTGTAGTGCACATAGCAACTTGCAGGATCAGGCCAATTGTCACTCCAATTTGCTTAATTAGAAAGTGAGCAGCTCATTTTGAGAAATATCATTCAGAAGTCACCTTTCTGGGAAACTCAGACAAAACCCCATTATTAATTTTGTAATAAGTTCAGGGAATAGGAAAACCATTCTGAAAATGCAAAATCAGGTTCAGATTCTGTGACACACACTCCAGACAATATTTTTGGGATACTGCTCAGGAGACATTAAACCTAAAATATTCCCGGTATCATTTAGCAGAATCCTAGGTCATTTGCCAAATTCTAATAATAAATGCTATCCCCTTAAACTTGGGTCTAGGCAAATTAAATTTGATTAATGGCTCACTCTCTGGCCACATAGTCATCCAGTTATAAAGGTAGCAAGGAAACATCAGGAGGTGATTGGGAAATAAGTAGAACATATACTGTGAAGATATTTGTATTGCTCAGTTTTACTTTCTTAAATTTTGGAAGGATAACTGATGTTTTCTCTAGAATTTATCATATACAACAGTCCAGCAAATTAGCCATACATTTCTGAAAAATGTATTGTGGCAGCAAACCGCAGGAGAAATGTGTATATTAAAATGCGCTCTACCATAGGATCTCAATTTCTTTTATTTTGAAACAAGACGCCTTCAAACTAAAATGGTGCTGGAGATAGGTTTAAAGCTCACAGTTTGTGTTGCAGCCAGAATAAAACAATAAAAGCACCAGTATCAGGGATTCCTATTATAGAAAAAAAGCACAATCAAATTGCACTTTTAACAAGTTGGCTGAAATTTGTCAAATTGGGAAAACAAGTAAAACTCATGTTGGGCTAACCTCACAAGATTTGGATACGCACCAAAAATCCTTGATCCATATACACAGTTGAACACACTAACTTCCTTCCACCCTGCTGCAAAGCCTACTGTGCCCTGGCTTCCCACTTCCTCCTTCCCATTGAATAGCCCTCAAGAAAGACTTCTAGCACTCTATAACCTTAACTACTCAAGATAATTGCTGTCCCTTGATAGGTTCCATGTTACCAAATCTCCCACCCTGGATGGTTCTACCACAGCCAAAGAGGTCTTGGTTCATAGATGAATTTATTAAAAAAAAACAACCTGTCATAGGTTTCACCCCCACTCTGAACTTTAAGGTACAGATGTGGGGATCTGCATGAGAACCCCTAAGCTTAATCAGTATGCTGCCACCATCCAAATATTTGAGTCATTTGGGAAACTCTGTCTTCTCCCCCAAAATCTTTCCCTCCCAAGTACTATAACCCTTCCTTGGGTAGCCTTGAGAGACTCCTCCACCAATTCCCTGGTGAGTCCAGATCCAACCCCCTTGATCTTAAACCAAGGAAAAATCAATCAGGTTCTTAAAAAGAAGGCTTTTAATTAAAGAAAAGAAAGGTTAAAAAAAAAAAACCTCTGGGAGAGAGCATACAAGCTTCTTTCACAGACAACAGATTCAAAACACAGAGGATGTTCCCCTGGGCAAAACCTTTAGTTACACAAAAGAATACCCAATTTGATTATTCCCCTAATACACAAGACAAGTTACAAAAGAAAATAAACATAAACCTATTTATTCCTTTTCTAATACTCACTACTCTGATAAGAGGCTGATTCCTTGATCTTTTCCACTCCGGCCAAAACTTAAACTGACTGAGACAAAGGAAAATTTCCCTCCTTCCTCTTGAAAAATCTTGTCCCCGCATTGGTTCCTCTGGTCAGGTGTCAGCTAGGCTAGGTGAACTTCTTAACCCTTTACAGGTAAAAGAGGCATTAACCCTTAACTCTCTTTTTATGACAATACCCCAAACAAGCTATGGCTAAATTAAAAGAAAGGAGGTGGCAATGCCTCAAGTAACACCCTTTTATGGACTGGGGTGTGATCAACTTCCAGAGTCTTGAAGTATGAAAAATATTAGTCAATAAGGAATGGAAGACCAAATACACCTCCAAAATGTATAGGCAATAGGCCGAGATGCTACAGTACTATTTCAGACCCATTTCCTCAGACAGGCATTTGGGGACACTGGCTCAGGTCACTGTCCCTTTTTGCACCTTCATCACTGCTAGTGCATTTGCTTCTTGTGATGGGTGAATTCCATCTTTATAGTACATTCAGGGAGATATGGAAAATACATGGTTAAAATGATAGAGACAAAATGTGTGAGAATATATTTTATTGGACCAACTTCTGTTGGTGAAAGACAAGCTTTTGAGCTACACAGAGCTGTTCCTCAGATTACCTTTTGAAGGAAGAGCTCTGTGTAGCTCGAAAGCTTGTCTCTCTCACCAACAAAAGTTAGTCCACTAAAAGATATTACATTACCCACCTTGTTTCTGTAATATCCTGGAACCAACAGGGCTACAACACTGCATAGTTAAAATCATGTCCATTTTATTTTGAAAACTTTACTATACTTTAAATTTCTATGTAAATAAATAGAAGAATCAAATATAGGGAGAAAGCATGGAGGTATTAATATTTTTCCCAGCATAATTTGATTTTATATGCCCAAACCAAACACTATTTTTACCCAGTCATCATGAGATTTTTACCAGGGCCAACCCACGAATTTCTGAAACAAATGCACCTCTCCCCGCACCATCTCAGTGCAGGTGCAGATGCTTGATCAGACTAGAAGGAAGACAAACCATGGGATCCTCAGAGAAAGGAGGAAGGGAGGGGCAGGTCTGGATGTTATGAAGCCTTCTCTGCACCCCCTCCCCTGGCCCAGAGTGCACAGGGAGATAAGGCTTGGGCAGAGAGAGTGGCAAGGGAGAAGGAGGAGATTCTCTGCCTCTTCCTGCTGCCATTGGCTAGACTGTGCAGGGATGGGAGAGTTAGTTGATTGTTTCTTACATCTCCCCACCTCCTGTATCTGAAGGACCCAGGACATGGAGCAGCAGTTCTGCTGCAGTTGCTGCCTTGTCCTCCTGGTCCTAAAATAGAGGTATAGTTAGAACTTTGTTTCCAAGACGCTGTAGGTCTGACCGATCACCAATTTTTGGAATTGGAGAGGGTTTTTTTCCTTTGGTATAGTATTCACAAGATGCCTAGTGGGTTTTTTCACCTGCCTCACTGCATCCCAGAGGCCTAATTTTAGGCTAATAAGGAGTTAGGACAGGATTTAAAAGTTGTGAGCTTATAAGTGAGTTTGTTAATTTTTGCTGCAACTTGCATCCAGTGTCTAGTCAGGTGACAGCCTCAAAGGGGCCAGTTCCCAGAAGTAAACATGAGTAAGAGACCTGGGAGAGGACTGGTGGATCCCATTAGCCTGTAGGAAGAAGTAATTCCCCAGCAAGTGTAGAGAAGACATCAGCTCCAGTGCTGACCCATTGAAAAACATAAAACTCTCCAGAGATACCTTGAAAGAAAGACTGGAAGAAGTACTATTACTGTTTTGTGGAACTGATTAGTGGCTAGTCTCATATGCGTCTAGAACTCTGACAGATGCAGAGACGATGTATGCACAAACTGAAAAAGGGACACTGGGTTGGGTATGTGGATGTAAAAGATTTCATGACTTACTCTATGGTCATAGCTTCTAAGCAGAAACTGATCACAAACAACTGATTGCAATACACAAAAAGGGACTTGGAGAAGCACCACCAAGGATACAGTGATTACTTTTGAATGTACAGAAGTATGGTGTAACCCTGGAGTTCCAACCTGGATGCCACTTAGTAATGGCAGACAAACTCTCAAGAGCATATGCTCCATCTAGTATTACACAGCCTGGAACAAATAGTACACATATATGTGAACTTGATAAAAAATGTCACATGTTGTATGTGCAGGCATAGGGGATGAATTGGAGACAGCTAAAGACATAATTCTGCAAGCAGTGATACAAGTCATAAGTAAAGGAGAAAAAAAATCAGCATGTGCAACCTGCCTACTCACGCTATAAAAATGGAGTGTTCTTGAAGGAGACACAGATCACGGTTCCCACAGTGATGAGAAGAAAATTATTAGAATGAACACACGAAGGGCACCAGGAAATGACAATGAAGAAATGGTGAGCAGGTGTGGAAAGTGTCAGAAGTATGAAGATTCTCATCAGAAAAAAACAGTGATACCACACAAACAATTTGCAATTGCATGGCACAATAACACCTTCACTTGCAGCATAGACATCCCCTTTGAGAGTGATATTAATTTTTGTGTTTTTTACAATGGAAGAAATTTAGTACTCATTTACTTCCATGCAGTCCAGTGGAGTTACACCAAAAGTGAATTTGTCCCAATTAGTTAAATGAGTTTATTTATTTGTTTGATAATTTTCACACCATTTTGCTTTTCTTTATTTGAAAAAAAACTCTATGAATTTTTCTAAAATAAAATATGGGTGAGACAGAGAGAGGAGACTACAGTGGGCAAAAGGAAAGGGACAGTTTGATAATCTGAGGATTTTTATCTCTTTAGTTTAAACAAAATTTGTAGTGAGATTTGAATTGACATTGGCAGACAGGTTTATATACAGAGGTCACAAGGCAATATTCCAAAGACATATGGAGCTGCAGCTTTACAGCCAGCAGCATTATCGTCAGACTCTCCCACTGGCTCACAACTTCACACCCATACAGGACAGCAAAAATAAATAAATAAATACATAAATAAAAAATAAATTAAAAAAGGCACAAACCAATACAACAAATGAAAAGTAAATATATTAACATACTAAAGCTTAATAATGTAGATGGGATCATGTCATGATAGAGGAATAAGCAATTATTTTCAGCAATTATGACATTTGAGCATCTAGCAACTGAAAAATACCGATAGAACTAATTTATATTATTATTATATGTATTTTGGTAGCTTCTAGGAGCCCCAGTTATGGACCAGGATCTCACTGTGCCACGCAGTGTATAAACATAGAACAAAAGCTTCTGCTAACATGTACTCCTTCTTGATCCTATTTTAAATTGATTATCATAATCTGCTTTTTCCACACCTTCTGCCCTCTTAGAGCTATTAATGAAATATCTGATTTTCAGGCATTAGAGTAAGCAAACAGCATCTTTTGAAGCTATGGACACAATATCCAGCAGGATTTTTCCTGGGTAGGAGTCGTGTGGCTGGCATATTTCCCAAGAGACCAAGCAAATGATTTCTAAAATACACCCAGTATTCACTATCTGGGAGAGCAAAAATCTTGTACTTGCTCTTGAAACAAGGTCTCGAGGGCCAGCACTCTGGGCTGCCATTGTGCCATCAGACTGGCTTTTCATAGTAAATTTTCTGAAACAGAAATTGATTATAGTCAACCTTTCTTTCCCCAACTCATTCTACATTTGCTCAAAGTCCATTTTTATTTATTATATTTTAAAGTCCAGTGATTTCTGAGATATTACCCTTCACACATATAACCCCAAGGGCATTTGAAGTTCTGATGACATTGTGATCGCTAAACTTTAGTTGACTCTCAACTTCTATCTTATTTATCATCCTTTGTCTTATTTCCCAGCAACATTAGGACTAAGTGTATAATAGTCTGTGCCTCTACTGGTAACTCCACAAAATGTGTCAGGAAAGAGCCCTGTATTACCTCCAGGAAGAGGCACCCTTTCTTATCAATTCCATAATTGCCAGCCCACTCAATATTAGCTAATTGAAATTCCAATGATTAATGATCCATTCTTTTTACAGGCTTTCCTTATCTTCTTCTCCTTTCTAAACACTGTCTAGGAGGGCTATACCAATTTCCACTGATTTTTTTTCTTTTAATTTGCCTATCTTTCATCTTCATCTAAACTGTCCGTATTCAGGTGTCCAAACTACATATGCCATTTATTTCTTTTGTCAAATATCGTTACTCATTCATATTGCCATATGTCTTTTTATCCTGCCATGTCTATCCCTTTTACAGTATGTATTTATCATGACATTTCAGCCTATATTCTCTCTCTCTCCAGCTATATTTGTAAAATGGGCATTGTGAAAGGGCAATTCTGCATGTCTACCTAAACTCCAAACTGCACAAATATCTGACATTACCACCCAGTCTGGGACTCTCAGCCAACGGTTACAAAAATGAATTTTCTAAAGAAACAGCATACTTCAAGAATTGCAGTTAGGCTGGCTGTGCCTGCTTCTTTGGTCGACTGGAAGCAAGTGGCCTTTGTCTTCTCAATGGAAGCGGAGGGTCCTCAGCAGCTTTGAAAATCTGACCATTAAGGTGCCCAACAGTCGGCATCCACATTTGAAAATACTGGCCTTCGTGGTTCGGTGCTTTAATTTCCTCATATGAAAAATGGCAATAATAATTCTCTCCTACTTCACCGGAGATTGTGAGGGTAAATTTGTTATTGTTTTAATAGTCCTTTGATATTCTGGGATGGAATGTGCTATAGAGGTATTATTTATTTTCTAATAGTTGAAATCAGAGTAACTAAGAAAGCAATGCATATATTGTATTATAACCAGCCATGGGCCATGTCTGAAATACTTGACCACTGGTAGAGTATCATCAAAATACAGTATCTGCTGTTAATTTTATCCTAAATGTGTCAAGCAGAGTATTGAATACCTGAATACAAATTTTGGGAGACAGAAAGATTTCATCACTATCAATAGTGCCATTTCATCTGAAATCTGAAAAACATATTTCGAAAGTCATGTTTTGTTGACATCACAAAGTCAGTAAACACTCTCTGCAGTCAGTCTCAAGCATTGTAGCTTCTGCTTTACTGTTGTGTCAAGGCTACTTTCAGCAGTGCATGGAAACATTTTCACCTATAAGACTCTACCAAGAAATGATACAGCACTGCTAAAGCAGAAACTTGAATCCTTGAGAATACAGACTTAGCTACGATACAAACCTTTTGAATAGCTCAAAGAGATCTAGCGAAAACAAGACTCTTACATAACAATTGCACAAGAGTAACTTCATTTATCGAGCTGAACTTCTTTGCTTCTATGTGTACACCTGGGAAACAAAATGTGATTTGGTGGTTGTTTCTTTAAAATTATATTAAAGGTGCTGTTCCTTGGAGATTGAAGTCCTCTTTACATTCACAACACTGGAAAATTTGTGCTTCCCTATACTTTCATGCCAAAATTCCTCGCTTCTCTGCTGGAAAAAACCACCATTGGTGTTTCCTAGTTCACTCTCCTCATTCCAATCAATCCTAAACCAGTGCTGAGAGGGTTAGCAAGGATGCCAACTGTGATGGTGGTGATATTTATGATGTGGACACCATTCTTTAGGACCTGAGATGAAACCACTAATTTATATTTAGTGTAGACCACTAAAAAGTCATTCTCTTTCCATCACTAGATTGAGGCTGACAGCCTGAAGGGAAGAGCCATTTCCCATCACCAATCTCCAAAGCCATATAGTTGTCCCAGAAAATAGGATCTTATGTTCTACTGAAATAATTGTAACAATCATCAACAACAAAAAAGAGGGTGATTAAGAATACATTTTTGCAAGATTTACTTCTGCACCTCCTGTACTAATTTCATGTAGACAGACAGACTGACCAATGACTACACACATCCATAGAAAGGAGAGAGATCATTCAGTGTACTGTGACTATTATGTGCTGTGCCAACATGACATTCTGGCTTTAGCGCTGGTTTTATGGACAAAGGAGCATCACCTCAGTGTAAAACACAAAGCTGACATGGGGCTCTTTTGCCTCTCTCCCTCCTTGTTCAGGGAGTAGCAGGGGAACTGAGACACGACCAAGATGCCCTTATGTCACATGGATCCTTGGATGCATTTCCAGCCCCCTGTAGCCAGGGCCGGTGCTACCATTAAGGCAAACTAGGAGGTTGCCTAGGGTGCCAAGATTTGGGGGCACCAAAAAGCGGTGCCCCCAATTTTTTTTTACAGTGTTCCTGAGCTGGGCTGCCGGTGGCGCGCTGACACGTGTGGCTCAGACTCCCTCTCCCAGCGCAGCGGCCACTCCACTTCTCCCACCTCCCAGGCTTGCGGCGCCAATCAGCTGTTTGGCGCCACAAGCCTGGGAGAGGAGGAGAATTAGAGCGGGGACGGCGTGCTCGGGGGAGGAGGCAGAGCAGAGATGAGCTGGGGTGGGGAGCTGCCGCACGGCTCCCGGTGGGGGGAGCTGCCGCAGGGCTGGGGGGTGGGGGGGTGCAAGGTGGAAGTTTTGCCTAGGGCGCGAAACTTCCTTGCACCGGCCCTGCCTGTAGCAAATGCAGCCCATGGTAAGTTGCAGCAGCCTCAAGAGACTTGCCTTCACAGAGCAGAAGAAAGCTCAGGGGACTGCAAACCTGAGCTTTAAAACACCTTTGCATATAGCCCCCAGCTTCGTCCTTTGTGAAGTTTGGCCATACCAAAGGATCTACCCCATTATAAATATTTAAAAGCTAATAAAAGTGACTATCAAATCCTAGATATTTTAACTGTGTCACAGATACTGACTATAATATAAGTTACAAAAAAAGTCACCATACATAAAAGTGTTACAAATTGCTAGTCATCTTAATGCGCACACATATCTTCCATTAATTTTATATGTGTATGTCATTCCCATTCAAGAGGTGAATATACACATGATAAGGTACAGCAAGGATATTGCTTTATGGGTAAGTGTCTATCATAATAGGGCCCAACCTGGTGGTGGCCTTTAGGCACTTCCACAGTATAAATGTTAAGTAGCAATAATAAAATGGTATTTGTGGCCCCTTGTATGAGTGCAATTAATTTATGTAATATTGTACATCCTGGACAACTGTACCAGGCATTTTCCAATGTGGAATGTTTACTGCAATGTAAGAATTTTTTACAGATACAGGGTATTGCTGACTGATGGAAACGATCAGTGCTCTAATAATCTGGTTGCCTGGGGCTGAAAAAGGGGATACCCAGTAAGTAGAGTAGGTATAGGCCAAAATGTTAGAAATAACATTGAAGTTAAAAAAAAAAATCCATAACAGAATGAAAACCATCCTCTGTGCCAAGCATCACTAACTATGGCTTACACATACATTAGGCTCCTATTGTAGCATCCAGATTCAAAGTCCTTTTTCAAATGGTAAAACGTGTTTGTTCTGAAACCTACAAAAATAACTCCAACAATAAAATTCATGCAAAAGTACTTGCTATTATACACTTATATATACAGACAGCAATCAGTACAGTTCTGGAGGCCTAGCAGCAAGTTAATGAGGTTTCAGTATTCAATAACTGAGATAAAGCTGACTCAGAGAAACAACAGAGCTGTCAGATTGTCATTTCTAACAGGCAACATAATAAACCTATACCAGAGGCCAGTTAAGAATAAATGCACAATAATCATCTGATAGGAGATAACAATCTAACAATCTTTTTCCTTAAGAATGGTCCTGCCTAACTCATCTTATTGAACTGCTTGTTTATGTATTTACTTACTTAATGGATGTCTAAAAGGCTGGTAGTAGCCTGGTGTGCATGTGTGACATGGATATTTAACATTTTTCACAGGACAGTGCTCCACTGTATAGAAACACGGTCCAGGAGAATGGGTAAATTACTTCTTAAAAACTCTAAATACCTCAGGACTATGAGAACATTAACTCCCATGAGACTGATCAATATTTAAATATCTATTATTTGAATACAGCCATCAGTATTGGCATTAGAGATGGGATAACAACCTAATGTAGTTAGGTAATAGTTGAATATAGAATCTTTTGTGTGGGTATTAGCTGAAGACTAAATAAGAAAAGTGGGGGTTAATAGTAAATTATCCACATCCCTCTTATCTCCCTCGGAGATAGTATGAATTAAGTGAAGGGCCAGTTCTTTGGGGAGGGGGAGGAGGAAAGCCCTGCCATAGTTTCCAAAATGCCCACCCCCCTACTCCCTTTGGGGAAGGAGAGTGATATCTCCCACTTGTGTTCCCCTCCAAACACCATTCACCGGAGGGGAATGAAATTAACCACTACCAAGTAAAGAACATAGACATAATCTCTCATGGGTGGCAGCAGTAACCAGTAGCCCTCTACTGGGTCCTATTGCAGTAGCGCCATTCAAACTTCTCTGCATTCTGGGGCTCCTACTGGACATATGTTCCAAACTGCATCATGCATCTCAAAAGCTCACAGCTTCCATTTTTTGGCTCAACGGTTTTAGAAATGCTATGCACTCTGGGATACAAGATACTGTATAAACTTCAGAGCAGAGGGAATTTGAATGTAGCTGCAACAGACTGAAGTGGCTACTTCAGTGCAATGGCAGTCATTTTAGGTATTCAGTGTTTAAAGTTTATTTGGTGGTGGCTTTGGGGTTGCTTTCTTTTGTTCTCTTGTTTTCTCGCTTTTCCAGTATCCATTCAAAAACTGCAGTTATTCAGATATGAAATTAATACAAATAGAGTATCTGTCACACCATTGATTGTTTCTTATTGCAAGTAGCTCAATTCTCTCACCACAGGACACAAGTAACTTACATCAGTAGCATGGACCTTTTATAATAATAAAATAACAATATAATTATTATATAAACAAAGACTTTGGCTTTATACAACTCAAGTCCCAAGACACAAATAAACCAGGAGATTGCAACATTAAGCATAGTAGAAGTTATTCAAATACATTGTAATTGTGCTGGCACGAAGCATGTGAAAATTTATCTTCATATTTTCAAAGTGGCACATGAGGTTTTAGCCTCACAGCTTCTGTTAAAATCACTGGAAGTCACATGGGTAAACCCCTGTGCACTGTAGTTTTGAATATGCACAAGGTTATACTCTGAAATTCTATAGTTGCAGTACTAGGTACCATCACATTATATGGGGGTTCAAGTCCTTCAGGGTATTTAACCAACATAAGGGAGCGTAATCAGTGATCAATGAGAAGGCATTGTCCAGGAGGTAGTACTTGAGAGAGTCTATGGCCCATTTAATTGCCAGTGCTTCTTTCTCAATAACTGAGGAAGCTCTATCCCTGGGAAATAATTTTCTACTTAAATACAGGACTGGGTGCTCCCCATTTGCAAAGTCCTGTGAAAACACAGCACCAAGTCTGACATCCGAGGCATCCGTAAGTAATATAAATTCTTGGGGAAAGTCAGGATTAAAAAGGATGGGTGATTGACAAAGGCTTGTCTTTCAGGTGTTAAAAGCCCTCTCAGAGTTTTTATCCCACTGGATTTTCTTGGGACTACTGCCTTTTATAAGGTCTCTTAGGGGAGCCGCAATCAAAGCAAAGATAGCCAGGCCCAAGAAGCAACTCACTTGCCTTTTTGTCTGGGCATGTAATTAACACCAGCACTTCATCAGTTACTGTTTTCAAGAGCCTACCTCCCACACAGTATCCAAGGTGGGTCACCTCTGTGATTGCTAACTTACATTTAGTTGGTGAGACTGGCTTATTGGAAAGATCCTAATACTCCTCTCATGTGCTGCAGATGATACTCCCAAGTGACGCTATCATGAAGTTATGGATAATGATATCGTCTAGGTAGGCAGTGAAATATTGGTAGTAGGGACTGAGAACTTTATTCATGAGGCGTTGAAAGGTTGCCACAGCCCCCATGCTGTCCAAATGGTATTGTTTTGAAATGAAAGTGCCCACAGGTGGTTGAAAAAGTGTCTTTCCTCACAAGGAAGGGGATAAGGGGACTTGTTAATATCCCTTTGTGAGATTGATGGTACTAAGGTATCTCGTGGCACCTAACCCATAAAAATAGGACTCTGTCTCCCAGATGGAAAGAATGCAGGTATGCCCCTTGATTACAGCATTGTTCTTGTATCTATTGTTCCTTCCATTGAGTTTCTCTAGCAAATGTACTCAGCCTTTTAAGACACGCCCTTAGGTGGATAATATACAGGGCTGAGTTGACAATACTCACATCCTGTTCCTCCTAACCTTTATGCAGCAATTTAAGATCCCCTGAGACTGATGGCCATACAATAGTTCAAAGGGAGAGAAGCCTGTAGAGGCCTGCAGGACCTCCCTTATAGAGAATAAAGAGTGGTGAAAGCAGTTGATCCCAATGACTGGGGTCAGATCTGACAAAGCGCTTCAGCATTTCTTTTAGATTTTGTTAAATCTTTCTAGGAGACCATATGTCTATGGATGATATACAGAAGTTCTCCAGGAATTAACGTCAAAAGGAAGCACAGCTCCTGCATCACCTGCAAGGTGAAGTTGGTCCCTTGGTTGGTTAATATTTCATGAAGGAACCCCTCATGTGACAAAAGTTTCATAAGTCCCCAGGCCAGTTGAAGCAGGACAGTACTCATCACAGCACCTTCTCTTGCCCCAATGGGCAGCGCAAGAGATGCCATTGGCAAGCTGCATCACTAGTCAGCAGTATTTGTGTGGCACTAGTAATTGTGTCCTCGTCTCCCAATTGATGGTCTTGCTTAACGTGATATATGTGCTCCTTCTCAAGCACAAAATGGGGTATTTCTCCAGCCACTGAGGTTCCATCTCTCCTCCATTTTGGAGGCCAGTTGCTCATAGGCATGGCTTAACGTGGGATCGTCTTTTTGTTCCTGAACAAAGTTTCTTGCTTGTACTGGGGCTCCCAACACCAGGATGGATATCTTCTCCTCTACTCCGACTGAGGTCAGGGTGTTCTCAAGATCCCTTTCCATAGGTCTGCTTTTTCCCCAAGTCCTGCTAGTCCCATGTGTTCTGTGCGAAAGGAACAGTCCCAATCAATAACCATTGACCTGACCATTCATGATCTGCCTAAAAAACATCCAGTCTCATCCTATTATTATCTGGTATGCCAACTCTCCGGCCAGAACCACTCTGAGGGCTTCAGTGTGTGTTCCCACAATCAATCGTAAGTACTGGCAGGGGGAGACTTTTACATCACCACGTATGCACTGTATACAGGTTGTCTCTCTTAAGGCTTCATCTTCCATAGTGAGGGAGGCCTGAACTACTATCTGGCTGCACTAGGAGTGCTTACATTGTCTTCTTTTATACCCAGACCAGTACTATCAGTTTGTGAGGGTTTGTGAGCATGCATCTCTATGGTCCAGACCCGGGTGTATTCACATTCCATAAGGGGGCATTCCTTCCTCACATGACCTTGCTCCCTCCAGGAGTAACAAGTTATTGGGCTGGCTTCAGGGGTGTATTTCTTTGTTGGAAGTAGATTTTTGGTCATGAGATGGCACTAGCATCTCCATCTGAGAACCCTGTCTCAGCCAACTAAGGTATAGGGTGGACTTTTGGGTGGGTCTCACCCTAACTCTACCCTATTGTTCTCCCAGGCCTGTTCCTGATCAAGCAGGTAGCTGGGCCTTCCTTTAGGGAAATTCTAAACAAGTCCACCCACAAGCAGGGGTTAAGGACTCAGTGTCTGTGTCTTGTTTTTCCCTTTCATCAGTCCTGTGGGCTACTGAGCGTTGGGGACCATTGATAGTCAGGAAAATTGTGTGTATAGGGATCCCTCAGCCACTATGAAATTTTCCATCAGTGCACAGTGCCTGACAAAAAGCAACAAAGAGTCCTGTGGCACCTTATAGACTAACAGATGTATTGGAGCATAAGCTTTTGTAGGTGAATACCCACTTCGTCAGACGCATGCGCATCTGTTAGTCTATAAGGTGCCACAGGACTCTTTGTTGCTTTTTACAGATCCAGACTAACATGGCTACCCCTCTGATACTTAGTGCCTGACAGAGACTCAGGTGGTGTCGTAACACCCACTCTAGACCTCTTGCCACCAGTAACCAGATAAATTGTTCAGTTAGAATTAACTCAGCAACCTGGGCCCCAGAACACTCCTTGGGGTGGAGCCACTGCCAACAGTGTTCCTTCAAGAATTGGGCTTTTACATGAGGTCTGGCAACTTTGAGGTAAGTTTCTGACCTAAATTGCTGACTGTGTCTCTCTTCATTGCTATCTAAATAGTCTAGACCCCTTTTCTACTAGAAAAATGCGGGGGGGAGAGTAAGATTGTGTAATAATCCTTTTTGACTCATGTAAATTTAGGTTTTTTCATGGAAGATTCAATTAAAAATATTTTTTGTAGCTTAAGACAAGTCTGTGCTATTAATATTTAGCAGGGACAGGAGAACCATTCAAACTAGATCAGCACATGTTAGTGCTCTGCACATGTTAATTATATTTTTTATTAGATTTTTCTCTCTCTCCCCTTGTTTATGCTCCTTTTCATTATCCTCCTGTCTCTGTATTTATTTATTTTTCTGCACCATTTTCACACCAATTTTTTTCATTGTTTTTTTCCCCTCTACTACATTTTGCATCAATTTCTTTCCTAAACAAAATGTAAATTAACTTTGAGTTCCAGTAAAAGTTTTCCACTAAAATGTTCAGGTGGATTTGGAATCAGGCAAAATAAATTTGCCTGCCCCTAGTAAGTACAGCATGATGGCATGAAAGGAGGCTGTTATAGCACCATTTTTGTCTGTCAGAGAGTACTTGAATGAAAGCTGGATCTCTCAAGATTTCCAACCCAAAGGAGTTTAGCTTTTGAGGGATCCAGACTTTTCGATCCTTATTCAGATTTTGAGGCCTTTTGAGATTATTTTGTCATTTATTGTTTTACCTGTATAAAATTCCACCTACTACACAGTGAAGACTCTTGCCCAGCCAAAGTTTGGGAAGGGGTAAAAAGCTATTTGATGTTGTCTCTTGAATCACCCACTTTTCTCCCATTATCGTTACAAGAAAGGGTGAGTGACCATTCTGTTACAGGCACTTTACTAAGTCTTAATAAGTTCCTGCTTAGATCATTGTGGTCAATTCTAGGCACACATTTAAAAATTATATCATACTGCTTGGAAAGGTAAGGAGAAAAAGTAATTACATTGATCTCAGTGCTGAAAATATGAGTGAGCTATGAATGACAGGCTGAGAAATCCTAATCAATATAAAAAAGAGCTTTAAAGATCATTTAATTGAAGTAGAGTAAGTAGAATCTTACATGGTTTAAATAATGTCAACAGAAAAGTTACTGTTTTCAGCTCAGTACACATGATAAGACTGAGAGTCATAAGCACCTAATACCATCTCAGGAATTTAGCAGTGGGTAAAGATTAAAGCTTACTGTCTCAACAGGGTGCTGAGCTCTTGATTTATGTTTTTTATAACATCAAGTCTGGATTATTGTAATACCCTGTTTGTAGGCCTCTTTGATACAGTGGTTTTCTGGGCAAAAGGCTTCAAAATGCACAGATTATAGGAACTAGAATTCTCAGTGGAACTGAACTGTATCAACATTCTGCTAGTCCTGATTGGCTTATGTCAGGTATTAAACTGATTTCAAAAATGTGCATGCTACTTACTTTAGTTTAGTATGAAGCCTTAAATTACCTTTTTTCCACTTTTTTTTTAAAACATTTCTCATTTGCTCAGTACATGACATATTATTGTGACTCCTGATGGTACTATCAGCTTGAATCTCTATGTGACCTCAAAATACATTGATTTCAGTGGGTGTTGACAACAGTCAGTACCTCATGAGCTTAGGCTCAAGTAAATGGGATATGCTACCCGCTCTAAAAGACCTTTAGGACTCTGTCTCTCTCTATTCCAGGATCCACCTTATTAAATTTAAATTGAAAATTTGAAACTGGTGGAGATTCTTGAGCTGGTTTTTAAATATATCTTTTACATTTGAAAAATAACTATGATTAATAGTGTGACAAAGTTCCTCCTCTATCTTGGTGGGTCCTGCGCTTACTGGTGGATTTTCTTGCCTCAGAGATTCACCATGTGGGTTGGGGAACAGCCCAGAGACCTTCCCCTCTGGAAGAACCCATAGTCCAGGTCAATTGGGAGGTTTGGGGGGAACCCGGGCCCACCCTCTACTCCGGGTTCCAGCCCAGGGCCCTGTGGACTGCAGCTGTCTATAGTGCCTCCTGTAACAGCTGTATGACAGCTACATCTCCCTGGGCTACTTTCCCATGGCCTCCTCCAAACACCTTCCTTATTCTCACCACAGGACCTTCCTCCTGGTGTCTGATAACGCTTGTGCTCCTCAGTCCTCCAACAGCACACCCTCTCACTCTCAGCTCCTTGCACCTCTTGCTCCCAGCTCCTCACACTCACACCACAAACTGAAGTGAGCTCCTTTTTAAAACCCAGGTGCCCTGATTAGCCTGCCTTAATTGATTTTAGCAGCTTCTTAATTGACTCCAGGTGTCCTAATTAGCCTGCCTGCCTTAACTGGTTCTAGCAGGTTCCTGATTACTCTAGTGCAGCCCCTGCTCTGGTCACTCAGGGAACAGAAAACTACTCATCCAGTGACCAGTATATTTGCCCTCTACCAGACTCCTGAACCCCACTGGTCTGGGTCTGTCACAATAGCTATGATTAAAGAACAAGGAAATAATATTTGAAAAATATGAACATATAAATCAGCTAGTTCAGTTATGTATCCTAGAATATTAAGAGAATCAGCTAATACCATTGACAATTTCCAAAAAGTCATAGAAAACTAGGGAGTAATAAATGATTGGAGAAAAATAATATATGCTACTAATTCTGCTTTTTTTTAAATATGGAAAGGAATAATCTTAACAATTGCCATCCAGTAAGTCTAACTTCTATGCTCAATGAATAGTATGGAACAAATATGAAGAGGAAAAAAATCACTAAACATTTAGGCTTGATTTTCAAGAGAGTTCTTCATCCAGAATGAGGGCCAGATTTGCAACAAGCTTATCACATTGGGTTCTCAGCTCTTGTGAGAATCTGGCCCAAGTGTTACAATGGGTGCTGATGGGCACTAAGCACTTCTGAAAAACTGTGACTTATTTAGGTGCCTTAATTGAAGCTGAGATCTTTTGAAAACCTAGATGTGAGTGGGGGTGTTAAGCCACTTGGAGGGCTTGGTCCCTCACTGGAGCAAGTGAAAATGTGCAATGAAGTAGGCAAAATGCCTCCTGGACCTGCTGCACCACCAAGGAAGAAGCAGCAGCATTCAGATTCTTCTGTCTGCCAGCTCTTCTAGATGGTGTGGAGGATGCTCAAGTCAAAGCTCCACCCACTTCCCTCCCACCCCCATTCAAGAGGTTAGTGCCAATAGCAGAATGAGACCTGTGGCCTACTTGAACTCTGTAAGTGGGACCCAACTGAAATAAGTAGTTTTGCCATTGACTTCAAATGAGACCTGGATTAGATTCTGAATTCAAGGACTGTCTCTGGGATTGGTCCCTGTGAAAAGAATGCCAAAGGTCCTTAGGTCCTCAGCCTGCCTTATATACTTGTGTAGATTTCTCCAAACACAAACTGGCACCTCTGGAAGTTAATGGGATAATCAGCAGCAATAAGCAGCATGGTTTTATAAAGCATAAATCTTACTTGGCACATTTGTTCTCTTTTTCTTTCTTGATAGAATTATATTGTGTGTGGAAGGACACAGAGTGTGAGTTTTATGTTTAGCGTTTAGTAAAGCACTGGATGCTGTGTTTCATGAAACCTTGTTTTAAAACAATTCTTATTGGCTTGGTCAGGAACATTGGCTAAATGTTTTTAAAAAGGTAATAGTAAAAATCAATGTATTGAATTTGGGGGTAGCACACAGACTGTTGTGATAGATAGGGCAATTTCCTGCAATAGCCTTGAAAGACCTTATTGTATTAAGTTTACATATTATTCTGAGCCAGGATTGTATGTAACCTCTTTAAGGGGGAGATGTGACAGATATTGCGACCCCCTGGAGTATCTCTGTTTTAAGTGTATGGTTTATGTATTATTGTGCTCCACTCCTTGGGAAGGGCTACCATAGCTCCTCCAGGAACTAAAAAGAGTGGTGGTGAGTAAGGCAAAATCATCCAGTTTGTAACTCCCTCAGAAAGGTACGACCTCCGTTGGAGGTTCACATATACTTGTTCAAATGAGATTATCCAGAGACCAACCATCAAAGAGAGGACTTTTGGATAAATAGCCCCTAAATTTAAACTGACTCAAGGCCTTCTTTCTGATCCAGCAAACAGACAGGATCTTCTGTCCAAGAGGGGGAAGGAGGGGTAATCCTTGTAGAAAGATTGGAAGGACTGGAACTAGTAAGGCCCCATAATACTAATATTAGGCTGACCTGTGGTCAGCTTTTAGCAGGCATGGAGGAACTTTTATTGTTTTAATGTGTTATCTGTATTGCTTGTATCTTAAGAATAAATATGCTTGCTTAGAAGGAGCTGTGTGATAACTTATAACTATGAGCAATACACTGCTCATAGCCATGTGACAGAAAGCAAAGTGCAGGCACTGGCCTATTAAGGCAATTTGGGTTGCTGGGTATATTGCAGTGTAAACCAGGGACCTGTGCAGCCTTAAAACTCCAGTCAGGAGGGACTGGTATCTGCCCAAGAGAGGTGATGCCTGGAAGCCTAAAGTGGGCACCCTTGGTGGACTGCAGAAGGGAAATACAAGTGCAGTTATCCTGAAACTGTGAAAGTTGTTACTTCTGGTCTTACTTCATATCTTCACTAGTAATGGAGGAGGCAGTAAACAGTAAGTTAGAGTCGGCTGAGATTTTTTACCATGTACAATTTTCCCACTGGAAAATGTAGTCTCAATTAAATTGATACGACCCACTGGAAAATGTTGATTTCAACTACATTTTACCATTTTCACTTTTTCATTTCAACATGTAAGTTTGAAAACATTTTTCATTTTGATATTTGCAACTGAAATATTTTCAGAAATTTTTGTTCCACAACATGTTTGGATATTTTGACTTTCTGTTCCAATTCAGAACAGAGACTAATTTTAAAATGTTGAAATTTCCTGCAGGACAAATCTTTCATTTCCCTATTAGCTCCACTGCACACTAATCAAATATATACACTAATTAAATATACAGATAATACTAAATTGGAAGGGACTGAAATTCCCATTCTGGACAGAAATTGATTTTAAGAAGTATAGATATTAGATATGTGGGCAGAAACTAACAAAATGAGATTCAATTTGGAAACGATGTAGTTGTTTGGATCACTCCCGTGAGTAAATACTAATAAGCGTACAGATAGGTTGTACAATCAGGTACTGAGATACCAAGGTGATAAATACCTTTGATATACTGTTAGGTAGGGAGGTAAGATTAGATAAATAAATTAAGTGCAAAGTATGTAAGAAAAGACATGGATATAATGTTTTGGGGGAACATAATGTCAACAATCCATAAATATTTGAAGGCTGGAAACAGCAATGATGCTGATGAATTATTCAGTCTGGTGTATGTGGTATAATTAAGAATTCTGTTTTGAAACAGGAAGAAAAAAGGTATGAGGGAAGAATCTTTGAGCATGGGACGTTTTAGGATGGAATAGTGTCATCAGAGAAGTGATGAAGACACCAACTTTTGGGATTGGACAAAACACTAGAAAATCTAGCTTCAGGAACAATCTTCCATCATCATGGAAATTGACTGGATGACCAAATATATCATAACATCTCTAATGTCTACGATTCTATTGTATCTCTACATTTTCCCAATAAAGCTGTGAAGTCCTCGAATGCTACTTGACAATTACTTGGTCCATGTATTGAAATGTTCAGTAGTTGCTTGATGTATGTACTGCAGCTGATGTGTATGTAAAACACTCTAGTATACACCTAATCCAAGGGCTTGCTAGAATATATAATTAAATGTAAAGGAAGTAAAACATGTTTTAAAATCCTTCAGAAACACTGAATTCAGAAAATGAAATGTTTATAGCTACCAACAAAACACCAGTTACGAAAGCCTTTTCCTTAGTATGAAATTTTCTAACTACAATACTAGAAATGCCCTTGAGGCAAGGACATTTTTAGCTGTAGTGATCATCATCTACTTTTCTCTTGCCCTGAGAGAAATACTTCATAATGGTTCTTTATGTTCTGTGTTGAGAATGTATGATACTAGTTAAATGTGATTCTGCTTTTGTGGAGAAAGTTAAGGCATGACATTCCTGATTTTTCATTGCTATTAGTTAAAATGTAGGCATATTTCCAAGAGCTTGTGTACTACAAAGCCCATTAAACCTAAATTATGTGGCAAGGCCCATGTGCGTTTGTGTAGTCTAGGTGTAATGAATTCTGTGGAAAACTGGGAATTATGCAGTAATATTAATGGATTACAGAATCCTTTGATGACCTTTAAATGTACTGAAATAAATTCTAAAAACACACCACAGTGTAAAAATATATAACTGGAACATATTATTTACCTGTTCTGTAATGCAGGATTATCACTCCCCTAGGGCTTAGTAGCTCTGCAGAAGGAAAACCTTAGGTCTTTCAAGGCCTTGTTCAACCTATTACAAGTTTCATTATGAAACCAAAACATAACTGTGAAACTGTGTATTGAACAAGTCAGTTCTACCCAGAGAAAGCAAAACCTTTTGCTTTATATTTCAATAAAAGCTTTGTGGACTGAGAAAAAATTTCACATTAAAGTTGGTTTAACTGTTGTGTTTGCACGTGAAATAAACTGGCTATCTCATGGCTTCAGATTTTATTGCCTAAGATTCAAAGCTCTAGTCTGAACTTCTAGTCCTCTGTTTAATTGATATAAATACTCCCTCCTAAGGAGAAATTTTATATTTACCAGTATCAGATTATTAGTACTTCACATTAATGACTCAAAGCTAGTCTTTTCAGTACATCCAATTTATATCCAGAAAATGGCAATTCATACTGGAAAATGACTTCCAGAATCAAGTCATGATTTACCAATACAAGCCTATGATGTACACACACCTTAAAGATACCATCTCACTCTTTTGCCCAACAAAAGATGCATTATAGATAAACCAAATCTAAATTAAACAGATTTACCTGTAGTGTGTATGTATCTGCAATAGATAATGAGAGTCCACTGGGAGAATACTCACTACATGTGTCTACCCTGGGGGCAGTGGAAAAATATCTGCTTCATCCATCCATGCCTGACATTTAAGAAAATGTCCTTGGGTCATTTGGGACTATATTAAATGACTAAAAGCAGATCAAAGGTTAGGCATCTTCTGCTTTTGAACTTGTTGGAGGTCAAGAATCTTTATATACCCAGTCAGAAAGAAAGCCCATGGGCAAAGGACAAAGAGAGAGAAGCTATTACATACCAGTTCTGCCACCCTTTCTTATGTTATGTAGTTTACCAACCATGTTTACTCATGAAAGTAGTCAATGGGATTAGTCATCTAAGTTCATGCATAAATGTGGACAAATCAGGGCCTTAGATACAAAGACAGTGTTTGGTAAAGCTTAGCAAACAATTGATTTTTTTCAGTTTGGCCACTGAACCAAAAAATTCCCCCCAAATTGGTTCATCTGGAATCAAAACTGAACAAAATCAGAAACAAAATTGTTCATGTCCGTTGAAATCAACCCTTTCCAAAGGAAATGTCAATTAGAATAAATATTTTCAAAACTAAAACAGCATTTGAAAACAATGTCAAAATAGTTCATTTTAAAATGTCAAAACAAAATGTTTAGACATATTTTAAATATCTTTTTTTCCCAGTTAAAACTGTTCTCTGAATTCAACCTGAATTTGCAAGTGGTTTTGGTGACTCCAAAATTTTGCCCCCCCAAATTTGCCCAGCCTTAGTACTTAGATACTTGATAAAACAGTCCTGTCCCCATTTAAGTTAATGGCAAAACTCCCATAAACTTCAATAGGGTCAAGAATTTGCCTAAGATCTTAAAACTCACCTCTGCCATGGTGCATACAGAATAAAATGTGTTTATTTTGCTGTTACCTCATTCTCCTATCTGCTAACCTTCCTCTCACTGTTTCATCTACCTATTGCATCTTGCCACGAACCTATACTGTAAATTCTCTGAGCAAGTGACTTGTCTTTTTTTTACATTTTTGTACAGCACCTGGCAGAAAGGGACAATGATCCTTGATTGAGTCCTCTACCGCTTAGAGAAATACAAATAAGAAGGATCAATAGATACCAATTATCCCCAGCAAAGACTCTCAGCTGGTATTTTGTTTATTTTTGGGTTATATATTTTGCGCAATATTGCTCAACACTTTCAGTTGTGATGAGCATATTTCCCTACCCATGAGTTCAGGATCCTCACAAAAGGAAGGAAGGAGAGTGGCAAAATAAAGACCCTGGACTTCAGAAAAGCAGACTTTAACTCCCTTAGGGAACTGATGGGCAGGATCACCTGGGAGGCCAATATGAGGGGGAAAGGAGTCCAGGAGAGCTGGCTGTATTTTAAAGATAGAATAGAATATATGGCAGGCGACCAGCTTGGCTTAACAGTGAAATCTTCAGTGAGCTTAAACTCAAAAAGGAAGCTTACAAGAAGTGGAAATTTGGACAGATGACTAGGGAGGAGTATACAAATATTGCTAAAGCATGCAGGGGTGTAATCAGGAAGGCCAAGGTACGATTGGAGTTGTAGCTAGCAAGGGATGTGAAGGGTAACAAGAAGGGTTTCTACAGGTATGTTAGCAAAAAGAAGGTGGTCAGGGAAAGTGTGGGACCCTTACTGAATGGGGGAGGCAACCTAGTGACAGATGATGTGGAAAAAGCTGAAGTACTCAATGGTTTTTTTGCCTTGGTCTTCACAGCTCCCATACTGCTGCACTGGGCAACACAGTATGGGGAGGATGTGAGCAGCCCTCAGTGGTGAAAGAATAGGTTAAAGACTATTTAGAAAAGCTAGACATGCAGAAGTCCATGGGTCCAGATCTAATGCATCCAAGGGTGCTGAGGGAGTTGGCTGACGTGATTCCAGAGCCATTGGCCATTATCTTTGAAAATTCGTGGTGATTGGGGGAGGTCCTGGACAATTGGAAAAAGGCAAATATAGTGCCCATATTTTAAAAAGGGAAGAAGGAGAACCCAGGGAACTACAGACCGGTCAGCCTCACTTCAGTCCCCGGCAAAATCATGGAGCAGGTCCTCAAGGACTCCATTTTGAAGCACTTGGAGGAGAGGAAGGTGATCAGGAACAGTCAACATGGATTCACCAAGGGCAAGTCATGCCTGACCAACCTGATTGCCTTTTATGATGAGATAACTGGCTCTGTGGATATGGGGAAAGCAGTGGATGTGATATATCTTGACTTTAGCAAACTTTTTGATATGGTCTCCCACAGTATTCTTGCCAGAAAGTTAAAGAATATGAGTTGGATGAATGGACTATAAGGTGGATAGAAAGCTGGCTAGATTGTCGGGCTCAATGGGTAGTGATCAATGGCTCAATGTCTAGCTGGCAGCCGGTATCAAGCGGAGTGCCCCAGGGATCAGTCTGGGGCCAGTTTGTTCAACATCTTTATTAATTATCTGGATGATGGGATGCATTGCACCCTCAGCAAATTTGCAGATGACACTAAGCGGGGGGAGAGGTAGATACGCTGGAGGGTAGGGATGACCTAGACAAATTGGACGATTGGGCCAAAATAAATCTGATGAGGTTCAACAAGGACAAGTGCAGAGTCCTGCACTTAGGAAGGAAGAATCCCACGCACTGCTACAGGCTGGGGACCAACTGGCTAAGCAGCAGTTCTGCAGAAAAGGACCTGGGGATTACAGTGGACAAGAAGCTGGATATGAGTCAGCACTGTGCCCTTGTTGCCAAGAAGGCCAACGGCATATTGGGCTATATTAGTAGGAGCATTGCCAGCAGATCGACGGAAGTGATTATTCCCCTCTATTCGGCACTCTGAGGCCACACCTGGAGTACTGCGTCCAGTTTTGATCCCCCCACTGCAGAAGGGATGTGGACAAATTGGAGAGTGCGCAGCAGAGGGCAACAAAAATGATTAGGGGGCTGGGGCACATGACTTATGAGGAGAGGTTGAGGGAACTGGACTTATTTTGTCTGGAAAGAGAAGAGTGAGGGGGGATTTGATAGCAACTTTCAACTACCTGAAGGCGGGTTCCATAGAGGATGGAGCTAGGCTGTTCTCAGTGGTGGCAGATGACAGAACAAGAAGCAATGGTCTCAATTTGCAGTGGGGGAGGTCTAGGTTGGATATTAGGAAACACTATTTCACTAGGAGGGCGGTGAAGCACTGGAATGGGTTACCTAGGGAGGTGGTGGAACCTCCATCCTCAGAGGTTTTTAAGGCCCGGCTTGACAAATTCCTGGCTGGGATGATTTAATTGATGTTGGTCCTGCTTTGAGCAGGGGATTGAAGTAGATGACCTCCTCAGGTCTCTTCCAACCCTGATATTCTATTATTCTAAGTATATATATGGAAGTATGATTACACTCAATACTGTTAAGAATGGTTAAACAGCTTGGCAAAAATCCAAAATGTCCCAAGTTTCAGGATCTGGATTTTAGGAAAAGAAAACCACCACACTAAACCCAATTTTCTTGTGACCCATTTCTGTCCGAACCTCCTTCTTACCAACTATTTATATCCTGCTCGTTCTTCATTCCACCCACCTTTCTTGCACCGGTAGACATCTATTTCTAAGGAACAACTGCTCTCCAATTTGACCACTTTCCTTCCACTTTAGCCAGCTACCCTTCCCCCCTGCCCCCATCTATATACTCAATGATCTGTGAGCTCCAAAACATTTGGAGATTTGGTTTGGACAGGTTTACTCAAGACTATAAGTGTTTCCTAATTAGTGTTGTGCAAGTAATTGATTTTCCAGTTCTCTGACAGTAAAGAAAAACTGGAGTTGAGGAAGGGGAATTGTTTTGGATCGACTTGAAAATTGAAAAAAAAAAATTGATGAATTAAAAAGTTTAAAAAAAAAATCTGATTTGGGGTAAAATAAAACGTTTCATCTGTATTTTTCACTGAAAAAGTTTCAGCCATAGATTTACTCAGCTCTACTGCTAATCTTATCCAAAAATATCTAAACCTTTCAGGGCTGATGCTCCCTGATTCCCAATGGTGATCTGAAAGGTCTTTCTAGCTCTAACTTTGATGATCTGATATCTTTCCCTTCCCTACAATTCCCACATACTCCTTCTTTACCTCTCTCTAGAATGGGTCTTGTTTTTTCCAAACCTGTTTATTCATCCTTAATCCTTAAATCCTTCTCTTTCCCCCAACTTTAATGAACATTATTCTTGGCCAGTTCAGGTAGGTGCTCTGGTTCAAAAGCAGAAGTGTTTTATTTGCATTAGAAATCCAGACTTTAAGGAGGATTGTGTATGCATTACTTCTAAAAGTTCTTATTTTAATTAATTTACAGTCTTTACCCTTTTCTACAATAAAGCTATATTTGAAATGTATTGCTAACATTTCCATGTGTGTATGGGAGAAGAACATGCACCATGTCAAGCTCCATTTTTCTTTTTTCCTTAAATTCCTTGTAAACTCTGGTGGTATTTATTCTGCACCAGACAAAAAACTCTAAGGTAGGGCTGAGGAGTATTTGGTCCAGCTGAGAAGGGTCTATAAACCACCTTTATGCTCCCCAATTTGGGCTACTCTGTTTTAAACAGGACCCCCAATGATATTTACAGGAATTTGTGCCGATCGCATCCAGGGTTCATCAAGAAGCTGGGGATTACAAGGACTCAGCAATGCTCTGAGCATGCCCCGTTCTTCTGGGATCACCTCTGCACCTTGTGAGGTTGCTACTACAGCAGCTATATGCCAGGCAATGGTTCCTCTATGCTGGGTGGCCACGGCCAGCTACCTGTGTAAAATCCTGACTGTATTAAAGTCTATTGGAATTTTGCCATTGATTGCAGTGGGGCCAGGATTTCAACCTTGGCATTTGAGAGAGCACTGGCATGCCACAACGTTACCCTAACACAGGCAAGGGTCTGGCCCTTAATCTACTGTTTCATTTTGTGCCATTTCAAATGTGCTGACTTCTTTCATTGTAAGTTTTATTGTTTGGCAGCTCTTTTACTTTGTCTAGTTTTACATTTTCTCCAACCATTACACTTGCATTTTTTCCTGTGCCATGGGTATGGATAAAAATCATTAAAAGTAGGATGTTGCTTTGTGAGCACTTCTGTGTGTTTTTTTTCTTTAGGACCAGATTCTGTTCTCAATCACATCTGCAATTTTGGACTACCTCATTAACTTCAGTGGGTTACTACAATTTACATATATTGCTAAAGTCCAGTCTGGACTTTAATTTTTCATTTAGCACATATCTTTTGTTGCTGTGTTCCTAAAATGAGTGTGCAACGTCACAGTATTCATTTTCTTTGGTAATTTCAACCAAAAATTAATAATACTGTTTGCTCAGATTTTTTTTTTCCAACTCCATTATTTGTTTCCCCCTTGCTCCAGGACTGTGTATGCTTTGAAATTGTTTTTCACATAAATGTATGTTGGATCTGGTGCTTTCAATGAACTCAATTTTTTATTATTTCCTTGCCCTGTTTTGGATAAGTCTGTGAATTACTACACACTTTAAAAGTATATATATACTACCTATATAATATTTATGTAGTGTCTTTCATCCAAGGATCTCAAAGATCTTTACAACTTTAATTAACTTAAAAATTAATTGATAAAACAATAGACTCCCTAAGAAGTTGGTAACTATTAGTATACTCTCTTTACATATGAGTAAACTGAGGCACAGAGAAGTTAAGTGTCCTGTTCAAAGTCAGGCAGCAAAGCAGGGGCAGAGTGGGGAACATAACCCAGGAGTGGAGTCATGTCTCCAAATTTTCTCCAAACATTTCTAATTTTGTTTTTTGGGGGAATGTAATGATTTTATTCACAGCACTATTCTAAGGTGATTTTTTATTTATTTATTTCATTGACAGCAGGATTATTAACTCAGTCCTGGTCTACACTAACCCCCCAAGTCGAAGTAAGGTACGCAACTTCAGCTACGTGAATAACGTAGCTGAAGTCGACATACCTTACGTCGAACTTACCCCGGTTCAGACGCGGTCCACACGCGGCAGGCAGGCTCCCCGTCGACTCCGCGGTACTCCTCTCACCGAGCTGGAGTACCGCAGTCGACGGCGAGCACTTCCTGGTTCGACTTATCGCGTCCAGACCAGACGCGATAAGTCGAACCCAGAACTTCGATCCCCAGCCGCCGAACTAGAGGCTGGGTGTAGATCAGCCCTCAGTGTATGTCTCCCTGACTTTGAAGTTTGTGCTGTGTATCTCTGCATCATTTCAGCTGTCAACACTTTTGAAAGTTGAAATGCAAACTTGATATGTTACAAGGGAGGGAAGCCAGGAGGACAGTTACTTCATAAGGATTTTTGTGAGTAATTTGTTTGTTCTTATGTGGGATGGCTGGTGGCTTAGTTTCAACTGGAATGAAAAGGCCCAAGAGGGAGCTGAATTTTAATCCCTCACATCCCGTGTTCCCCAGGCCAGCACAACCTAAGAGTGCTGAGTGAATACTTTGCTCCTGTGCAGAACGAATACTGCACATCTCTCTTTAGTGAGCACCTGAGACCTTTTTTGACACCATCTAATGCCTTGTATGTTTACATGGTTATATCTGATAATGAGCAAGTCTGTACCTAAGACATTATTGCAGTCTAAGAAACTACAGGCAATGACCAAATTTACTGATGATATGCAGATGGCTTCTAAAAATAACTTAACCATAAGTAACACCCAGTATTTCTCCCAAGATCAAACTGGCTATACAGTGAAACAGAACTTCTGGGTTATTTCTAATAGAGCCATATGGTGATTCCCAACTTCTGACAAAGGCAAGGTGAAGCTTTGAGGCCAATCACACTCCTATTATACTATTCAACTGTATTTTTGTCTTTGACTTCAAGGGGAGCATAATAAGATCCTTGATGAACTTCAGAGGGAGCCATATACAAATGTACATGTAAAAAAAAAAAAAACCAAGCAAACAAAGGTTACCATATTGTGCAGATTTGTAGGTTTGGGAAGAATTAAAGGAGCAAAACTAGGGAATCCTGGATGGCCCCATAAAAATAAAGCCTATCATTGTACTTCTTCATCAGGCAAACATAAGGTATAGCCAAATACACCTCCACCCTGATATAACGCTGTCCTCGGGAGCCAAAAAATCTTACCGCATTATAAGTGAAACCACGATATATTAAACTTACTTTGATCCGCCGGAGTGTGCAGCCCTCCCTCCCCCAGAGCACTGCTTTACCGTGTTATATCTGAATTCGTGTTATATCGGGTCGTGTTATATTGGGGTAGAGGTGTAGTATTTCTGTATAGATAGCAAATAAAGCTTAAAAAAAAAAAAGATGAATATATTCAAACTAAACTGCACAGTAAGTGGAAAAAAACCCAAGCCACAATAGCATCACATAAAGTAATGCAATATTGTTAGTGTGTACAAGGTAAGATAATCAGAGTTTGAATCTGCAGCCAATAAAATTCCTCCCCACACCGACATGAAATCTGTTGCTACTCTTGGGAATTGCTGGCTAAAGAAAGACTAACTATTTTGAAAATCAAAAAATATCAAATACATGAAATACAGAAATTATAACAATACATTTTACACAGTTCCTCAGAAGTACATTGGTACCTTGCATATTGCTGGGAAAAAGAGCAAGTTGAAAGAAATTGCTGGAAAATGTGACATTTATGCATGTGTGGCAAATAAAAAACTCTTAAAGTGGCACTATTTATTAATGTTTTGCTGATTTGTTTTAATTACAATCTTCAATAAACTGGGCTGACACCTGTATGTCACATCAGTTTATACAGGTTCATGTTTTTGAGAAAAATAAATTCACACATATGCTAGTGTATCTTTCAGGTGCCAGATATCTACCCCATTCAAAAATCTCCATTAGGTGCTAGTGTAGTTCATCAGGGTTTTACAATCAAAAACTTCGTTGAACATCAAAGTAGTAAAATACTGTAGTGCTAAAGGGAATGGTCAAGAAATACTCCTGTAGAATATTTTGATACAGAGCTCTGGTTTACATTAGGGCCCATTTTATAGCAAGCTCAACTAATATGCTGAGGGATATCTGGTTACACAGAATAGCCCAAAAGTAGAATGTGCTATGGACATTTTTGTCTTTCATCTTCTTTTCAAAAAGCTTACCTGAAGCCCAAACTCATCATCAAAATTATTGGCACTGATGCTACTCAAGTAACTGATAACAAAAACCCCTAATGTCAAAAGTCATTTAATTTTTCTATCAAGAAGAATGAGTCCATCTCTAAACATATTAAAATATTATTCACTTTGACAACAGAACTAGTTCTAAGACATGAACTATTTCTATATTAGAGAAGAGAGGCAATCAGTATTTTTCATCTTCTAAGAATCTCTATAATACAAAAAATCCATCATGTCTAATGGAACTGGTAAGTACCTAGAAGGCAAATGCCTTTTTTTTTTTTTTTTTTAGTTCTAGTGTGAAATCTGGTTTGAAATGAGCAGTAGCAGTTAACTCACATCTCTAATACACAGAAAAGTTTGACCAATAATGAATAAGTATTGTTCACATTTTTTTTTAATTCCATGAAATTTTCATTACTGTTCTATGGCACATTGTTGTACTATTAATGAGTGATTTCTAAAACAATGTATAATCTGTGGGCTGTTCTTAATATTTAAAATGATCACAAATTGCAATATTTCTAAAGGTTTCTATTTAAAATAGATTGGCAGTTTTTTTTAAAGGCGGTATCAGTTGTCATTATTCCATGTAGTTAAATACACTGTAGCTTTGTTCATTTTAATACTGTTCACCAAAAAATGCAGTTATTATACCCTCTCCTATAAATGACAAAATCTGTGATGGATGAATAGATTACATTATATGGTAACATTTTAAGTGTGCATAGTATCAGATAACAAATTAAGCCATGTTAGTGTTGAGAATACAAACAATTCCAGGCATTTCATTATGGAAATCTTAGTTCTGAATGGGTACTAATCATCATGAATGAATTTTAAAAACATATGCAGTTATTTTTTAAAAATAAAATGCAAAACGTAAATTGATGTGTTCAATAAATTTTATAATTATTTACACGTTTTCAAATCAAGCAAATGCAATCAGTCAGGAATTACAGAGTACTGTAATTCTTTTGGGTATGGCAAGTTGTGTAGGCCACCCCTTAATTCTCAATATCAGTTGTTACTGCAGTATTGCAGTATTAGCAGTTCAGTGACAACCACAGAAATCATTATAGTTATGTAATTGATATGGCAAAACTAATCCTTCCCAAGCAGCAGGACTGTTCACTGAGGATTTCTTTGAATCTGGGAAAAACAAACAAGGTATCGACTGAGCCCTGGTTTACACTACGAGTTTAGGTCGAATTTAGCAGCGTTAGATCAATTTAACACTGCACCCGTCCACACGACGAAGCCATTTTTGTCGACTTAAAGGGCTCTTAAAATTGATTTCTGTACTCCTCCCCGACGAGGGGATTAGGGCTGAAATTGACCTTGCTGGGTCGAATTTGGGGTAGTGTGGACGCAATTCGATGGTATTGCCTATGGGAGCTATCTCAGGGTGCTCCATTGTGACCGCTCTGGACAGCACTCTCAACTCAGATGCACTGGCCAGGTAGACAGGAAAAGCCCCGCGAACTTTTGAATTTCATTTCCTGTTTGGCCAGCATGGCGAGCTGATCAACACAGATGACTATGCAGAGCTCATCAGCAAAGGTGACCAGCCAGAATCGCAAAAGAGCTCCAGCATGGACCGAACGGGAGGTACTGGATCTGATCACTGTATGGGGAGAGGAATCTGTGCTATCAGAACTCCGTTCCAAAAGACAAAATGCCCAAATATTTGAAAAAATCTCCAAGGGCATGAAGGACAGAGGCTATAACAGGGACTCGCAGCAGTGCCGCGTGAAACTTAAGGAGCTCAGGCAAGCCTACTAAAGAACCAGAGAGGCAAACGGCCGCTCCGGGTCAGAGCCCCAGACATGCCGCTTCTATGATGAGCTGCACGCCATTCTAGGGGGTGCCCCTCCAACTACCCCACCTCTGTGCGTGGACTCCATCAATGGACTCTCATGCAACAGGGATGCGGATTTTGGGGACGAGGAAGACGAGGAGGAGGAGCAAGCAAGCGGAGAAACCGTTTTCCCCGACAGGAAGACTTGGGATGCATTCGCGGCCAGTACAGCTATTGGAAAAATCCATTAACGTGTATGGGGATGGAGCGGAAATCCTCCAGGGACGTCTCAGTGAAGCTCTCCTGTACTCCCAAAGCCTTTGCAAAAGGTTTCTGGGAAGGGCAGCCTTCTTCTGTCCTCCATGGAAGGACACTTTACCACGCCAGACCAGTAGCACGTAGTCTGGAATCATTACATAACAAAGCATGGCAGCGTATGGTCCCAGTGTTTGCTGGCATTCAAGCAACATCCGTTCTTTATCTCTCTGTGTTATCATCAGGAGAGTGATATCATTCATGGTCCCCTGGTTGAAATAGGGGAATTTTATTAAGGGGACATTCAGAGGTTGCCGTTCCTGATAGGCTGTTTGCCTGTGGCTGAACAGAAATCATCCCTGCTGTTAGCCACGTGGTGGGGGGATCATCCCAGAGAATTGGGTTTGGGGGGGGGTGGTTTAGTTGGGTTTGTGCTGCACGTTAACCCGAAAACCGCAGCACCTCCTTTTAAATGGCCAACCCATTTTAAATAGCCAACCCAAAGGGTGCTTGGTATGGGAAATGAGGGTGCTGCTGTTTGAAACCATTCCCACATGTTATGAAGGTTAAAGAAGTCAAAAGACTGTGGCTTACCATGTCTGCCTGCAAGCCGAATTCTGTTGCCCACCAGCCCTGCATGTGTGATCTCTCACACCAAACCGTCAGGCCCTCAATATAAGAGGCAAAATGCGACCTTGTAAAGAAAGCACACGTGCTATGTAATGTTAACAGCTTGGTTCACCGTGAAAGAGTCTACCCATTGTTCTCTAAAATGTGTCTTTTTAAATACTACTCTCCCTTTTTTTCCTCCCGCAGCTGCAAATGTTTCAACGCTCCCCCTGTCATCTCCGTCCCAGAGGCTAGCGAAGATTAGAAGGCGAAAAAAAAAACCCGCACTCGCGATGAAATGTTCTCTGAGCTCATGCAGTCCTCCCGCACTGAAAGAGCCCAGCAGAATGCGTGGAGGCAGACACTGTCAGAGTGCAGGAAAGCACAAAATGAACGCGAGGACAGGTGGTGGGATCAAGATGATAGGTGGCATCAGCGTGATGAGAGGAGGCAGGAAGCAATGCTCAGGCTACTGGAGGATCAAACTGATATTCTCTGGCGTATTGTTTAGGTGCAGAAAAGGCAGCAGGAGCACAGACTGCCGCTGCAGCTCCTGTGTAACCAAACACCCTCCTCCCCAAGTTCCATATCCTCCTCACCCAGATGCCCAAGAACGTGGTGGGGGGGGGGGCCCCTCTGGGCACTCAACCACTCCACCCCAGAGGACTGCCCAAGCAACAGAAAGCTGGCATTCAATAAGTTTTGAAGTGCAGTGTGGCCTTGTCCTTCCTTCCTCCCCTCATCCACCACCCCACCCGGTGCTTCCCTCCTCCCCCACCCCTCCCGGGCTACCTTTGCAGTTATCCCCCCATTTGTGTGACGAATTAATAAAGAATGCATGAATTTGAAGCAACAATGACTTTATTGCCTCTGCATGTGGTGATCAAAGGGGGGAGAGGAGGGCAGTTGGCTTACGGGGAAGTAGAGTGAACCAAGGGGGAGGGTTTTCATCAAGGAAAAACAAACAGAACTTTCACACTGTGGCATGGCCAGTCATGAAACTGTTTTTCAAAGCTTCTCTGATGTGCAGCGCGCCCTGCTTTGCTCTTGTTACCGCCCTGGTGTCTGGCTGCGCGTAATCAGCGGCCAGGTGATTTGTCTCAACCTCCCACCCGCCATAAACGTCTCCCCCTTACTCTCACAGATACTGTGGCACAGACAGCAAGCAGTAATAAACTATGGGAATATTAGTTTCGCTGAGGTCTAACTGAGTTAGTGAACTGCACCAGTGCGCTTTTAAATGTCCAAATCACATTCTACCACCATTCTGCATTTGCTCAGCCTATAGTTGAACAGCTCCTGACTACTGTCCAGGCTGCCTGTATATGGCTCCATGAGCCATGGCCTTAAGGGGTAGGGTGGGTCCCCAAGGATAACTATAGGCATTTCAACATCCCCAATGATTATTTTCTGGTCTGGAAAGTAAGTTCCTTGCTGCAGCCATTCACACAGACCAGAGTTCCTAAAGATGCTTACGTCATGTACCTTTCCCGGCCATCCCACGTTGATGTTGGTGAAACGTCCCTTGTGATGCACCAGTGCTTGCAGCACCATTGAAATGTACCCCTTTTGGTTTATGTACTGGCTGCCTTGGTGCTCTGGTGACAAGATAGGGATATGGGTTCCGTCTATCGCCCCACCACAGTTAGGGAATCACATTGTGGCAAAGCCATCCACTATGACCTGCACATTTCCCAGAATCACTACCCTCGATAGCAGCAGCTCAGTGATCGCATTGCTACTTGGATCACAGCAGCCCCCACAGTAGATTTGCCCACTCCAAATTGATTCCCGACTGACCGGTAACTGTCTGGTGTTGCAAGCTTCCAGAGGGCTATCGCCAGTCGCTTGTGAACTGTGAGGGCTGCTCTCATCTTGGTATTCTTGCGCTTCAGGACAGGGGAAAGCAAGTCACAAAGTTCCATGAAAGTGCCCTTACGCGTGCGAAAGTTTCGCAGCCACTGGGAATCATCCCAGACCTGCAACACTATGCAGTCCCACCAGTCTGTGCTTGTTTCCCGGGCCCAGAATCGACGTTCCACGGCATGAACCTGTCCCATTACCACCAGGATGTCCCAATTGCCAGGGCCTGTGCTTTGAGAGAAGTCTGTGTCCATGTCCTCATCACTCTCGTCACCACATTGCCGTCGCCTCCTCTCCTGCTGTTGAAGTTTCTGGTGCTGCATATACTGCAGGATAATGCGTGTGGTGTTTACAGTGCTCATAACTGCCGCGGTGATCTGATCGGGCTCCATGCTTGCCATGGTATGGCATCTGCGCAGAAAAAAGGCATGAAACGATTGTCTCCCGTTGCTCTCACGGAGGCAGGGGCGACTGATGACATGGCTTACAGGGAATTAAAATCAACAAAGGGGGCGGGTTTTTATCAAGGAGAAACAAACACAACTGTCACACCGAAGCCTGGCCAGTCATGAAACTGATTTTCAAAGCCTCTGTGATGTGCAGCGCGCCCTGCTGTGCTCTTCTAATTGCAAACAGCTGAGTCAGCAAACAGCACCAGAGAGCTTTTAAACGTCCAAAGGCACATTCTACCACCATTCTCCACTTGCTCAGCCTATAGTTGAACTGCTCCTTACTACTGTCCAGGCTTCATGAGCCATGGGAGCAAGGGGTCGGTCAGGAGCACCCACGAGACGACGGTTAACAGTCGTACTGCACCGTCTGCCGCTGGCAAGGCAAGGCAAGGAGATGCTGCTGTGTAGCAATGCAGTACCGCGTCTGCCAGCAGCACCCAGGAGACATACGGTGACAGTGAGCTGAGCGGGCTCCATGCTTGCCATGGTATGCCGTCTGCATGGGTAACCCAGGAAAAAAGGCGAGAAACAATTGCCGTTGCTTTCACGGAGGGAGGGAGGGAGGGAGGGGGGCCTGACAACATGTACCCAGAACCACCCGTGACAATGTTTTTGCCTCATCGGGCATTGAGAGCTCAACCCAGAATTCCAATGGGCGGCGGAGACTGCGGGAACTGTGGGATAGCTACCCACAGTGCAACGCTCCTAAAGTCGACGCTCACCTTGGTACTGTGGACGCACTCTGCTGACTTAATGCACTTAGTGGGGACACACACAATCGACTGTATAAAATCGATTTCTAAAAAATTGACTTCTATTAAACTGACCTAATTTCATAGTGTAGACATACCCTGAGTCGATGATCCCATGTAAGTTATTTCAGACAATGCTGGAACAGCCTCCACAGTACTTGCTCTTTCCTAGGTTGAGGAGCAGCCAGTGGATATATTGGCTTCATTCTTCCCTTGTCCCCAAATAGCCATTGATGACATGAGCTTCCTACTGGACCTGAACTCTGTGGCATGTAGGGCACAAACAAGCCCCACAAAGTTCTCTATATAGGGGCTATCTTGTATATAAAAAAATGCAGAAGAACTGCACTGATTCTGTTCCAAGGCAGCTTTCTGGAGTGGCATAAAAAAAGGGCAGAATTTGTTACTAATTTATTTTACAGGTATTTTAATATATTTCATGTTTATGGTTTGAGGTACAACTGACAATAATTACTGTAGTCATCACAGTTGTTAGACCAGTACCTCAATACTGTAATCTGGGTGTGTTTGGCAAATTTAAAGGGAATTAGGATTTATTAAAAGTATCAGAATGCCATGACTGAAGAACAAAAGTCTTTACTATTCTACAAAAATGGTAGTGCACATGAAGCAGCACTATCTTCCACACACTGGCCTGCCAACATGCCCTGTCATGACCCAGAGGAACCACTTCTAGAAGCGAGTAATTCATTCAGTCCTTACAACCAATACCCAATACTTTCATTTCAGATGTCCAACAAGAGTGTCAGTGCCAAATGCTGTGGTGGGTTTGTGATATGTTGATATGAACTAACATTTAGTTGGTGTGTAGGAACTTCCATGAGATCACCAACTAATTTCACGTAGGCAACTGAACTAACATCATGAACATGGCTTCTTTTTACCACTGATCAGGACTACCTTGAACTGGCTACCTAGAGGTGAGAGTTTCATTATCCCACTACAAATCCTCTGTGCTACCTAGTCCCCCTACTTAAAGATTATCTAATATAGTTTTTGAAAATGGACTTCAATGTTCACTTTTTTTGGTGTACAGAATCAAGTGTTTCATTCACTTAAAATAACCACTTTGTTTGTTTAATGTGTATCCTTTTGCAAATATGGGCACTGGGTTACAACATGTATAAATGGGAATTACAAAGTGCAGGATTAATGATCAGTTAGCTTATTCAAAGACTAGTAGCTACGTCTCTTTTTGGGTGAAAATATAAGCACACTCTGCACTGAGACTGAGCTCTTAGTTACTATGGTAATAGAGCCATGGTAGTTAATTTTTTCCCCCCAACACATTTTCTATTGAAATAGTTAGAACAAAGTATTCTCCAGTATATTTAGTTAACAGCAGATCAATTGCTTTTTTTCCTCTCCTGCCAGGCAAACTACAGGCAAAGAGGAGTCATATCGCTTAACAATATTGCTAGTGGGAGACTGGATTAAAATAATCAATGTGGCTTTTAACAGTGGCTTTTCATGTTAAATGAAACTCTAAAATTCCAATTCTTGGATTGTCTCCTGCCACCGTACTGGATTACATTATAACTATTATTCCCTGTAGCATCTGAATATAGAACAAAGGAATAAATATATCCTATAAAGTATATCTGCTCTTCTTCTCCTCTTCATATGTGTCTAACCCTTTTTAGTTTTCTACTAAGCATTTGTCCAATTAGATGCACAGGTTAATGCTTCTTTGTGGGGAAAAATATTTCTTTTGAATCGCTTTTAATTTAGCTGCCTTTCAATCCATTACACAGACCTCCCTCATCCCCAGAAGAACCCCCCTCCCAAAAAAAAACCCCAAAAGATTATTTTTCTTTTAAAAACAAAGTTCATGTTGCAAAAATCACCAAACCGCACTCATCAAATACATTCATTGGTACCATATTCCATACTATCCTCAGCAGCCTTTGCAAACAAGTAAAAGTAGGAACAGGCTCAAGACTGATGCATTTCAATGTGATCCACTACTGTGAGGAAACCTGCATTTCCAATAGTTGTGCTGTACTTGTCCTGTGGATAAAAAGAATAAACATAAGTACAGCCATACTGGGTCAGACAAATGGTCCATCTCGCCCAGTATCCTGTCTTTTCACAGTGGCCAATGCCGGGTGCTTCAGAGTGAATGAATAGAATGTGTCAGTCCCTGGTACAGTCATAGAAATGTATGACTGGAAGGGACCTTGATAGTTCATTTAGTGCAGTCCCCTGCCCTGAGACAGGACATGATCAATCTTAAACTTTATTAAGCTCTTTAAAAGCATATTTTAAAATTTATGTTTTTAAACTGAATTAATGGGGGAAAAGATTTTATCAAAAGCAATCTCATTGGTATACTATTAAAGTGATGTGCAAGGATCTAGCCACATGTCAACCATTAATGTTAATAGGAATCAGATAGATAAATCCTGCTATAAATTTATCTCAAAATATTCAACATTCCAATGAAAGTACTCCCCTAATTTTAATTTCATTTCATTTCCATGAAATAGTGCACAATTTATCCTGGGAAAGTACTGGGAAAAGTCATCAGATAAAGTATCCTAAATATTTTGGAAGGCACAGGGGCTTTGCACTTTCTCCCACTAATGGAATATATTGGCCAGATTCCCAGCTGGTGTAAATCAGTGTAGCTCCACTAAAGTCAATGAAAATATTCTGATTGAGACCATCTGAAGATCTGGCCTTTATAATTCTATCAAAATCTGCAAGTTCAGCAGTTTTTTTATTATGATTATTTTACATGATGATGGAAATCACCTCCTAATCTTGCAGTACCTGACTTTTGATGCATGTGCGAGTAAATAACCCAGAGTTTAAACAAACATTTGCTATTAATCATTCTAAGAAATAGGGGCATTGATTTATAAATGTATTCATGAGTCAGACTTGCAATAGTCATGGATGAGTAAATTAAACAGGTATTTATTCTCACTTTATTAAAGACTGCAGGAGTTATATATTCTATTCCCATGGTTTTTTTAAATATATAATGTAGCTGTATACTATAAATCAGACAAATATATAACATAAATTCCTATTATCCAGAAGGCCAAGTTAAAAGGAAAACTTCATAAAGAGATTTGAAAACATAGCATTAAGGATAGCCTCCTTAAAATAAAGATGTTAAAATAAAAAATCCCAAAAGACACCTAATATTTCAACATATCGGCAATCCACTATCTTCATATGTTCCATGTTTTATTATGTCTTGGTCTACCAGATAGGGTTGCCAATAGTGCCTTATTACAAGGGATGTCCCTTAATTTTTTCATCTCTGTACAAGATTGGGAGTTGTTGAGTGCTGCACAAAGCAGCAAGTAATATCCCTGGTGAATGTAGGTGAATACTACTTATTTATTGTTAATAATAAATAATAATAATAATAATAATAATAATTAATAATAGAAGGGGCATGTTGCTAAGAAAACTGTCCCTTATTTTTGAAATACAATGTTGGCAACGCTAATACTGTGGTCTCTGTGACAGTAGGGTTACCAAATTTCAATACTGCAAAAAGAGGACACTCCACGGGGCCCCACCCCAACTCCAC